>NC_140008.1:10062748-10402748 GCF_964263955.1 Coregonus lavaretus
GAGAGAGCAAGAGAGAGAGAGAGAGAGAGAAAGAGAGGGAGAGAGAGGTAGAGGGAGAGGAGAGGTAGAGAGAGTGTGAGAGAGAGGGAGAGAGAGAGAGAGGTACAACCCATATTTATGTTTATTTATTTTCCCATTTGTACTTTAACTATTTGCACATTGTTACAACACTGTATATATACATAATATGACATTTGAAATGTCCTTTATTCTTTTGGAACTTCTGAGTGTAATGTTTCCTGTTAATATTTATTGTTTATTTCACTTTGTTTACTATCTACTTCACTTGCTTTGGCAATGTTAACATACGTTTCCCATGCCAATGAAGCCCTTAAATTGAATTGAAATTGAAATTGAAATTGAAATTGAGAGAGAGGTAGAGAGAGAAGCGAGAGAGAGAGAGAGAGAGAGAGAGAGGGGGGGGGGGGAGGTGGAGAGAGAGAGAGAGAGAGAGAGAGAGAGAGAGAGAGAGAGAGAGAGAGAGAGAGAGAGAAAGAGAGAGAGAGAGGAGAGAGGGAGGTAGAGAGAGAGAGGTAGAGAGAGAGAGCGAGAGAGAAGAGAGAGGGCGGTAGAGAGAGAGAGAAGGGGGAGAGAGAGAGAGAGAGGAGAGAGAGAGAGAGAGGAGGAGGTGAGAGAGAGAGAGAGAAGAGAGAGAAGAGAGAGAGGGAGGTAGAGAGAGAAAGAGGTGGAGGAGAGAAGAGAGAGAGAGAGAGAGAGAGAGAGTAGAGAGAGAGAGAGAGGAGGTGAGAGAGAGAGAGAGAAGAGAGAGAGGGAGGTAGAGAGAGAGAGAGAAGAGAGAGAGAGGGAGGTAGAGAGAGAAAGAGAAGAGAGAGAGAGAGAGAGAGAGAGAGAGAGAGAGAGAGAGAGAGAGAGAGAGAGAGCCTGAGAGAGAGCGAGAGAGACGAGAGAGAGAGAGATCGAGAGAGAGTGAGAGTGAGAGAGATATGAAAAGGGGAAGTGACCGTGCTTGGCTGCATCGCCCGCTCAAGGTGTCGAGGCAGAGGGTATTTCTGTAGGTGTCATACTGAGACAAAGAAGTGAAAGTTGTCCTCATTAAGAGAACATACTACTTTATTGTATGCCAGTGTAATATATTATACTTTTATAACTAGGATATACTGTAGTATAGACGATTTGTAAATTCTACTAATATTCTAGTCATTGAAATGTGTGGCCAGAATTATAGCAGGCAGTCTACATGGGCACATACTGGTTTCCAGGTTGATTTACTGTATGTGACATGAGATGAACACTGGCACAAAATGGCTACCTTGCTTAACCAAGGTAACTGCTACACTTGTGGAAAAAAAGGTTCTATGTAGAACCTAAAAGGGCTCTTCGGCTGTCCCCATAGGAGAACCCTTCAAAGAACCCTTTTTGGTTCCTGGTAGATCCCTTTTTGGTTCCAAGTAGAAACCTATTTGGTTCCAGGTAGACTCCTTTTGAATTCCATGTAGAACCCTTTACCTTTTACATGGAACTGAAAGAGTTCTACCTGGAACCAAAAAGGTTTCTACCTGGAACCAAAAAGGGTTCTACAAGAAACCAAAAAGGGTTCTCCTATGGGGACAGCCGAAGAACCCTTTGGGAAACATTTTTTCTAAAAGTGATGATGGAACATACAGTAACTTCCACTGTACAGAATGTAAAAATACAAGGCCTCATATGAGAATGGGCTCATAGGGCCTAGGCAGAGTCAAAGCTCAGTACATTGTTATTGTGTTTCTGCTTCCACCATGAGAATCAGATAAGAGTGATTCCACTGCACAGCCACAGACTGTCTGAACTGCAAGGAACCAGTCAACAGGCAGACAGGTGGTGAGTTTTCACACCAGAACAATAGCATACAGTAACTCCTGTTTACACTAAGTGATTCTTCCCAGAATACAGTCCTGTATTATGGGAATAGGTACAGTGGGGGAAAAAAGTATTTAGTCAGCCACCAATTGTGCATGTTCTCCCACTTAAAAAGATGAGAGAGGCCTGTAATTTTCATCATAGGTACACGTCAACTATGACAGACAAAATGAGAAAAAAAAATCCAGAAAATCACATTGTAGGCTTTTTTATGAATGTATTTGCAAATTATGGTGGAAAATAAGTATTTGGTCAATAACAAAAGTTTCTCAATACTTTGTTATATACCCTTTGTTGGCAATGACACAGGTCAAACGTTTTCTGTAAGTCTTCACAAGGTTTTCACACACTGTTGCTGGTATTTTGGCCCATTCCTCCATGCAGATCTCCTCTAGAGCAGTGATGTTTTGGGGCTGTAGCTGGGCAACACAGACTTTCAACTCCCTCCAAAGATTTTCTATGGGGTTGAGATCTGGAGACTGGCTAGGCCACTCCAGGACCTTGAAATGCTTCTTACGAAGCCACTCCTTCGTTGCCCGGGCGGTGTGTTTGGGATCATTATCATGCTGAAAGACCCAGCCACGTTTCATCTTCAATGCCCTTGCTGATGGAAGGAGGTTTTCACTCAAAATCTCACGATACATGGCCCCATTCATTCTTTCCTTTACACGGATCAGTCGTCCTGGTCCCTTTGCAGAAAAACAGCCCCAAAGCATGATGTTTCCACCCCCATGCTTCACAGTAGGTATGGTGTTCTTTGGATGCAACTCAGCATTCTTTGTCCTCCAAACACGACGAGTTGAGTTTTTACCAAAAAGTTCTAGTTTGGTTTCATCTGACCATATGACATTCTCCCAATCCTCTTCTGGATCATCCAAATGCACTCTAGCAAACTTCAGACGGGCCTGGACATGTACTGGCTTAAGTAGGGGGACACTCAGGATTTGAGTCCCTGGCGGCGTAGTGTGTTACTGATGGTAGGCTTTGTTACTTTGGTCCCAGCTCTCTGCAGGTCATTCACTAGGTCCCCCCGTGTGGTTCTGGGATTTTTGCTCACCGTTCTTGTGATCATTTTGACCCCACGGGGTGAGATCTTGCGTGGAGCCCCAGATCGAGGGAGATTATCAGTGGTCTTGTATGTATTCCATTTCCTAATAATTGCTCCCACAGTTGATTTCTTCAAACCAAGCTGCTTACCTATTGCAGATTCAGTCTTCCCAGCCTGGTGCAGGTCTACAATTTTGTTTCTGGTGTCCTTTGACAGCTCTTTGGTCTTGGCCATAGTGGAGTTTGGAGTGTGACTGTTTGAGGTTGTGGACAGGTGTCTTTTATACTGATAACAAGTTCAAACAGGTGCCATTAATACAGGTAACGAGTGGAGGACAGAGGAGCCTCTTAAAGAAGAAGTTACAGGTCTGTGAGAGCCAGAAATCTTGCTTGTTTGTAGGTGACCAAATACTTATTTTCCACCATAATTTGCAAATAAATTCATAAAAAATCCTACAATGTGATTTTCTGGATTTTTTTTTCTCAATTTGTCTGTCATAGTTGACGTGTACCTATGATGAAAATTACAGGCCTCTCTCATCTTTTTAAGTGGGAGAACTTGCACAATTGGTGGCTGACTAAATACTTTTTTTCCCCACTGTATGTGGATGTATAATTTGTATGGTAGTTCAGCCCTGGCTCCTACCATACAGGGGTAATGAGTGCATCTGATTTGCATTGTGGCCTGTTTAGTCGGAAGAAAGAAACTCACACAACGGAGGTGGCTGCTATCTTTAGCCCTGGCCAGTAACAGACACTCAGTCTTCACATGCACTGGATTGGAGGTTATGGGCAGAGTCTAGCTTTCCATTAAGTTTTTATTTGGGTGAAGCATCATCTGGCTCACAGACACAGACAGACCAACACAGACAAAATGCATACAGTACACATGCACCCTTACATGCACTGTCACAGTCAGACCCCCCCCCCTCCCCCCACACACATAAACACACACACACACACACACACACACACACACACACACACACACACACACACTCCCAGCTCCAAACTCCCCAGTGGGATGTGAAAGGCTATTACAGTAACTTAGTGACCTAACCACTGTGTCCTAAAACAGAGTGACCACTCTCCTGTGGTCAACTGGTCATGTGCTCATGATGGTGGACAGAATCCTGTACAGAGAAGAGCTATGAAGAGGCAAGGAAGTGTATTGCTTGGCCATAGCATTGACAGTATATCACTTTGGGAAGACCAGCTAGTGGTAGTCTTGGCAGACTTTGTTGTTGTTGATATCTGTAACTGTACCTTTAAGCGTGTTCCTATGAGCAGAACATACAGTACTTATCTGTGTGAGTGGTCATTGAGAAGGATGACACTCAACCAGTGGAGTCTCCTCAGAGGAGGAAGGGGAGGACCATCCTCCTCAGTGAATTTCATAAAAATAAAAATGGCAAAACATTTAAAACGTTATCCTTTTTAGATAAAACTATACTAAATATATTCACGTCACCAAATAATTGATTGAAAACACACTGTTTTGAATGAAGGTCTACAGTAGCCTCAACAGCACTCTGTAGGGTAGCACCATGGTGTAGCCGGAGGACAGCTAGCTTCCGTCCTCCTCTGGGTACATTGACTTCAATACAAAACCTAGGAGGCTCATGGTTCTCACCCCATTCCAAAGGCTTACACAGTAATTATGACAACTTCCGGAGGACATCCTCCAACCTATCAGAGCTCCTGCAGCATGAACTGACATGTTGTCCACCCAATCAAAGGATCAGAGAATGAATTTAGTAATGAAAGCATAAGCTATAGATAGCTGTCACTGCAGTGCATAAAATGTGGTGAGTAGTTGACTCAAAGAGAGAGAAAGACAATAGTTGAACAGTTTTTAATAAATTAATTTATTCCAAAATGAAGAAGAAGCAAGAAAGAGCGATAGAGAGAGAGAGATTACCATTTTTTTTCAATTTCTGTTTTACTTACTTAGCTAGCAAATGCAGCTAGCTAGTTTAGCCTACTCAAACAGCCTGCTCAAACAGAGGGATGCTATGTTAGTTAGCTGGCTATGAGTATCCAACACAACACTGGAACTCTTCCTAGTCTGACTGTCATCCAATATGCTGTAATAGAAATAAGGAAATGCTTATGAGAAAGAATCTTAAAAGGCACCAACCGCCACTGCTCTCAACTGTAGTCCAGAACACACAGCTAGGTAGGCAGATGACCCACTTTTCCTTATTAATCCATTGACTTGGCTATCTGCATACTAGAAATAGAATGAATGTGCATGCTTAGCCCATGATAGTGTAAATTCAAAACTGTCAAGCAATAATTTGACCATCTGAAGCAACGACTGTATATATTAATGGCCCAGGCATCAATCACGTGACACCATTACTTCCTGTGTGAAGACTCAACTGCGCATTGAAGCCAAATTAAGTCGGTTAAGATGGCATTTCATGGAGACATAACATGCGCAGGCTGCCATTAGCAACTCAATTATCCTTCATTGTGTGATTTTAAAATGATCGGTTCAAGGACACGCATCTGGTGTATTAGAAGCAATTATTGGCATCATGATTGTCTTCTAAAACATGTTTTATTTACACAAAGATTGACCACGAAGATGGACATTTTTCCATTTACTATAATGGGGATCCTGTTTTCTGCAAACAATGCCTGCAGTACGGCCTTGAACTTCCGTGGCTTCAATGACAGGGGGAAGTCGTTCTCCCCTGGTCTGAAGGGAGGGAGGGAGGGAGGGATGGAGGGAGGGAGGGGGAAAAATGTAAAAAGAGAGGGAGTAGAAATAGAGAAAAGGGAAAGAGAACGACACTGATAAAGAATGAGAGCGAGAGATGCAAAGACTCAGAGAGAGAAAGAGATAGCGATAGACAGAGCGAGAGACAGAGAGAGAGAGAGAGAGAGAGAGAGAGAGAGAGAGAGAGAGAGAGAGAGAGAGAGAGAGAGAGAGAGAGAGAGAGAGAGAGAGAGAGAGAGAGAGAGAGAGAGAGAGAGAGAGAAACAGAGAGACAAAGAGACAGAGACAGAGGCAGAGACAGAAACAGAGACAGAGGCAGAGGCAGAGGGCAGTACTGATCTGGGGGGAATGATGGAACTTACTCAGACATCCTGGTGGACAGCGGTCACTGCGACCCATCCATCCATCCAGTCAGGAAGAAGATGAGCTCATCATGAGGAGATGAGGAGGCTTGGCCCTGCAAACACACAGACGCACACACACACACACGCGCGCACTCACACACAAATTCCAAATAGCATGCCAAAATCAACTCGATGTCACTTCAAACTGAGTTTCCTTTAACCGCGTTCAATCAAGCTGGTCTGAGAAACAGATGTCTGTCTGTCAGAGGATGACGGGGAACCAGAATGAGGGGAGACCAGTGACAGAGTGGGCAGTTCAGTTGTCAAAGTCAAGTGGTGCTTAAAATAGTCCCTCAACACGTAATCATCAATGGAATTCGGATACATTAAGCAAGGGAGAATACTGAATACCTCCATGGACAGAGATGAGGGTGTTGGGGGTTTGTTGGGAGGGTGTCGGAGGTAAGTAAGACCACTGTATGTTGTGGATAGGGTTTAGTTAGTATTTAAGGTGTACTTGATTTAGTTTGGGGTTTGCACTTTTGGGACTATTCTATTAGTTCCATTATACCGGGCAAACAAAATCAAGCGCAGTTCAATATATTTGGTATATGACCCAGGTCTGGTATATGGTGCCAACTTGTAAGGTACATGGGCCTATTGTACACAACCAGTTTCAACAAACACAATAGAAATCATATTGCTATTATTTGAACTGAACAATAATATAAACGCAACATGCAACAATTTCAAAGATTTTACTGAGTTACAGGTCATTTGAGGAGATCAGTCAATTGAAATAAATTCATTAGGCCCTAATCTATGGATTTCACATGACTAAAATGGGCCTCACAATGGCCTCAGGATCTCGTCATGGTATTTCTGTGCATTCAAATTGCTAACAGCAAACCACTCACCCACACAACACCATACACATGGTCTGCGGTTGTGAGGCCGGTTGGATGTACTGCCAAATCTAAAACGACGTTGGAGGCGGCTTATGGTAGAGAAATTAACGTTCAATTCTCTGGCAACAGCTCTGGTAGACATTCCTGCAGTCAGCATGCCAATTGCACGCTCCCTCAAAACTTGACATTTTAGAGTGGCCTTTTATTGTCCCCAGAACAAGGTGCACCTGTGTAATGATCATGTTGTTTAATCAGCTTCTTGATATGCCACACCTGTCAGGTGGATGGATTATTTTGGCAAAGGAGAAATGCTCACTAACAGAGACACATTTGTGCACAACATTTTAGAGAAATAAGCTTTTTGTGCATATGGAAAATGTCTGGTATCTTTTATTTCAGCTCATGAAACATGGGACTAACACTTTACATGTTGCGTTTATATTTTTGTTCAGTGTAGATGTGGACATATTACTTTTTATGTCCACTCAGATGTTTTTTACAGAAGGCATTGATTTTTGTTTCCATAAACATTTGCCTTAGCTGTGCTTGCTATTGTTGAGAGACCCCATGGATGCATTCCTTAACCCTCTCTCATGGAGTTATGGCAAGAATGTGGGATGGCTACATTTCTGAATGACAGACTCCCTCCCCAAAGTCGTCGCAGAGGAAGATGACGCGGTAACTTTAGCAACAGCATCGATGAAATGACTGCAGAGATCATTGCCAGAGACCGAAGGAGAGGAGAGGGAGACGCTTAGCCAAGCTGACTGGAGGCTACAGGCATGCACAGAACTAACTTCTGAAAGTGACGCCACTGGCTACTGCTCCACCCCGCTACAAGGGACACAGAAAAGTTACTTCTTCCTATACACCACCACTCATTTGGCGATCGGAGCCAGCGCAACAGTTTACAGGACCACACCAGCGACAAGGCTCAATACATAGAATCAAAAGTAAAGGAGATTTTTTTTCAAGAAAAGGAACGTTTGGAAATGCAAGTGTGCACTGGCAAGAAACGCGTGTGAAGTTTTTCCCAACTGTCCGGCATCATGAGCCTACTGTCGTGCTTCGGTGTTCTTCTCAGGACTTCTCTTGTCCTATATCTGTTTCTCAAAGTAAGTGCTTCATTTATATTTGACCAAAGAACAACTTGAAAATGTGTGTTTAGGTCTTTCTAAAAGCCACAATACTGTGTCATAAATGAAGATGCCGAACATTGCACCTGTCGCGCCAGGTTGGCTAACTGTTCTTTTGTCAGCTCTATTTTAACAGGTGGAAGCACCATTTCACAGACGTAGGCTATTTACTAGTCTGTATAGAAAGTCTGTAGCCATTAATTTATAAACTAATTGAATAGTAATAATAATGGATGTTTTTTTTCCGATTTTCTGTCAAATCCATTGTTGGTCGTTCAATTTCAACTGTTGGATAATTAATTCAGTTTATGACAGTGTTTCTATTGTGCGATGAATAAGGTCTTGTTAGTATTGTAAACAATTCATGTCATTAAGTAGTTATTACACTGACCTTAAGTTTAAACAATATCCAGCTATTTATTGGCATGCAGGCCCAGGATTGTCTGCATTTAGTTTTCTTATGTGAGAGAATGTCATTGTTAATTTTTATATATATATATTTTTCATACAGGAAATGCAAAAATGCCTACTCTGGTATTTGTTCTTGACGCCTATAATTATTTGTGTATTCTCAGGGTTCTCTTTAAGCTGTTTGACATGTATTCATATTTTCGGATTTCTCATGGAATCACCACCTTGTACCTAGGGTATTTTAATGGCCAACTCAGAATGGTATCTGACTAGATTGGTCCACGGCTCTCCAACTGGTATTTATGGAGAGGGAGAGTGAGAATGGTTTCTGACTAGATTGGTCCATGGCTCTCCAACTGGTCTTCCTGGAGAGGGAGAGTGAGAGTTGTATATGAAGATGTGTGAGTCCAACACAAAGGGTTCAGGAATGGAATGACGACTGTGGCTGTGTGTTTGTGTGTGTGTGTGTGTGTGTGTGTGTGTGTCAGTGGAGGCTCTTCAGAGGAGGAAGGGGAGGACCATCCTACTCAGTGAATTTCAATAAATGTTTTATAGTGAAACATTAAAAAAGTGATCCTTTTTAGATAAAACCATACTAAATACATTCACGTCAACAAATAAATGATTAAAACACACTGTTTTGCAAAGAAGGTCAACAGCACCCTCTAGGATAGCACCATGGTGTAGCCGGAGGACGGCTATTTTCTGTCCTCCTCTAGGTACATTGATGTCAATATAAAACCTAGGGGGCTCATGGTTCTCACCCACTTCCATAGACTTACACAGTAATTATAACGACTTCCGCAGGATGTCCTCCTACCTATAAGAGCTCTTGCAGTAGGCTTGGGCGGTATACCATATATACCATATACCGGCGTATTTGGAAAAAGCCACAGGATGGTTTTTCAATACCGTTGAAACTATTTATTGTACTATTTTTTATTTTTTTGAATATTCGTAGCTATTTTTTAAGTAAATACCTGAAGTCAACTTGTGCAGTAGGTTAGGAGATAAAGAACATTGCGTTCTTAATTTCACCTGTCACATTATTATGTAGTTTACGGTAATCCCCAGTCACGTGGTGTTTGTTTACAAGCACACAACGATGAGAGACCAGAGCCTTGTGAGTCACTCACTGTCATCCAGCACGTGCCAGGTGATCTAAGTGTAACAGTTTTGCTTCCGTCCCTTCTCCTTGCCCCAACCTGGGCTTGAACCTGGGACCCTCTGCACACATCGACAACAGTCACCCTCGAAGCACCGTTACCCATCGCTCCACAAAAGCTGCAGCCCTTGCTCTGCAAGGGAAACAGCTACTTCAAGGTCTCAGAGCGAGTGACGTCACCAATTGAAACGCTAGTGCGCGCCGCTAACTAGCTAGCCATTTCACACAGGTTACATAAGTATAGTATGGAATTCACAACTAAATGTTTGCCAGCTAGATATCTTATAACTATTAAGTTAACTGTCTAAAATCTGCTAAATGCTCTGCAGTTGTACATTTGGTTTGCTATTTGTGTAGCTAGTTTGCTATCTAGCTAAGTGGTTAGCAACTTCCATAATCAAGCATTCGCTTGGTTATAGCAGAGAATCCCCTCCTGGCTAATATTCATTTTGTGCATGCAACAAACTGTGAGTAGCATTTTTGAGTTACTTTTATACTTGTATAGTTTAGGTCAGAAACTGTACAAAATGTTCGCAATGTGCTCGTTAGCATTTAGTTAGCATTCTCTAGGAGGAATCCTTAATACTTGTTAGCATTTTGATAGCATTCTGGTAAGTGACGTTTTTTGGGCTTTAAATATTAGTACTTTTTAAATAAATACCTGCAGTCAACTTGTGCACTAGGTAATAGATAAAGCAGATCGCATTCATCATTTCACCCATTAGATAATTTTTCATTATGAAGCTTACCAGTACTAGTTTTCCAAAACAGCGGTTTGTGCATGTGTTTGTTTACAAAGAAAAACAAATAACAAAATGGGAGCTTCGTGAGGTGAGTCAATGTTAGCTAAGTGGCTAATGTTAGCTTGCAAAGTCAAGCTTCTTGGTAACAGCAGCAGAGACAATCCCCTCCTGGATTAAGATAATATTTGTTTTGTGCGTGCCGCAAACTGCGTTTTGAGATACTTGCATAACTTTATGAGCTGGGTTGTCTGTCCTAGTAGTAAATGTTTGCATGCGCTCGTTAGCATTTACATAGCATCCGCTATGAGAATTCCTTATTACTTGTTAGCATTTTGTTAGCATTCTAGTAAATTATGGTTTTGGGGCTTTTTTTACTCTTGAAAATAAATAGCGCCCCTTGTGTGCACTACCGGTAATACCGTATATCCCGGGATGGCACAGGCACGGTATGAAGGTATGGAAATCTGGATACCGCCCAACCCTATCTTGCAGAATGAACTAACATCTTGTCCAATCAAAGGATCAGAGAATGGATCTAGTATGGAAATAATAAGCTACAGCTAGATAGCACTGCAGTGTATAAAGTGTGCTTAGTAGTTGACTCAAAGAGAGAGAAAGACAATAGTTGAACAGTTTTGAACAAATTAATTTCTTCAAAAATGAAGGAGAAGCAGCAAAGAAAAGAGAGAGAGAGCTATATTGCGTTGTATATTTTTTTCTTCTTAGTTTGCCTTTCACTTACTTAGCTAACACAGCTAATTTAGCCTACTCAACAACCTGACTCAAACAGAGAGGAATGCTATTTATGTTAGCTAGCTGGCTAAGGCACCCAACACTGCAACTCTTCCAAGTCAAGGTAAGCTTTCAGTTTAATTTATTTATTGCCACCGGGGCCCGACGGTGTAACCGCTGAACTGCTTGCTGTACACTGTACTGTGTGATTGTACACATGGATTGGATTGTGGGTTTACTAACCCGTTAGATCTAGTTTGATGACTATAACGTTACTATGGTAACACCGATGTAGGCTGTGTAGCGGTTAGTGGTTATGGTAAGAAGGTTTGGCTTAATTGTAGAGGTGTTTGCGCCTGGTCACAGACAGCTGATGTGTTGTGCGCTGATGTCCACAACTGAAGGGAAAAGGTGAGAGTAGGAGAGTGCGTAGATGTGAGAAGGAATTATACAAGAGATGATGCTGTATGTGGCTGCTATGAAAGTGAACTGTGTGTGTGGGTGATCAGGGGTGTATTAATTCCGCCGATTCTGTTGCAAAACGTAACAAAATGGGGAGGGACCTACCTGAATTTTTCCAATAGAAACCCTTGTTTGGACTAATGATTACACCCCAGATCAGCTAGATGCAGGCAAGAGTGTGCAAGGTGGTATTGAATGTGTCACTAGCTAGGTTTCTATCCAATTGGTGACAGATTTTGATGCAAATATTCTAAAATATGCATAAAGAAATATATGCGCATTTTCCCACCAGTGGTGTGTTTCCACCAAACGGACTTGTTGAGGATAACAATCAGTGCGTGATGACGTAGTGCACACAAAAGGTACTTTTTCACTTAAGTTTTCATGTATCAAATAAAAAACTAAAGTTCAGCGTGTTTCCATTGCATTTTCAACTCTACCTATAGTTTTGTCACAAAAACTGTAGTTTTAAATAGCAAATGTGCCTACTCTGGTCTTGGCACATGCACTCTAGCTAACAACTTGCATATACAGTGCCTTCGGAAAGTATTCAGACCCCTTTACTTTTTCCACATTCTGTTATGTTACAGCCTGGATGAAAAAAAAAAACATCCTCAGCAATATACACACAATACCCCATAATGACAAAGCGAAAAAACAGGTTTTTAGAGATTTCTGAGTGTCATGTAGTAGCCTAAACCTATTGATGTTTAAGTGAGCTGGGTGAACGGAATATGAATGACAGTCATTCAATATGCTGTAATAGAAATAAGGCCATGCATATGAAAAACAATTGTCCTCCCTAATCGTGAATGGCATGACTGCCACTGGTGCATGTGGTGTGTGTGTCTGTCTGACTGAGTGAGAGTGCTGTGCTGGTATCCTGACAGGTTCTCATTTATAATGTATAGACTACAGGAGTAACACTTCAGGTAGAGATGACAGAGAGAACTCTGGGTAACACTTTACATTGGCATATCACGTTATACTATAGTACCTAAAGGATTCCATAAGCTGCGTTTATAGACTAGCTTATTACAGGGTAATTACATAGGTTATTCTACTGGTAGCTACTGTGGTATAAGACTGATATCGCAGTGATGTGATGTTCTACTTTGTAAGTGATAGTGCGGTAGTTAGGACACAGAATTTGAAAAGTTGCTTGGGTGAGAAGCTGTGGTTTGGTGTGTCCTCCCAGCCTAAGGGGTTAAAGGTGATGAGGAAGTGATGTGGTAAGGCGATGCCTTAATGATACCTTGCCAACTTCTATGAAGAGTAGACACAGTGATCAGTAATGGGAACAGGCCATGGTACATTTGCAAAACTGACTTTTAACCCTGCTACTGTAACACAGAAAGAAGAGACAGTCAGGCCTCTTGAGGGGAACTGAACAATATTTAACGGGTGGATATCACAAGGGAAGTTGACACAATCTGTCGGTCAGTATATGCATTATGCAAATTAGTTGAAAGGGTACAAGAAAAAGGGGAAATGGAAGTGCTGAGAGGGGTGAAAGAGCACTGGGTGGAACGTACTGTAGGGCAAAAAAATAATTCAGAAGTATATCATGGGAAAAGTGATTTGCCATATGATAATGGATTTATAGAGATTAAGAAACCTTTATTTTAAATAACAACATTTTAAATCTAGGGTTGTTTGTTTAACATAATTATTCACTGATATTACTTCACATAAACTCCACGTTTCTCTCTCCCATTAGCCTCAGATCTTTTACAGTCTAAGGAACAGTGTTTGAAATTAGGAAAAGCTGTGAGAAATAGACGCCTGCTATTGCAGCCATTTGAAATAGCACTCTATGCCGGCCCCTGGGGAACTGTGGAAGGCTTTGACATTAGGATCCTTATGTGGTTGAGAGCGTGGCCCTATCGATAGCTCTCTGGTCCTGCTAACCATGCTTGTGTGTGTGTCTGTGGGAGTGTGTGTGTCTGTGGGCGTGTGTGTGTGTGTGTGATAGAACAGTGTCTGACAGTGCCACCAAAGGGCTGAATTTGCAGAGATGATGGTGGTGATGGTGATGATGATGGTGATGATGGTGGTAATGAGGGTGATGATGGTGGGGACAGATAAGATGTCTCAGAGGAGGGCAGCTTTTTGTTTCACAGCTCAAAGGACCCTGGGGTCGAGAGGTCAAGAGGGAGGAGGCACTTTAAAGTATGTTCCATAATCTCTTTCCTGTTATTCTTCTTGCTCGCTCACTTTCGTTCGTATGCTCTCTCGCTTTCCCTCTCTTGCTCTCTCTTTTGCTCCCTTTGTATATTCTGTTTTCCTCCATGCTGACTACATCGCTCACTCTCTTCCCCTTCCTCCTCTCTCCTACCGTTTACATTCAATTCTTGGGCCGACACTTTTCTCAGTGTATATCAATGATGTCGCTCTTGCTGCTGGTGACTCTCAGATCCACCTCTACGCAGACGACACCATTTTGTATACATCTGGCCCTTCATTGGACACTGTGTTAACAAACCTCCAAACGAGCTTCAATGCCATACAACACTCCTTCAGTAGCCTCCAACTGCTCTTAAACACTAGTAAAACTAAATGTATGCTTTTCAATCGAACGCTGCTGGCACCCGCCCACCCGACTAGAATCACCACTCTCGACGGGTCTGACCTAGAGTATGTGGACAACTACAAATACCTAGGTGTCTGGTTAGACTGTAAACTGTCCTTCCAGACTCACATAAAGAATCTCCAATCCAAAGTTAAATCTAGAATCGGCTTCCTATTTCGCAACAAAGCCTCCTTCACTCATGCTGCCAAACATGCCCTCGTAAAACTGACTATCCTACCGATCCTTGACTTCGGCGATGTCATTTACAAAATAGCCTCCAACACTCTACTCAGCAAACTGGATGTAGTCTATCACAGTGCCATCCGTTTTGTCTCCAAAGCCCCATACACTACCCACCACTGTGACCTGTACGCTCTTGTTGGCTGGTCCTCACTACATGTTCGTCGTCAAACCCACTGGCTCCAGGCCATCTATAAATCACTGCTAGGCAAATCCCCGCCTTATCTTAGCTCATTGGTCACCATAGCAGCACCCACCCGTAGTCTGCGCTCCAGCAGGTATATCTCACTGGTCATTCCCAAAGCCAACACCTCCTTTGGCCGCCATTCCTTCCAGTTCTCTGCTGCCAATGACTGGAACGAATTGCAAAAATCTCTGAAGCTGGAGACTCTTATCTCCCTCACTAACTTTAAGCATCAGTTGTCAGAGCACCTTACCGATCACTGCACCTGTACACAGCCCATCTGAAATTAGCCCACCCAACTACCTCATCCCTATATTGTTATTTATTTTGCTCTTTTGCACCCCAGTATCTCTATTTGCACATAATCTCTTGCACATCTAGCATTCCAGTGTTAATACTATTGTAATTATTTTGCACTATAGCCTATTTATTGCCTTACCTCCATAACTTGCTACATTTGCACACACTGTATATATATTTTCTGTTGTATTTTTGACTTTATGTTTTTTTACCCCATATGTAACTCTGTGTTGTTTTTATCGCACTGCTTTGCTTTATCTTGGCCAGGTCGCAGTTGTAAATGAGAACTTGTTCTCAACTGGCTTACCTGGTTAAATAAAGGTGAAATAAAAAAATAAAAAAACATCTCTGTGCCCTCCTCTCTCCTACCGTTTACATCTCTGTGTCCTCCTCTCTCCTACCGTTTACATCTCTGTGCCCTCCTCTCTCCTACCGTTTACATCTCTGTGTCCTCCTCTCTCCTACCGTTTACATCTCTGTGTCCTCCTCTCTCCTACCGTTTACATCTCTGTGCCCTCCTCTCTCCTACCGTTTACATCTCTGTGTCCTCCTCTCTCCTACCGTTTACATCTCTGTGTCCTCCTCTCTCCTACCGTTTACATCTCTGTGCCCTCCTCTCTCCTACCGTTTACATCTCTGTGTCCTCCTCTCTCCTACCGTTTACATCTATGTGTCCTCCTCTCTCCTACCGTTTACATCTCTGTGTCCTCCTCTCTCCTACCGTTTACATCTCTGTGTCCTCCTCTCTCCTACCGTTTACATCTCTGTGTGTGTTGTCCTGTCTGTTCCTATCCCCTAACATCCTGCAGGGAGGGGGACCAGGAATCTGTTTGCTGAAAGGAAGTTTGCGGAGGACTGCAATTCTTCTTAAAGCAGCCACACAGGAAGTGACAGGTGCGGGTCGGGTTAGTTGCCCTCGCTCCCATCTGGGAGCCCAATGGAAGGACATGCAAAAAGCTGAGAGAGTGATGAAACTGATAGGTTAACATTGGATCTGATGAGCATCCAGTTTCCCCATTGGCCCGTAGGGTCTTTGGGTTTTGAGTTTGTGAGACTTGGTGGCATGATAGATGACAATAGATAAACGTGAGAGATTGTGTTTTCATATTGAAATGCTGAAAATGTGTGTACTAAAAGCAGAAGGGACGTTGACATTCAAACAGGGAACTAAATTGGTTCACCTGTTCCAGAATCAATCATCAATCTTCAGAAGTCATTTCTTTGTATTGATTAAAACTTCCAGCACCCAACCCAACAAGAGGACAGCCTAATGATAGGTGTTCACATTTGCATGTATCTCATAGCAGGGAACTTTGCATGTGATTTGTATACATGAAAGGATTTCAGATGGCAGTATCGACATGGCCTCTCAGATCAAATAACCTTGTGTGTGGGTGATGAGACATTAGCTACAGTTAGGAAAGAGAGTGCGTGCTGAGTCACGGCTTAACATTCAGCAATTAAAGCCGGGAAAAGTACATTGCTTTGCATGAGTTTATCATGGAATAGATAGCCTCGTCTGTGTCCGTGTGTGTGTGTGTGTGTGTGTGTGTGTGTGTGTGTGTGTGTGAGAAATGTCTTCTTTGCCCATAAACTCCTTAATGATGGGAAAATGGTGACGTTGCTATCAGTGGGTCCATCTCCTTTTCTCCCCTGTGGGCGTTAGTCAGTCCACCATGACATCTCTCTGGCCAGAGGCTGTTACGTATGTAGCAGTGTACAAGATTCTGCCCCATCTACTGTACATGTAGGGGTGGTTTCCTGGACACAGATTAAGCCCAATTAGGTAGAGCAGACATTTCCATATGTTTTTGTTAGCTGCATGTGCGACATACTGTACTTTGTTTTCTTATTCAATTTGTGCCACAATAACACTGTTGAATTCCTCTCTCCATTTACACTAACACGATCACAGACCTTTGAAGTCGTGTTTGGTGGCACGCAATTTATACAACTGACATGTTGTCCTTTACCTATGCTGCCTTGAGGAAATCGGAACGAATTAAGTCTGCTCTCAGGCGGCGCAGAGATGCCTGTGTCCATCGCGGGTCGAAAGTGCTGCTGTCACACAACTGGCCATATCAAGTGTGCTTTTGTGGAATGCTGCATTCCCCCTCCCCCAATCCCCAACAGAATCCAGACAGGCCACTTCCACATTAACTGCCCCAAACATGTTGCAATTGAATGGGCCTGAGAAAAAGACCCAGTGCTACAGCCCCATGTAAATGAATGGGCCTGAGAAAAAGACCCAGTGCTACAGCCCCATGTAAATGAATGGGCCTGAGAAAAAGACCCAGTGCTACAGCCCCATGTAAATGAATGGGCCTGAGAAAAAGACCCAGTGCTACAGCCCCATGTAAATGAATGGGCCTGAGAAAAAGACCCAGTGCTACAGCCCCATGTAAATGAATGGGCCTGAGAAAAAGACCCAGTGCTACAGCCCCATGTAAATGAATGGGCCTGAGAAAAAGACCCAGTGCTACAGCCCCATGTAAATGAATGGGCCTGAGAAAAAGACCCAGTGCTACAGCCCCATGTAAATGAATGGGCCTGAGAAAAAGACCCAGTGCTACAGCCCCATGTAAATGAGGGACCAGCTTCTCTGACTGAAGCAAAGCTCTTATTGTCAGCAGATGGCTATAGCTCGCTCTATCACTGGTGGCCTATGAGGGGTGTCCACCACCATATTTTACAGTAGATATGGGGTTATTATCTGCTCATGCAGTCTCATTTCAACACCAAACCCACCACTGGTGTGGGGGTCAAAGAGCTTAATTTTCATGTCATCTGACCAAAGCACCAGTTCCAATCCAAGTGTCAATGCCTTTTAGTAAACTCCAGGCATTTACATTTCTTAGATGTCATGATAATAGAGCTCTTTGGCCATGCACACCAGTGGTGGGTTTTGTCATCGAAATTAGAATGCATGAGCAGAAAGAAATGACATACCTACTTTAAAATATGTTGATGGATCTTTGATGTTATGGGGCTATTTTGCTTCCACTGGTCCTGGGGCCCTTGTTAAGGTTAATGGCATCATGAACTTTACCCAGTACATTTACATTACATTTTAGTCATTTAGCAGACGCTCTTATCCAGAGCGACATACAATTAGTGAGTGCATATTTTTTATTTTTTTAGTACCAGGATATTTTAGCCAAAAACCTAGTTGCCTCTGCCAGGAGGCTGAAACTTGACCGCAAATGGATCTTCCAGCAAGACAATAACCCTGAGCACACATCAAAATCCACAAAGAAATTGTTAATTGGCCTCAAAATCAACATTTTGCGTTGGCCATCTCAGTCTCCAGACTTGAAACCCATTGAAAACCTGTGGTTTGAATTGAAGAGGGCAGTTCATAAGCGCAGATGAAGGATATCAAGGATCTGGAAAGATTCTGTATGTAGGTCTAAGATCCCTCCCAATGTGTTCTCCAATTCATAAAACATTTGAGAAAAGGGCTCAGTGCCGTTATCCTCGCAAGGTGAAGTATTGAAAGGTATTGAAAACAGCGGTGCCAATAATTTTGACCCATACCCTTTCCAGGAAAAAAAGTATTACTTGTTAAACAAAATCTCTTTCTCTGAGCAATTGTATTAGTATTAAAGAATATATCTTCCCAAATATTATTTGAATTTTTGCTCATCTTTGGTGGTTTGCTCTCAGGACCTGTCTAGGACCACGTGTGGTGCTGTGGTGCACAGCTGCTGATCGTATCGATAGACACAGGTGTCATAAACACAAACACCCTGTTGTCCACTGTTTGCTGGGCTGCATGAGTGGGGCTGCAGTTGGGCCAGTAACCTGAGCAGGAAGCAGTTGTGCTGAATGGTTATACAATAAGGCCAGATAGGCATCTCAGCACAGCACTGTACCACACAGTACACTATAGTACTATAGTACAGCACCTCCGGGCTGTGGCGCTAAATACCACCCAGCTGATTTCCATAGCTCCCGATCAGAGCCGCGATAGCAGGTGTGGGACATTAGTGTAGGAGGTAGGATGGGGAGAACACACAGCTACAGTGTCTTCGGAAAGTATTCACACCCCTTTACTTTTTCCACATTTTGTTGTGTTACAGCCTGAATTTTAAATAGATTACATTGAGATTGTGTGTCACTGGCCTACACACAACACCCCATAATGTCAAAGTAGAATTATGTTTTTAGAAATCCACTGAAGGTGGAAAACTTGTCTTTTCTTTTCAATACTTCAACTAGATTACCAATAAGGGATTTTCCATTTTAATTGACTAATTTGGGTCAAAGTAGTGACTGGCTAAACCCTAACTGTAAAACAATCCCACTGACAGTGCCTCTGTCACATCTACCAGCCATGTCCACTGACTCCAGGAAACTCAACACAACACAGAGGCACATTTTTATCAAAACGGCTGCCATCAAACAGACTGTGCATTGAGCTCTCTCTGGGGAATGTGGTGTGACTCACAACTTTACTGGCTCTTCTGTTTAAAAAGTGGTCTCCTAAAACCCTTATCTTATCTTCTACACAGTTACAGTCCACAGACAGAACGATCGATTCAGAACGTTTAAATCTCTACTGTGGTGTTAGATGATGCTTCTCAAGTTGTAAATGTGGCCTCAAATATACCATTGTAAAATGGAGTTGGGTTGTAAAAAATACCATCCATGGTGAGAAAATGTCCCCACTCATTTGATAAACACCACAGAATTTCACGATGACATTGCTATTGATGAACTGTGCTTAGACTTAAGTTGGTATACCCTTATGGAAAAACCACTTGATTTCACATGTGGAATACCAAGTGTTTTGGGAACACTTCACATGAAGTTTCACATGTGAAATCATGTGTTTTTGGAACACTTCACGTGATGATATTTCACATGTGGATTAAAATTTTCACATGACATTTCACAGGTGATGCCCTAAAAACAAAGTATTTATGATATACACACAGTGCTTTTAACATAGTGTTTTCAACTTACATATATTTTAGTCACTTTAGCAGACAAGCTTATCCAAAGCGACGTACATTTTCATTATACTGTTTCACATGTATTTACAGTGAGGGAAAAAAGTATTTGATCACCTGCTGATTTTGTACATTTGCCCGCTCACAAATACATGATCAGTCTAAAATGTTAATGGTAGGTTTATTTGAACAGTGAGAGACAGAATAACAACAACAAAATCCAGAAAAACGCATGTCAAAAATGTTATAAATTAATTTGCATTTTAATGAGGGAAATAAGTATTTGACCCCTCTGCAAAACATGACTTAGTACTTGGTGGCAAAACCCTTGTTGGCAATCACAGAGGTCAGACGTTTCTTGTAGTTGGCCACCAGGTTTGCACACATCTCAGGAGGGATTTTGTCCCACTCCTCTTTGTAGATCTTCTCCAAGTCATTAAGGTTTCGAGGCTGACGTTTGGCAACTCGAACCTTCAGCTCCCTCCACAGATTTTCTATGGGATTAAGGTCTGGAGACTGGCTAGGCCACTCCAGGACCTTAATGTGCTTCTTCTTGAGCCACTCCTTTGTTGCCTTGGCCGTGTGTTTTGGGTCATTGTCATGCTGGAATACCCATCCACGACCCATTTTCAATGCCCTGGCTGAGGGAAGGAGGTTCTCACCCAAGATTTGACTGTACATGGCCCCGTCCCTTTGATGCAGTGAAGTTGTCCTGTCCCCTTAGCAGAAAAACACCCCCAAAGCATCATGTTTCCACCACCATGTTTGACGGTGGGGCTGGTGTTCTTGGGGTCATAGGCAGCATTCCTCCTCCTCCAAATACGGCGAGTTGAGTTGATGCCAAAGAGCTCCATTTTGTTCTCATCTGACCACAACACTTTCACCCAGTTCTCCTCTGAATCATTCAGATGTTCATTGGCAAATTTCAGACAGGCATGTATATGTGCTTTCTTGAGCAGGGGGACCTTGCGGGTGCTGCAGGATTTCAGTCCTTCACGGCGTAGTGTGTTACCAATTGTTTTCTTGGTGACTATGGTCCCAGCTGCCTTGAGATCATTGACAAGATCCTCCCGTGTCGTTCTGGGCTGATTCCTCACCGTTCTCATGATCATTGCAACTCCACGAGGTGAGATCTTCCATGGAGCCCCAGGCCGAGGTAGATTGACAGTTCTTTTGTGTTTCTTCCATTTGCGAATAATCGCACCAACTGTTGTCACCTTCTCACCAAGCTGCTTGGCGATGGTCTTGTAGCCTATTCCAGCCTTGTGTAGGTCTACAATCTTGTCCCTGACATCCTTGGAGAGCTCTTTCGTCTTGGCCATGGTGGAGAGTTTGGAATCTGATTGATTGATTGATTGCTTCTGTGGACAGGTGTCTTTTATACAGGTAACAAGCTAAGATTAGAAGCACTCCCTTTAAGAGTGTGCTCCTAATCTCAGCTAGTTACCTGTATAAAGACACCTGGGAGCCAGAAATCTTTCTGATTGAGAGGGGTCAAATACTTATTTCCCTCATTAAAATGCAAATAAATTAATAACATTTTTGACATGCGTTTTTCTGGATTTTTTTGTTGTTATTCTGTCTCTCACTGTTCAAATAAACCTACCATTAAAATGATAGACTGATAATTTCTTTGTCAGTGGGCAAACGTACAAAATCAGCAGGGGATCAAATACTTTTTTCCCTCACTGTATACAGTAATTATTATTCAATATGTTCTTAGTTGGGATTTGAACTCACAACCTCTTGCTTCATAGTATTCCAATCTTCCTGCTACACCAGCATGTCTGTATCGATAACTGATTTCACCTGTATTCCTACACTTTGGAATTTGTTAACAATACAGTCAAGAAAAACAATTATATTTATCATAGGGATTCAGGAGTAACATTAAAACAGAATAATATGCCATACCAACATTAGGCAGCTATACAGAAAATCCTAAAATTGCTGAAATAAGTAAATTAAATCAGTGATGAGAGAATAGTCAAAATAACTGATAACTAAAATAGCAGTGCAAATGAGTCTTTTGCTAAGTGCAAAAGAGTATAGGTAATGAATGTGTATGGGAATGCAACAGACTTTGTGGCTCAGCAGAAAGGTCAGTATACATCAAATCTAGAGATTATGAGTTCAAATCCCAGGTTGGGTCATACTTTAGCTGAACAGCGGTTCCACATGGGAGTTTTTACATGTGAAATGTCACATGTGAAGTGTTCCAAAAACATGTTTTCACATGTCGTGTGCAATCATGTGATTTTCCACATGTGAAATCATGAGGTTCAACATGTGATAACATGAAACTACACTTTTAGCCAGTTCTGATAATTTTAGGTACAGTATTTTGATTTTACAGTAAATTTCTACAGTAATAGTGTTTTGCTATATATTTACTGTGAATCGCAATGCATTTGGGTACTTTTTGTCCCGTCCTGCAAATTAGCTTGGCACGCCTTACTTGCAATTGCGTTTATACTTATAGGAAAGTTGTTTTGATGTGCTTATGGAACAAACTGTTTTTTTAAAATCCTGTAATTTTATAGTAAGTAATCGGCTACTGAGTTGCTGTGAAAATAGTGGAAACAACTTTTTATGTATTTTTTACAGTAAATATACTGTACAACAACAAACTTTATTCAGAAGGTACACAGAAATTCTAATTCTAATTCCAATTATTTTCAATGCCGGAGAATTTTGAATTGGAATTGGGTTCACTTTCTGACTGGAACTTAAATGGAATTGACCTCAACATTGGTTAGCACACTTCAGAAACAACCACACCTAGGATTTGAACTCAAAACCTCATTTGATGCCAGCAACCTGAATTTTCTGCTTCACCAGGTCTGTGGCCACAGATTTATTGGCAGAATACATTTCTGCCATTTGCTAAAAGTTGCCCGGAATCAAGTCAATAATCGTGCATTTATCTGACAACACCAAAGAAAGAGTAGCTGTGCTCAGGGACACTTGACATTAAGGTCTAGATTCAATCAGATTAAGCGTAAACACACAACTGCCAACACCCTCATAGCTGGTGCAGATCTGATAGAATCTAGCCTTAAGTGTACATAAATGATCTCGGGATTTGAACTTGCAACCTTTTGGTCTGGAGTGCACTAATGTCTTAGCAGTGCCACAATATGGTTATTTGTTACCAAGAACATACAGTAACACACTGTCAAATATAAGAGTACAGTTACAGTACAGTGTCGTTCCCTGGTGTACAAAAAGGTCAAAGGTACACATAAGGTACCTTCAGAGGTAAAAACAGGAACTCACATGGTACTGGTCAGTACCTTTTAGGGTAAACGGGCAGATAATGTAGTATAACGGAAAATTTTTCTACCCAATATATTCAATATAATGCTGCGTTCATAACCATGTGGCAGGTGGGAATTTACCAGTTGTATTTACCAGTTGTGAAGTCGTAAATACCAGTTGGATGCATTTATGCGCTTTGAACTCGTTGAGAAACGCCAATAGGCTAATGGCCAACAAGCTGCGTTAACCATAAACTAAAAGTACAGCTCTCATGCTTGTAAATTCATTGCTTTTTATAAATAATGTTTTGTTACATTTAACTGCCAAAAATGCTGTTATCATGGTCATTTCCTCAGTAGGTGATGTCAGAGGTCAGCATGTGGGAGAAGTCGGCGCTCAGGGATAATAGACACATTTCCCACTAGTAATTACCAGTTGGAGGGCCATTCAAGTGGATTTTTCCCAGTCGTATGTGGTAAATTCCCACGTCCCACTTGGTTACAAACGCTGGATTAGGTACAATCATTACTACACTTTGAAATGTATACTGAGCAAAAATATAAACGCAACATGTAAAGTGTTGGTCCCATGTTTCATGAGCTGAAATAAATGATCCCAGAAATGTTCCATACGCACAAAAAGCTTATTTCTCTCAAATTTTGTACACAAATTTGTTTACATCCCTGTTAGTGCGCATCTCATCTTTGCCGCGATAATCCATCCTCCTGGATTTGGCATCAAGAAGCTGATTAAACAGCATGATCATTACACAGGTGCACATTGTGCTGGAGACAATAAAAGGCCACTCTAAAATGTGCAGTTTTGTCACACAACACAATGCTACAGATGTCTTAAGTTTTGAGGGAGCGTGCAATTGGCAGGCTGACTGCAAGAATGTCCACCAGAGCTGTTGCCAGAGATTTAATGTTAGTTTCTCTACCATAAGCCACCTCCAACGTCGTTTTAGAGAATTTGGCAGTACATCCAACTGGCCTCACAACCGCAGACCACGTGTAACCACGCCAGCCCAGGACCTCCACATCCGGCTTCTTCACCTGCGGGATTGTCTGAGACCAGCCACCTGGACAGCTGATAAAATTCTGGGTTTGCACAACCGAAGAATTCTCTGCACAAACTGTCAGAAACCGTCTCAGGGAAGCTCATCTGCGTGCTCGTCATCCTCACCAGGATGTTGACCTGACTGCAGTTCGGCGTCGTAACCGACTTCAGTGGGCAAATGCTCACCTTTGATGGCCACTGGCATGCTGGAGAAGTGTGCTCTTCACGGATTAATCCTGGTTTCAACTGTACCGGGCAGATGGCTAATCCTGGTTTCAACTGTACCGGGCAGATGGCAGACAGTGTGTATGGCGTCATGTGGGCAAGCGGTTTGCTGATGTCAACGTGGCGGTTGGGTTATGGTATGGGCAGGCATAAGCTACAGACAACGAACACAACTGCATTTTATCAATGGCAATTTGAATGCATAGAGATACCGTGACGAGATCCTAAGGCCCATTGTCGTGCCATTCATCCGCCGCCATCACCTCATGTTTCAGTATGATAATGCACAGCCCATGTCGCAAGGATCTGTACCCAATTCCTGGAAGCTAAACGGCCCTACTTTTTTTTTAAGGTATCTGTGACCAACAGATGCATATCTCTATTCCCAGTCATGTGAAATCCATAGATTAGGGCCTAATTTATTTCTTTCAAATGACTGATTTCCTTATGTGAACTGTAACTCAGTAAAACCTTTGACATTTTTGCATGTTGTGTTTATAGTTGTGTTCAGTTTAGGCGGGGGCTTAGTTTAAGTGGTTTTATCATTATGTTGATGAAGGTTGAGCACCTCTATTGATACTGTCATTCTGCAATCTTTGTAAGAAATTGTGCCAATCAAGAGCTGCACTGTTAAAGGTCATGATCAGACAAAATTATGTTTTTCATGACATTGTATGATATTTGAAGGAAACCAGATGATGACTAAAGTATGAAAAATGACTGTTGCTTCTACATCGATAAAGTTTGATCATAAAGTTACTGGTACCCTACCCCATGTCAAACACTTGGATTCTTTATCATATGGGGATGATTTCTGTATTTTGAAAGTTACATATTTTGAATTGATTGCTGACAAGCAAAACCTTTTGGGACTATGTCAACAATGGACTAATGAAACAAATACAGAAAGATAGTTTTTGGGTGGAGTTTTCCTTTAACTCTCATTTTAATACACCAATGGTAACATTATATTCTCTTACCTAATTTAAGTAAGTACGCCTTTTTAACCAACATCGGATAAGACGTGTTTGCAGAGGGGCGTGGTTTAGATAGCTACTCTACTGGTGCCAACATTTGACAGTAGGGTGTCAGTAAATATAATTAAAAGTTTACACTATTCATCTATGGCAAATATACTTATATGTTTCCCCTCTCGTGTGTCTGGTGTTAGCTAGTTACTGGCTAGCTAGGATGGATCAAAAGGGGGGAAAGGGTAGTTCAAAACTCAGACGCAGTTGTCAAGTCAACACATCCGTCAGTGCTGCTGTGAACTGCATCACAAGAGAGGTGCCAAACGGGAGATGTATATACAAATATATTTTATATAACTGTTGCAATTTCAATATTGTTTGAGTTGCTTTGTGTATCACCAAATTAGCTTGAGATGATTTTACTGCAACACTGCTCACTGCATCCATGTTACTTGACATAGGTGTTTGAAAGAGCTGTCAGTCAAGGCGCCCACTCAGCCTGTCTTTTGAAACTTCCTGGTAGTTAGCCATGAGAGAAAAAGTTATTTTCAGAGTGACTGTTCAGGATCTTTAACACTTTAATTTAGCTGTAAAAATACATTAACTAGTTACCGTATTTTCACCGCAACTAGACAAAAACCTCCAGGGGATCATGACACAACATTCTAAGAACGTCCACAAAAAATGTCCTTAGGATGTCCCTGGAACAAACCGGGAACTAGACAAAACCTGCAGTGGACCATGACTGTTTAAATTGAATTAATATAAATGATGCCTTTTTAAAGTAAAGTATTCTAAATTACATTTGACATCTCGGCTTTCACATGCTCAAATGTTGTCACGTGTCATGATATCACATCTTGAAATGTTGCATCCTCATGTTGTCACATTTATTTTACGAGATCGTGTTTTCACGTGCTCACATGTTGTCACGTGTAGTTTCATGTTCTCACTTGTTGACATTTATTTCACATTAATTTAAAATGAGATCATGTTCTCACACGTGCTCGCATTGTCACGTGTAGTTTTGTTATCACATGTTGTCACATGTTGCTTCACATGTTATCACATGTTATCACATTAACTTCACATTAAATCACATGTGATCACATGAGATTACACGAGATCACATGTGACATTTATGTGGTTTTTCCGTAAGGATAGTTCCAGAAACATTAGTTAGATAATCTCCTGGAGGCGCACCTCGTAACAATGGCGTTATCCCATCAACCAGATGAAGGAGTCAAAGCGGGGATTTGTTAGACGATGTCGTGTGGCACTTCTCTTCCTGGCGTAATGGCTGGCTGAGGGGGGCTGTTATTCTTCCATATAGAATCCAGTCCACACGATGCATGTGGAAATGTGCCTTTGACTTCACAGTAAAACTGTACACATTGTGGTACTTAAAAAAAACTATTTTTTTTTGTACTTTCCACAAAGTGAGAATGGCATTTGTCACGAACTTCACCTATCACAGACACATACAGTATAGTGCCTTCTTGAAAGAGAAGGACTGTTCATGTTCGATAAGTGTGGGCTCCAAGTCTACTATGGCAGATTCAGTGTTCTTTCCAGTAACCACATTGTGTGCAACATCTTTCTGAATGAGTGGTTTTGTGAAAATTAAATGTACTATTTGTATACTAGAGTTTAGAGTTACATTTAAGTCATTTAGCAGACACTCGTATCCAGAGCAACTTACGGTAGTGAGTGCATGCATTTTCATACTGATCCCCTTTGGGAATCGAACCCACAACCCTGGTGTTGCAAGTGTCATGCTCTACCAACACGGGACCAGTTAGAAGTTAGTTTGATGGAGAACATCACTTTATTGGTCAATTGCACACAAGGTCCAACTGGAATTTGACTTCCGCTTTGAACTCAACCCCTCCAAAAGACACACATACACAGGTTATGGAGAGGTGTGGGGAGCTGCCACACTGGGCGCTGTTGTTGTGTGGGGTTAAGTCCCTTGCTCAAGGGCAGTCAATGGCATCTAGGTTTTGATTACCAGCAACCCTCTTGTTCCCAGCTCACTCTGCACCAGATTTTTCCCATTGGACACTGGATTTAAGGGCTGTAAGTAAGCATTTCACTGTAATGTCTGCACCTGTTGTATTCGGCGCATGTGACCAATAAAATTTGATTTGATTTGATTTGAAGTGGCAACACTCTGGTTGCTGGCACACCTCTCCAATTGCTAGGCTACCTGCCGCCGCTCCAAGAGTAGAGTTCTCATAATACAGTGCCAACCACACAACATAAAACCATATGCATACAATATATGCATACAATAAGTGCAAGTACGATAAGAAGTGCAAATATGCAAGTTGTGCAAAATACAAGGTCAAAAGTCAATAACAGATCGAGCAGCAAGGTAAACACACTTAAGCCTTCACTGCAGCTATGGCCTTGGGGATGGATGAGCCTTGAGCTCTGGCTGTCTTTAGCCCGGTTAGGCCTATTCTGTGCCATTTCTACCATAGAGGTAGAGTTACTACAACTCTTTCTGTTTGCTGAAGTGTAAATGGGGGGTTCTGGTTTCAAGACCAGCAAGAATAAATGTATGGTCTTGAAAAAAACAGCATTTCAAATTATTAGTTCACATATGGTGCTGTGCGGTGGTGGAAAAAGTACCCAATTGTCATACCTGAGGAAAAATAAAGATACCTTAATAGAAAATTACTCAAGTAAAAGTGAAAGTCACCCAGTAAAAGTCTAAAAGTATGGAAAGTAAAAGTATTAATCACTTCAAATTCCTTATATTAAGCAAACCATACGGCAACATTTTATTCAGCTTCAGAACCCTCAGACTGGGTCCCCATGCTCTGGTCACTCCTGCACTACAGAATATCAGCCAAGTTATGCTAAAATGTAGCCATAAAATCAATTATTTATATAGACACATAGATGACAGATAGGGGTCACTGTGTTGAAGCCACCTTGCCTCCATCTTGGCACTCCCCCACCGTTGTAACAAATATTTTGGAATCTATAGAAATGCATTTATTAAAGTCTACATTCGTTTTTGACACATTTATTCTATTACAGACACCTTACTGCATCCTTGTAAATTATATTATGTGAGCTAAACATTAAAAAAAAAACTTCCTTAAAGTATAATTTTTTTGAGATTACTAATGTTACTGTCCCCCTTACAACAACAGAAAAATACATAAATACATGTAAATTTGCCCTTGAAACATGTAATTGAAATACTGTAGAATTCCATTCATTCCTATGGAGGACTGCTCCTACTGGGAAGTGCCAATATGGCCGACCAGTGGCTTCAAAGCCTCTCAATGGCCAATACATGGCAATCGCAATCCAGGGTTTATATACATCATTGCATAAAATACTACAAAATATGAGGTCCAGTTTTAGTTTTTCCTGTCTCAAAGAAGTATTAAAATAATCAAAACCCCCCCAAAAATCTCAAATCAGAGGAGCTTCACATCTCAATCAGGTCTAGATTGCATGTGAACATGCACGGACACACTACCAGAGAGGACATCTAAGGCCAGATTGATTTTACTTGGCTAAGAAAAGATGACTTCCTGATTGGACGATGTGTTGGCTAGGGGCCTTGTGTCGTCTATGAAGACCCGCCCCCCACCCATCTAGGCCTAGCCTCCACCCAGTTGTCTAGATGTGCTTTGATTAGAGCCAGATAATTTCTAAGCGCAAAGAATACAACTTTACCTGGTTGGACATGCTGCTCTTAGAAAAACAAGTAATGCGTTACCAACACCTATCCCAGGACAGACCCTGCTGCTACGTTAGGACACCACCACCTATCCCAGGACAGACCCTGCTGCTACGTTAGGACACCACCACCTATCCCAGGACAGACCCTGCTGCTACGTTAGGACACCACCACCTATCCCAGGACAGACCCTGCTGCTACGTTAGGACACCACCACCTATCCCAGGACAGACCCTGCTGCTACGTTAGGACACCACCACCTATCCCAGGACAGACCCTGCTGTAATCAGAAACAAAAGCCTCTGGGATTTCCCTCGGTTCTTTCCTTCTTGTTATCTAGCCATGAGGAATTGGGTTGAGTGGGTTTGATCGTTGAATAAACGTCATGAAAGGGATTTCTTCATTGTTTCTCAACTGGGACTGTTATTATGAAGGAAGGAACTGAAATTCTATCAGAAGCTAGGCAGAGAGAGAGAGAGAGCAAATGGGTAGGCGTGATGGAGACGGGCAGGGCGGGCAGAGCAGCCCCACTCAGGGTTGATGTAATGTTTACTTAATACTCAGCACAGCTATTTCCTCTCTCTGAGTCGGCCTGGCCGAGCCAAGGGGCAGAGATACACCATACAGGAGATCACAGTATCTTAAAGAATTGTGTTTGAAAGTGCTCTTGTAACACCATTTTTTATTTAATTTTTTTATTTAACCTTTATTTAACCAGGTAAGCCAGTTGAGAACAAGTTCTCATTTACAACTGCGACCTGGCCAAGATAAAGCAAAGCAGTGCGATAAAAACAACAACACAGAGTTACATATGGGGTAAAACAAAACATAAAGTCAAAAATACAACAGAAAATATATATACAGTGTGTGCAAATGTAGCAAGTTATGGAGGTAAGGCAATAAATAGGCTATAGTGCAAAATAATTACAATTAGTATTAACACTGGAATGATAGATGTGCAAGAGATAATGTGCAAATAGAGATACTGGGGTGCAAATGAGCAAAATAAATAACAATATAGGGATGAGGTAGTTGGGCGGGCTAATTTCAGATGGGCTGTGTACAGGTGCAGTGATCGGTAAGGTGCTCTGACAACTGATGCTTAAAGTTAGTGAGGGAGATAAGTGTCTCCAGCTTCAGAGATTTTTTCAATTTGTTCCAGTCATTGGCAGCAGAGAACTGGAAGGAATGGCGGCCTAGACAATCAAGTGGACGATAGTGCTTCTCAGTTCTGGTTATCTGCAAAATGCTGTGGTCAAGCAACAATTATATTAATAATTTCCTGGTACTGATAAAGATCTTATATAATGTTTAACGAATTCACCTACTTTTGTTATGATTTTCTGTAGCTTCCCACTGGATTTGTTATGGCTACGTAAACACTTCAGAAAACTTATCTAAACCATGTACAGAAAGACTAAGGGGGTCAAGACTTTAGCTTTTGGCCCATAGGCAGTCATGGCTTGGAAAATGTTTTTCTGGACAGAATTCAACGGTCAGTAAGACCCAGGGGGACTGTGGATCTGTGACAGTAGAGTACTGTAGGGCTGGGGGGTAAGGAGGATGATGAGGCTTCCAGGGGATTGTAAACAGGAGACTGTCCTTACCCTTGCCTACTGTTACGCCCTAGTACAGTAGCTAGTGTCTCCCAAATAGCTCATGTCAGTTGATCTTGGATCTCATATCCCCAGAGGTCAATAAAACATCAATATATCAACACATAAGGTTGCCATAGTAGTGACAATCACATTCTTGTTGTCTCTTTTTCTCACAGTCCAGGAACCATTCATCTGTGAGTGCTGATTATTTCAGCTCTAATATACTGTCTTAAAGCCCCCACTCAGTCTTTTTAATGTTATTTTGTTTAAATAACTTTGTCTAATAAAGCACTGTGTGTGTTAATTTAATGTTTTATAATTTATTTCCTTCCTTTTATCTACTTTTGCCATTGAAATGCTCAGTCTGATCATGTGGGTCATTGGTCAGAATAATCAGATTCAATTGTGATGTCATGCTGTGGGCCAAAAACTCCATCCCACCCGAACAGGCTGAAATTCCAGCCATATTTTTTTCTTCAAAAAGCTCTGACACTGCAAGGGCATTATTATTAATTTCACAATATCAATCATAAAAATCTTTTTTTTTTTTTACAGGAAAATCACATTTCTGACTATACTGCCACTTTAAGGTCAAATATAATCTGGTTGTTGGCTTTGACAGGGCTATAATATCAGTTCTCCAAAAGCGACAACATTATGCACTCAAAGGCATGGAACACAGGTGTCTGTTGTCACGCAACAATTCACAGAGAACAGAACTACAGTGAATGAGTTCTTCCTTCTATGTATCAAGATACACAAGTATCTGGTGTACGGGACATTTTTATAACATTCATAGAATAACATCAACAACCCCATGAAGATGTTTGGACCTCTTGACATCATGTCTTAGGTTTTTGATTAACAATCGCACAGTTGTGGTTTCAAGTCCAATTTGGACTACTGTACCCTCCAAATTCGCTTATATATAAGTAATGGACGAACACACGTGATGTCAGGGGAACATAGATGGTTCATGTCAGTTTATGAAAAACATCTATAGCTGTATTTCAAGTTACAAGACGCCAGTAAGTCTCGGTCTCTTCACTTTATCACAATGTGAGCACTGCCAGACCTTCATTACATCAGAGAACCTAACCTCACCAACCCACACCCTGTGCGGTGCCCCTGGCCTTCAGGAAGAATAGGAGAACAGAGGAGGGTGAGAGAAGAGAGTGGAAGGTTGGGAGGGGTGGCAGGCAGGCAGGCAGGAGGGAGGGAGTGGGGAGGAAGGGCAGGGGTTGGTGATATGAATAGCAATTGAAAGGGTAAGGAGGGGAGAAGGGTCTCCAAGGAGTACCGGGGGGGGGGGGAGTGGTGACTGAGGACATCTTCCTGCCCCACTGAATGTCACAATGACTGGGCTGCTATCTGGAGGTTTGGATCTGAAAGGTCTGGGTTTTGGTCCGGGTCCGGGTTTTGCTCTGGGTCCAGGTTTTGATCTGGGTCTGGGTCCGGGTTTTTATTACAACATTTCAATCAACTTCCTCATCATTGTTGTTACCTGAGTTGTGAAGTGTGCCCTTATTATCGCTAATGTAATGAAGGCTAGGACTCTTCTAACAAGACAATAACCAATATGTTAAGTGGAGTTAATGAATCTCCTCATCTACTGGACTACATAGCTGAGGATGTGTGGGAGAGAGCAGGGTTTGTATAGGGGCCTCAACCAGTGGGCCGGTGATGATGTGGGTTTAATGTTTAGCCGTCTGGTAAACAGAGTGGACCGCAGGACATCAGCCAAGGCCTGCAGTTTGTGATGGTGGAATGTTTAGTTTTGACTAATCATTAAGATTGTGTTGGACTGGACCAGGAAACTGGCATGTTACCATGATACATCAGAGCACAGAGAAAATAGTGGGGAAAGGGCTGTGTGTGTGTGTGTGTGTGTGTGTGTGTGTGTGTGTGTGTGTGTGTGTGTGTGTGTGTGTGTGTGTGTGTGTGTGTGTGTGTGTGTGTGTGTGTGTGTGTGTGTGTGTGTGTGTGAGTGTGTGAGAGCGCTTGAGTTTGGGTTCTATAATAGCTAATCAGGCCATAGAGGGAACTATTTTTCTGTTCCATTTCCCTGTGCGGTGTAAGAAAGGGGAAAACCTGTGCACCACCTGATATGATCTAAAGGCACACACTTTTATTTTATTTCACCTTTATTTAACCAGGTAAACCAGTTGAGAACAAGTTCTCATTTACAACTGCGACCTGGCCAAGATAAAGCAAAGCAGTGCGATAAAAACAACAACACAGAGTTACATATGGGGAAAAACAAAACAAAGTCAAAAATACAACAGAAATAAATATATATACAGTGTGTGCAAATGTAGCAAGTTATGGAGGTAAGGCAATAAATAGGCTATAGTGCAAAATAATTACAATTAGTATTAACACTGGAATGATAGATGTGCAAGAGATGATGTGCAAATAGAGATACTGGGGTACAAATGAGCAAAATAAATAACAATATAGGGATGAGGTAGTTGGGCGGGCTAATTTCAGATGGGCTGTGTACAGGTGCAGTGATCGGTAAGGTGCTCTGACAACTGATGCTTAAAGTTAGTGAGGGAGATAAGAGTCTCCAGCTTCAGAGACTGTAGTCCAGAGACTACACTGGTCTCTGGACATACAGTGCATTCGGAAAGTATTCAGATCCCTTCACTTTTTCCAAGCCTGATACCACATTACCCACCCATGGAACACCTTCCTAATATTGAGAGCAGGTGTTCTTAATGTTTTGTATACTCAGTGTATAAGACAGTCTAGTGACATAGTAACCTTTCCAGTTACATTTTGGTATTTTCTTGGGAAATAGGTAATGTAAATGGTTGCTCTCTGGCTTAAAGGCCAGCTGTGAGCTACAGTGCATTCTAAGATTATTCAGACCCCTTGACCGTTTCCACATTTTTGTTACTTTACAGCCTTTAACTCTACCCACATGTACATATTACCTCAACTACAGTGGGGAAAAAAAGTATTTAGTCAGCCACCAATTGTGCAAGTTCTCCCACTTAAAAAGATGAGAGAGGCCTGTAATTTTCATCATAGGTACACGTCAACTATGACAGACAAAATGAGGAAAAAAAATCCAGAAAATCACATTGTAGGATTTTTTATGAATTTATTTGCAGATTATGGTGGAAAATAAGTATTTGGTCAACAACAAAAGTTTCTCAATACTTTGTTATATACCCTTTGTTGGCAATGACACAGGTCAAACGTTTTCTGTAAGTCTTCACAAGGTTTTCACACACTGTTGCTGGTTTTTTGGCCCATTCCTCCATGCATATCTCCTCTAGAGCAGTGATGTTTTGGGGCTGTCGCTGGGCAACACGGACTTTCAACTCCCTCCAAAGATCTTCTATGGGGTTGAAATCTGGAGACTGGCTAGGCCACTCCAGGACCTTGAAATGCTTCTTACGAAGCCACTCCTTCGTTGCCCGGGCGGTGTGTTTGGGATCATTGTCATGCTGAAAGACCCAGCCACGTTTCATCTTCAATGCCCTTGCTGATGGAAGGAGGTTTTCACTCAAAATCTCACGATACATGGCCCCATTCATTCTTTCCTTTACACGGATCAGTCGTCCTGGTCCCTTTGCAGAAAAACAGCCCCAAAGCATGACGTTTCCACCCCCATGCTTCACAGTAGGTATGGTGTTCTTTGGATGCAACTCAGCATTCTTTGTCCTCCAAACACGACGAGTTGAATTTTTACCAAAAAGTTATATTTTGGTTTCATCTGACCATATGACATTCTCCCAATCCTCTTCTGGATCATCCAAATGCACTCTAGCAAACTTCAGACGGGCCTGGACATGTACTGGCTTAAGCAGGGGGCCACTGCAGGATTTGAGTCCCTGGCGGCGTAGTGTGTTACTGATGGTAGGCTTTGTTACTTTGGTCCCAGCTCTCTGCAGGTCATTCACTAGGTCCCCCCGTGTGGTTCTGGGATTTTTGCTCACCGTTCTTGTGATCATTTTGACCCCACGGGGTGAGATCTTGCGTGGAGCCCCAGATCGAGGGAGATTGTCAGTGGTCTTGTATGTCTTCCATTTCCTAATAATTGCTCCCACAGTTGATTTCTTCAAACCAAGCTGCTTACCTATTACAGATTCAGTCTTCCCAGCCTGGTGCAGGTCTACAATTTTGTTTCTGGTGTCCTTTGACAGCTCTTTGGTCTTGGCCATAGTGGAGTTTGGAGTGTGACTGTTTGAGGTTGTGGACAGGTGTCTTTTATACTGATAACAAGTTCAAACAGGTGCCATTAATACAGGTAACGAGTGGAGGACAGAGGAGCCTCTTAAAGAAGAAGTTACAGGTCTTTGAGAGCCAGAAATCTTGCTTGTTTGTAGGTGACCAAATACTTATTTTCCACCATAATTTGCAAATAAATTCATAAAAAATCCTACAATGTGATTTTCTGGATATTTTTTCCTCAATTTGTCTGTCATAGTTGACGTGTACCTATGATGAAAATTACAGGCGCCTCTCATCTTTTTAAGTGGGAGAACTTGCACAATTGTTGGCTGACTAAATACTTTTTTTCCCCACTGTACCTCAACTAGCCGGTGCCCCCGCACATTGACTCTGCACCGGTACCCCCCTGTATAGAGCCTCCCTACTGTTCTTTTATTTTACTTCTGCTCTTTTTTTCTCAATACGTTTTTGTTGTTGTTTTATTTTACATTTTTATTAAGAAATAAATGCATTGTTGGTTAAGGGCTGTAAGTAAGCATTTCACGGTAATGTCTACACCTGTTGTATTCGGCGCATGTGGCAAATAAAATGTGATTTGATTTATTCTAAAATTGATTAAATAAATGTGTTTCCTCATCAATCTACACACAATACCCCATAATGACAGTGAAAACAGATTTTTTGAAATATTTGCACATTTATATTTAAAAAAAAACTGAAATACCTTATTTACATAAGTGTTCAGACCCTTTGCTATGAGACTCGAAATTGAGCTCAGGTGCATCCTGTTTCCATTGATCATCCTTGAGATGTTTCTACAACTTGATTGGAGTCCGCCTGTGGTAAATTCAATTGATTGGACATGATTTGGAAACGCACACACCTTTCTATATAAGGTCCAACAGTTGACAGTGCATGTCAGAGCAAAAATGAAGCCATGAGGTTGAAGGAATTGTCCGTAGAGGTCCGAGTCTGGATTGTGTCGAGGCACAGATCTGGACAAGGGTACCAAAAAATGTCTGCAGCATTGAAGGTCCCCAAGAACACAGTGGCCTCCATCATTCTTAAATGGAAGAAGTTTGGAACTACCAAGACTCTTCCTAGAGCTGGCAGCCCAGCCAAACTGAGCATTCGGGGGAGAAGGGCCTTGGTCAGGGAGGTGACCAAGAACTTGATGGTCACTCTGACAGAGCTCCAGAGTTCCTCTGTGGAGATCGGAGAACCTTCCAGAAGGACAACCATCTCTGCAGCGCTTCACCAATCAAGCCTTTATGGTAGAGTGGCCAGACGGAAGCCATTCCTCAGTAAAAGGCACATTACATCCCGCTTGGAGTTTGCCAAAAGGCACCTAAAGACTCTCAGACCATGAGGAACAAGATTCTCTGGTCCGATGAAACCAAGATTTAACTATTTGGCCTGAATGCCAAGTGTCACGTCTGGAGGAAACCTGGCACCATCCCTACGGTGAAGCATGGTGGTGGCAGCATCATGCTGTGGGGATGTTTTTCAGCGACAGGGACTGGGAGACTAGTCAGGATCGAGGGAAAGATGAACAGAGCAAAGTACAGAGAGATCCTTGATGAAAACCTGCTCCAGAGCCGTCTGGACCTCAGACTGGGGCGAAGGTTCACCTTCCAACAGGACAACGACCAAAGGACACAGCCAAGACAACTCAGGAGTGGCTTCGGGACAAGTCTCTGAATGTCCTTGAGTGGCCCAGCCAGAGCCTGGACTTGAACCTGATCGAACATCTCTGGAGAGACCTGAAAATAGCTGTGCAGCGACATTCCCCATCCAACCTGACAGAGCTTGAGAGGATCTGCAGAGAAGAATGGGAGAAACTCCCCAAATACAGGTGTGCCAAGCTTTTAGCGTCATACCCAAGAAGACTCAAGGCTATAATCGCTGCCAAAGGTGCTTTAACAAAGTACTGAGTAAAGCGTCTGAATACTTATGTAAATATGTTATTTTCTAAAAAAAAATTTGCTACAATTTATAAAAACCTATTGTTGTTGCTTTGTCATTATGGGTTTTTATGTGTAGATTGATGACGAAAAAATAGCTATTTAATCAATTTCAGTATAAGGCTGTAACGTAACAAAATGTGGAATTTTAGAATGCACTGTAGCTCATAATGGGCCTTTAAGCCAGAGAGCAACCATTTACATTACCTATTTCCCAAGAAAATACCAAAATGTAACTGGAAAAGTTACTATGTCACTAGACTGTCTTATACACTGAGTATACCAAACATTAAGAACACCTGCTCTCAATATTAGGAAGGTGTTCCACGGGTGGGTAATGTGGTATCAGGCTTGGAGACTTCAGATGACCTACACTCTCCAAAAGAAGGTTCTAGTTGGTATCAAAAAAGGGTTCTTCACTGTCAATTGTTTGGGCTGCTGTGGAGAACCTTTTTATATGTTCTTTGAATAACCTTTTGTATGGTTACCCAAACCAGAGGGCTCTTCATTAAGTTAATGTATTATTGCTGTAAGGGACAGTATGCTGCTGTATTCTGATTACTTGGGAGTTAACCTAATTTAGGATTTGATCTCAAAATATCTTGGTTGCCAGCGATCTGACTTTCCTGCTATGCCACTGGGTCTCTGGGTAGAGATTGAGATTGTTAAAAGATTAGCATCAATAAATATTCTGTCAGTTGTCCCTATGGGGGAACGCTTTTGGGTGCCACGTAGAAGCATTAGGTCTTTTAGGACCATCTCACAAGGAACCCTGGGTTTGTTTTTGTTTTGTCAATGTAGGGCAGGGCTCATCAACTATATTCAGCCGTGGGCCATTTTTTTCTTGAGCGGATGGTCAGAAGGCCGGAACATAATTACAAATAATATGTAGACTGCAAATTGACCGCAAGAAGCCCAAACAGATATAATATTTGACTAAAACATAATCATTTCAAACCTTGCTTACATTTGCATACAATCACATATATATCTATATTATGTGTGGGAATACTTTGGAACAGATTTCCAAAATTAAAATAAGTTGGAACTGATTTGGTGGTGTTTTGACAGTCTGTAAAGATAGATAAAGAAATTGGCTCAGAAAACTTTGGGGACAAATAAAATCACCCGCTTGCCAAATTCAGCCCACGGGCTGCCAGTTGGGGAACCCTGCTGTTTTGGAACCCAATTGGGTTATACGTAGAACCCTCTCATGAAGGATTCTGTCATCTGTCCCTATGGGGGAACCCTTTTAGATGCCACGTACAACCCTTTGATTTGTCCCTGTAGAGGAACCATTTTGAGTTCCATTTAGAACCCTCTCATGAAGAACCCTCTGTCCCCAGGTAGAACAAATGACGGGTTCAAGAGTTATACTTATAGGTCATTTTCAATAAAGCATCACAATACGGTGCAGAGCGTTTGATTTGGCTGCTGGGGGCAAGGAGATCCCCAGCTCCGCTAAAATCATTGACAACTACGTGCCATTTTCAAGGGATTGTTAAATTAATGTTAGCTATAATTATTTGGTTTTAATATCATCGTCTCTTGAAGAGCATAGTCAGAACTACACTTTTCCGATTATTACACATTTTAATTCTGTCATCAGAGTAATACAGCAGGTAACTGCATGCTTTTCAAGATCAGTAAACATCAATTGATCATGTATTTTGAGATACGTGAGGGTAGCTTATCCATTTCGCATGTAGCTAGCTAGCTAAGCAAACAACGTGTCATTTAGCTTGCTTCATCATTAGCCTTTTGGAAAAAGCTTGGCATCGGCAAGTCCTCATCCTGGTAAAGTTGTCATTCGGACTACTGTCATCACCACCATAGATGGCAAGCAAATCAAACAATATTTCGATATAGCCATCTAGTTTATCCCCTGAAAGTTAGCTTGTTGACTAGCAATATTGACATGGTCTGTTATTAGCTAGCTAGGTTAAACACTTCAAAACTATGTTGAAAAGGGGATACTTTTTGCCAACTTGGTTGGAGAACAGAGTACATTAGGTCTACTTACTGCTATGTTTAGCCAACTGTACAAAGTTTCTACCGGTAGCTTGCAGAGTAAACATTATCAGCTAACAGTACATCGGACGGCAAATGCACCCTTCTGCTGCTTGACAGGCAGAGTCCACAAAGGATGGGAAATGAACCTAAACCAGTCATACTTGTCAGGTATAGTTCAGTTTTATTTATCCAATTAATGGTGCGCAATATTGAGAGATATCGTGAGGCTACCGTCACGCATCTGAAACTACATGATCAATTGATGTTTACTGATCATGAAAAGCATGCAGTTACTTGCTGTATAACCCTGATGATAGAGCTAAATGTGCACAATTCTGACTATTGCTCTTCAAGAGGTGATGATATTACAACCAAGTAGTTAACATTTACTTAACAATCTCTTGAAAACGGCACACGGTTGTCAATAGTTTGAGTGGAGCTGGGGGTATCCTTTCCCCCCCAGCAGGCAAATCCAACGCTCTTCATCTTATTGTGACATTTTATTGATAATGATCTACGGGATACTTCAGATGTGCTTATGGCACACACTGTTAGGTACCACCATGGTTCTGGTCGGTACCTTTTAAGGGTACATGTGCACAAAATCTAGTATAATGGTAAATTTTTCTACCAATGTATTCAATATAAGGTACAATCATTACTGTACTTTGTGTAGTGTGGGCAATGTGCTGGCGGGGGGCACATTAGCATATTTGGGGGCATGGTTTGAAATATGTTGTATTTGTGCCAACCATTAGTGGAAGTGTTGTACCCGTTTAAGTGGTTTTGTCATTATGTTGATGAAGGTTGAGCACCTAATTTGTCATAATCAGGAGCTGTACTGTTAAGAGATTACTGTGCATTTTCTGGTAATTTAATGTTTCAATAATTTACCGTCAGCTTGCTGCGAGTAGTTATTGTTCTATGTCAAGCTTACTAGTGGATGGTGAGACAGGAAGGTCAGTTGGATGTCAACCAAGAGGCTGAGTCCCAAGTGTGCTCACCACAAAGAATGCTTAGTAGTTGTCAACTAATGTAATGACTGTCCTGTGTGTTATATATAGTGTATTTCCACACTTTGAGGTTGGAATAATACTGTGAAATTGTGAAGATTATGGTAATGCCCTTCTTGTGTAAGAGATGTTTGAAAAGACTACCTGAAATTGCAGCCTGTTTTGGTGGGATGGAGTTTTGGCCTGCCTGGTGACACCGCCAGGCTGTAAATTATAATGAGCAAAAATATAAATGCAACATGCAACAATTTCAAAGATTTTACTGAGTTACAGTTCATAGAAGAAAATTAGTCAATTTAAATAAATAAATTAGGCCCTAATCTATGGATTTCACATGACTGGGCAGGGGCTCAGCCATGGCCATAGCCCACCCACTTGGGAGCCAGGTCCACCCACTGGGGAGCCAGGCCCAGCCAATCAGAATACGTTTTTTTCCCACAAAATGGCTTTATTTTCAGACAGAAATACTCCTCAGCACCGCTCCTCCCCCGCCTCAGACAATCCCGCAAGTGAAAAAAGCCAGATGTGGAGGTCCTGGGCGGTGCCACATTTTAGAGTGGCCACATTTTAGAGTGGCTTTTTATGGTCCTCTGTAGCTCAGCTGGTAGAGCACGGCGCTTGTAACGCCAAGGTAGTGGGTTCGATCCCCGGGACCACCCATACACAAAAATGTATGCACGCATGACTGTAAGTCGCTTTGGATAAAAGCGTCTGCTAAATGGCATATTATTATTATATTATTATTATTATTATTATTATTATATTATTATTATTATTGTCCCCAGCACAAGGTGCACCTGTGTAATGATCATGCTGTTTAATCAGCTTCTTGATATGCCACACCTGTCAGGTGGATGGATTATCTTGGCAAATGAGAAATGTCATTAACAGTGATGGAAACAAATTTGTGCACAAAATTGGAGAGAAATAAGCTTTTTGTGCTTTTTATTTCAGCTCATGAAACATGGGACCAACACTTTACATGTTGCATTTATATTTTTGTTCGGTATAGACTAATAAGAAAGAGTTCCAAACCTCTCAGCCAATAACAGCTAGTTTTCCCGTCCCCACTTCCAGACAGTCCTAGCTGGTGGTGAAATGTACTAAAATAAAAATACTTTAAAGTACTACTTAAGTATAATTTTTTGGGCATCAGTACTTTACTATTTATATTTTTAACATTTTTTTATTTTACGACACTACATTCCTAAAGAAAATAACTTTTTACTCCATACATTTCCCTGACACCCAAAAGTACTCAAATCAAATCAAATGTTATTTGTCACATGCGCCGAATACAACAGGTGTAGACCTTACTGTGAAATGATTACTTACAAGCCCTTAACCAACAATGCAGTTCAAGAAATAGAGTTAAGAAAATATTTACTAAATAAACTAAAGTAAAAAAATAAAATCAAAAAGTAACACAAGAAAATTACATAACAATAACGAGGCTATATACAGGGGGTACCTGTACTGAGTCAATCTGCGGGGGTAATTTGTAAAGTGACTATGCATAGATAATAAACAGCGAGTAGCAGCAGTGTAAAAATAAAGGGGGGGGGGGTGTCAATGTAAATAGTCCGGTTGGCCATTTGATTAATTGTTCAGCAGTCTTATGGGTTGGGGGTAGAAGCTGTTAAGGAGCCTTTTGGTCCTAGACTTGGCACACCTGTACCGCTTGCTGTGCGGTGGCAGAAAGAACAGTTTATGACTTGGGTGACTGGAGTCTTTGACATTTTTTTTTGCCTTCCTCTGACACTGCCTAGTATATAGGTCCTGGATGTCAGGAAGCTTGGCCCCAGTGATGTACTGGGCCGTATGCACTACCCTCTGTAGCGCCTTAAAATCAGATGCCGAGCAGTTGCCATACCAGGCGGTGATGCAACCGGTCAGGATGCTCTCGATGGTGCAGCTGTAGAACTTTGTTAAGGGGGGCCTGTTCAGCCCTCCTTTTACTATAGTCCACGATCAGCTCCTTTGTCTTGCTCACATTGAGGGAGAGGTTGTTGTCCTGGCACCACACTGCCAGGTCTCTGACCTCCTCCCTATAGGCTGTCTCATCGTTGTCGGTGATCAGGCCTAACACTGTTGTGTCGTCAGCAAACGTATTGATGGTGTTGGAGTCGTGCTTGGCCACACAGTCGTGGGTGAACAGGGAGTACAGGAGGGGACTAAGCACGCACCCCTAAAGGGGCCCCAGTGTTGAGGATCAGCGTGGCAGATGTGTTGTTGCCTACCCTTACCACCTGGGGGCGGCCCGTCAGGAAGTTCCGGATCCAGTTGCAGAGGGAGGTGTTTAGTCCCAGGGTCCTTAGATTAGTGATGAGCTTTGTGGGCACTATGGTGTTGAACGCTGAACTGTAGTCAATTGACAGCATTCTCACATAGGTGTTCCTTTTGTCCAGGTGGGAAAGGGCAGTGTGGAGAGCGATTGAGATTGCGTCATCTGTTGGGGCGGTATGCGAATTGGAGTGGGTCTAGGGTTTCCGGCATGATGGTGTTGATGTGAGCCATGACCAGCCTTTCAAAGCACTTCATGGCTACCGACGTGAGTGCTACGGTTCGGTAATCAGTTAGGCAGGTTACCTTCGCTTTCTTGGGCACAGGGACTATGGTGGTCTGTTTGAAACATGTAGGTATTATAGACTCAGTCAGGGAGAGGTTGAAATGTCAGTGAAGACACTTGCCAGTTGGTCAATGCATGCTTTGAGTACACGTACTGGTAATCCGTCTGGCACTGCAGCTTTGTGAATGTTGACCTGTTTAAAGGTCTTGCTCACATTGGCTATGGAGAGCGTGATCACACAGTTGTCCGGAACAGCTGGTGCTCTCACGCATGCTTCAGTGTTGCTTGCCTCGAAGTGAGCATAAAAGGCGTTTAGCTCATCTGGTAGGCTCGCGTCACTGGGCAGCTCGCGGCTGGGTTTCCCTTTGTAGTCCGTAATAGTTTTCAAGCCCTGCCACATCCGACGAGCGTCAGAGCCGGTGTAGTAGGATTTAATCTTAGTCCTGTATTGACGCTTTGCCTGTTTGATGGTTCATCTGAGGGCATAGCGGGATTTCTTATAAGCTTCCGGATTAGTGTCCCGCTCCTTGAAAGCCGCAGCTCTAGCCTTTAGCTCGGTGCGGATGTTGCCTGTAATCCATGGCTTCTGGTTGGGATATGTACGTACGGTCACTGTGGGGACGACGTCGTAGATGCACTTACTGATGAAGCCAGTGACTGAGGTGGTATACTCCTCAATGCCATTGGATGAATCCCAGAACATATTCCAATCTGTGCTAGCAAAACAGTCCTATAGCGTAGCATCTGCGTCATCTGACCACTTCCGTATTGAGCGAGTCACTGGTACTTCCTGCATTAGTTTTTGCTTGTAAGCAGGAATCAGGAGGATAGAATTATGGTCAGATTTGCAAAATGGAGGGCGAGGGAGCGCTTTGTATGTGTCTCTGTGTGTGGAGTAAAGATGGTCTATAGGTTTTTGTCCACTGGTTGCACATGTTAAATGCTGATAGAAATGAGGTAAAACGGATTTAAGTATGCTTGCATTAAAGTCCCTGACCACTAGGAGCGCCGCTTCTGGATGAGCATTTTCTTATTTGCTTATCATTTGTAAATGATGTCTGAGTGTTGGAGTGTGCCCCTGGCTATCCGTAAATTAAAAAAACAAGAACATTGTGTCATCTGGTTTGCTTAATATAAGGAATTTTAAATTATTTATACTTATTTTTAGCAATTACATTTACTTTTGATACTTACTTAAGTATATTTAAAACCAAATACTTTTAGACTTTTACTCAAGAAGTATTTTACTGGGTGACTTTCACTTTTACTTGAGTCATTTTCTATTAAGGTACCTTTACTTTTACTCAAGTATGACAATTGGGTACTTTTTCCACCACTGGTCCTAGCTAAATTCTTGCTTGAGAAATTGCTCTTTGTTAAGAGATTTTAATTAAAAACAATCACAGTAAGGTACTTAATTTTTACCCAGAAATTATTTGATATTGAGATAAAAATGGCTGCATTGGACCTTTAAGCTACATTATATATATACAAAAGTATGTGGACACCCCTTACAATTAGTGGATTTGGCTATTTCAGCCACACCCGTTGCTGACAGGTGTATAAAATCGAGCACACAGCCATGCAATCTCCATAGACAAACATTGGCAGTAGAATGTCCTTACTTAAGAGCTCAGTGACGTTCAATTAACTGCCATTAAGGTACTGTGAAATGTACAGTAACCCCTTAACAGTGCAGGTCTGTATTGTCACATGCTTTGCAAAGATGGCAGAACTGACAGTGTTAAAAGAGGTGCTCAACCTTTGACAACATAACTATCAACCACTTAAAGACATGCTCCGTTACATTGGTGACTAGTTAGTATTTTTTAAACCCCCCGCTTTTGGCTGAATTTGTTAATGTGCAGTTCATACATGCATAATCTATGAGAGAATTACTGTCTTAAGTCAATTAGCCACAAAATCCCTAGTTTGAAAGTGACTGTTTTCAGGAAGCTGTGCTGCGCAATTTTCCCTACATTTCCCCCCATGTGGGCCAGCCCCCTAGCAATTCGAGTTCCAGCCAATGAGATTCAGACCCTCGCCATTTGAGTGACAGTTAAAAAAAATCACAAACAGCAGAGTGAGATAGATGGAGAATTTACTTGTTGTACATGTCTGCACATATGTGATGTAGTACGCAATTTTCGGGGACCACTTTTGGCTCGTGGACGTTACTTTCAGAAGTTCTGGCTAAAAAGTATACAACAGTTCCCCGAGAATCCTTTTAAACTGGTACAACATTTCCACTGAAGGTTGGCACAAATACACAAGATTCAGTAACTTGTTGTTTACCGTACTTTCACTGCAACCAGTAGCCTGTAGTGTACCGTAAAATTACAGGAACTTTTTAACAGTGTAGCATTTCATGGCATAAAGGAAAACATGGTGGAGAGGGAAAGAACAGGATGTTTTTTCACAACCATAACAGCAGTAAATAACCCTTCTTGATATGCAAAAACATTTTTTTTACACATATCACCCTCACCCCTGATAAAGAACCCCTCAATAGTGTGTGTCATGACCTGTCTGTCCCAAGGGGACATAGAAAGAGTTTATTCAGGTTGTGGAATATATAGGAGCCAGAGATGTTGAGCCACAGGTCCCTGCAGGTGTTTCCCACCCATAGCCGTAGAGAACCGGTAGCTATACTGCTATGTTATGAAATAAACAAGTTATGAAGATGGCTGTTGATGTTTTATCTGATTTTGGATTCCTGACAAAGGGTGCTTCTATATGTGTGTTCTCTCAAACCTACTAAACATACTCAAATGAGGATGCATATTTTGTCTAATTATGATTGAAAAGCTGAAATGTAAGTAGGCAGATATTAAGTGGCCCTCGATGATAAGATCACTGGTATAGGTCAAGCCTTGTCGAGACAACTTGTGTTCTGACAATGCTTGCTGTTCTGAGACAATTCTGACCTCTACTGGTATGACTGCTAACTGTCCTCTTTTTCTTCCTTACAGGGATCACAAGCTCAATGTAAGTAGTCTTTTCCCCTTGGAGAATTTATGAAAGATGAATCTGAAGTAAATATATTATTTAGATAGATGATTAATAATTTAAAGGACACTTCATTTTAAAGTTCCAGAAACATAACCAAGGCACATGTTGTTATTCAAACACTATATAATCTTCAAAAAAGTCCTGATTTTGTTTCCCTCAACTCTGAACTCTCCTACCATTTTAGGCACTTCCTGTATGAGTTTCAAAGGCGTTGTAACATCCACAGAGATTACTGTTCAGGTAGTTGCCAACTGCAGCGTGAGCACTGGCAATACCTCAGTTTACTCCAACTCAACTACAGCCACCCTGCCTAGACTGTGTCCTGGGTCCACATACAGAGTGATTGTCCTGTGTAAAGATGGCCTAAAATTCAACTGCTGCTCCACAACAAGTGAGTATTTTTGACCATGATTAAGCCTTGTCCTGGACTCAAAATAACTTTCAATGTTGATCCTGACAAGCTCTCCTTAAACGACTGTAGCTTTTTAAACTGTAGTCTTCTCTCTACTAAATCTCTACGGAACCTCCTCAATGCCTTCCTACCCTATGGTGTATGTTCATGGGTCTTACTCAAAACACCTACTTCTGTAGTAATTCCAGACATATTTATTCTCTCTCCCCCACCCACCTCTCTTGCACGCACAGAGCCTGTCATCATGAACCTTACGGCCTCTGCAATCACAACATCATCTGTGTATCTGAACTGGACTCAACCATTGGGAAACAGTTCCTTCTATAGAGTAGAATGGACTGATTGCAATATCAGTGACAGTCAGAATATCACAGGAACTTCTGTTAATGTTACTGCTCTCACTGCTGGAGTGCAGTACCACTTCACAGTCATTGCAGTGGCTGGAGATAACACAATTGAAGGACAGAGCGAGACAGTTTCTAAGTATACAGGTAAGTAACTCAGCTACTTTAATGTCAGATTGTTTCAATGCCACAGATACTATTCGTATTCATTTATACGTTATTTGTTTGCATCCAAGAACGTGATGATTTGAAAGTTGCCATGTCTGTCTGCAATAAGACATTTCAGATTATTTTTGCCCAATAGAAATGAATGGTAAATAATGTATTGTGTCATTTTGGAGTCACTTTTATTGTAAATAAGAATAGAATGTTTCTAAACACATCTACATTAAAGTGCATGCTACCATGATTACAGATAGTCCTGAATGAATCGTGAATAATTATGAGACAGTTACACGCACAAAATATCATACCCCATAGACAAACATTGGCAGTAGAAAGGCCTTACTGAAGAGCCCACTGACTTTCAACGTGGCACCGTCATAGGATGCCACCTTTCCAACAAGTCAGTTAGTCAAATTTCTGCCCTGCTAGAGCTGCCCCGGTCAACTGTAAGTGCTGTTATTGTAAAGTGGAAACGTCTAAGAGCAACAACGGCTCAGCCGCAAAGTGGTAGGCTACACAAGCTCACAGAACGGGACCGCCAAGTGCTGAAGCACGTAGCGCGTAAAAATCATCTGTCCTCGGTTGCAACACTCACTACAGAGTTCCAAACTGCCTATGGAAGCAACGTCAGCACAATGACTGTTTGTCAGAAGCTTCATGAAATGGGTTTCCATAGCCGAGCAGCTGCACACAAGCCTAAGATCACCATGCGCAATGAATGCCAAGCGTCGGCTGGAGTGGAGTAAAGCTCGCCGCCATTGGACTCTGGAGCAGTGGATACGTGTTCTCTGGAGTGATGAATTACGCTTCAGCATCTGGCAGTCCGACAGACGAATCTGGGTTTGGAGGATGCCAGGAGAAGTCTACCTGCCCGAATGCATAGTGCCAACTGTAAAGTTTGGTGGAGAGGAATAATGGTCTGGGGCTGTTTTTCATGGTTCGGGTTAGGCCCCTTAGTTCCAGTGAAGAGAAATCTTAACGCTACACTATACAATGACATTCTAGACGATTCTGTGCTTCCAACTTTGTGGCAACAGTTTGGGAAAGGCCCTTTCCTGTTTCAGCATGATAATGCCCCAGTGCACAAAGCGAGGTCCATACAGAAATGGTTTGTCGAGATCGGTGTGGAAGAATTTGACTGGCCTGCAGAGATCCCTGACCTCAACCCCATCGAACACCTTTGGGATGAATTGGAACACCGACTGCGAGCCAGGCCTAATCGCCCAACATCAGTGCACGACCTCACTAATGCTCTTGTGGCTGAATGGAAGCAAGTCCCCACAGCAATGTTCCAACATCTAGTGGAAAGCCTTCCCAGAAGAGTGGAGGCTGTTATAGCAGCAAAGGGGGCCAACTCCATATTAATGCCCATGATTTTGGAACGAGATGTTTGACAAGCAGGTGTCCACATACTTTTGGTCATGTAGTGTATATTCTATTCTTAGTTACAATAAAAGTGACTCCAAAATGACACAGTACATTATTTACCATTCATTTCTATTAGGCACAAAATAATCTGAAACACAACCAAAACAAACAGCAAACACATCCAACAAACTTGCAAAGTCACGAGCTTGATGTAGCCATTGCTTGCTATGAACATGGGTCCAAATGCTTAACGTTTTACTACTTTAATACACATATAAGTGAATTTGGTCCCCTAAAATGGGGGGGGGGGTAAAGTCCTCTTTCTTTTTTGGAGCCAGAAGTGATGGAATCTTGTAATAGAGTACTGTAGGTAGGTACTAAGTAATCTAATGGTATGGTCTTCTCCCAAAATGTACATTTCTTGCATGCACAGAACCTGAAGTCATCAGGAACCTCACTGTCTCTGAAATCACAACATCATCTGTGTCTCTGAGCTGGATTGAACCATTGGGAAACAGATCCTTCTATAGAGTAGAATGGACTGGTGGCGTTAGAGATATGAATACAACTACCAATGAGACAGCCTTTAACGTAACTGAGCTGACTGCTGGAGTGAAGTACACATTCAGGGTCACTGCAGTGGCTGGAGATGAGATGACTGAAGGCAAAACGATCAGTGTTTCACTCTTTACAAGTAAGATGAAGTTTAAATTGTCTGGGCTTTATTTCTTAACTGCTTCATGCAACATTCTGTATCTGATGTTCTTGAGTAGCGGAACTCTTGGTATTAATGGACATTTTTCATGTCTAGAGGCTGATCCATCCCTCTGGGCAGTGTATATTGGGGCCTTTAAAGGGCCTGTGTAGTCACAAATGTGATTTTCCTGTGTTTTATATACTGTATATATTTCCACACTATGAGGGTGGAATAATACTCTGAAAATGTGAAAATTATGATAATTCCCTTTTAGTGTAGGAGCTGTTTGAAAAGACCGCCTGAAATGTCTTTCTGTTTTGGTGGGATGGAGTTTTGGCCTGCCGTGTGACATCACCAGGCGGTACATTTGTTAAAAGACCAATAAGAAAGAGTTCCAACCCTCTCTGCCAATAACAGCTAGTTTTCAGTTTTCCCCTCCCCATTCAGATCTCTCCCAGACAGTCCTAGCTCAATTCTTGCTTGAGAAATTGCTCTTTGCTAAGAAGCTATTTTTATTCATTTTTGACCATTTTAATTGAAAACAATCAAAGTAAGGTACTTAATTGTTACCCAGAAATGATTTGATATTGAGATAGAAATGGCAGCATTGGACTTTTAATACTGATGTCTTTGAAGATATAATATTGTCTAGTGTAGGCTTTTGCGGTATACCGTATTTACCGTATACCGGGGTATTATGAAATAGCCACGGGATGGTTTTTCAATACCGTTGAAACTATGTATTTGAAGTTTTTCTATACATTTTAATATTTGTAGATACTTTTTAAGTAAATACCTGCAGTCAACTTGTGCAATGTGTTAGAAAATTAAGCAGATTGCATTCTTAATTTCACCTGTCACATTGTGTTACATTATTAAGATTACCGTAGTTCCCCAGAACTGTTGAGCCAGTCACGTGTTTGTTTGTAAATAGCACAACTGGAGACAGCAGGCGCAGGTGAGTCCAGCTGTGTATTGACAGGGGTTGCGTTTTATATTGAAAGTCAACAGTTGTTTTTTGCTTCAACAGAGTGATCAGGGACGTGTAACTATAGTTTTCCTTCACAGAAAATACATTAGTCCAACACATTCGGCAGAATATAGCTTCATTTCCATCAGATGAGAACAGAAGTGCAACGCTATTTGGCTAGCTGTCAAGGTTGAGTGTAGATGTGGTGTGGAATAAAGCGCAGGACACACAGAGGCTTCGTACTAACGTCTTTAGTGAAGACAAAAGGAACAAGCCAAACACGGCTAAATACAACCTGGCAGGCAAGCGAACTTTACGCACACCAGTATAATACAAACAAAAGGCACACACTGTGCGGAACTCTCTTCAAAAACAATACAGAGAGATAAACGAACTAGCATCCCAAAATGACAACGAACAATTACACACAACACATGACAAAACCCAAGAGAACTTATAGGACGCATAATTAACACTAACAAGGAACAGGTGAAACAAAACAGACAAAACCAAACAAACATCGAAACATAGAACGGTGGCAGCTAGTACTCCGGAGACGACGACCGCCGAAGCCTGCCCGAACAAGGAGAAGGAGCAGCCTCTGCCGAAACCGTGACAGTACCCCCCCCCTTGACGCGCGGCTCCAGCCGTGCGCCGATCCCGGCCTCGAGGACGACCAGGAAGACGCGGAGCAGGGCGCGTGGGATGACCATGATGGAACTCGGTCAGAAGAGACGGGTCTAGGATGTCCCTCCTCGGCACCCAGCACCGCTCCTCCGGGCCGTACCCCTCCCACTCCACGAGATATTGGAGACCCCCCATCCGGCGTCTCGAATCCAGGATGGACCGAACAGTGTACGCCGGAGCCCCCTCGATGTCCAGTGGGGGCGGAGGAGTCTCTTCTATCTCATAGTCCTGAAGTGGACCAGCTACCACCGGCCTGAGGAGAGACACATGGAACGAGGTTTTAATATTCTTGTAATCAATTGGCAGTTGTAACCTGTAACACACCTCGTTCAATCTCCTCAGGACTTTAAAAGGCCCCACAAACCGCCGACCCAGCTTCCGGCAGGGCAGGCGGAGGGGCAGGTTTCTGGTCGAGAGTGTACACCGGCCCCTCACTGCGGTGGAGATCGGCGCTCGTCTTATGTCGACGGATGGCCCGCTGCAGATGGACGTGTGCAGCGTTCCACGTCTCCTCCGAGCGCCGCACCCACTCATCCACCGCAGGGGCCTCGATCTGGCTCTGATGCCAAGGTGCCAGAGCCGGCTGGTACCCTAACACACACTGGAAAGGAGTTAGTTTAGTGGAGGAGTGGCGGAGAGAGTTCTGTGCCATCTCGGCCCAGGGAACATACCTCGCCCACTCCTCCGGCCGGCCCTGGCAATACGACCTCAGAAACCTACCCACATCCTGGTTTACACGTTCGACCTGCCCATTACTCTCCGGGTGGTAACCCGAGGTAAGGCTCACCGAAACCCCCAAACGCTCCATGAACACTCTCCAGACTCTGGAGGTAAACTGGGGGCCTCGATCAGACACTATATCCTCGGGTACCCCGTAATGCCGGAAGACGTGGGTGAATAGTGCCTCAGCGGTCTGTAGGGCAGTAGGAAGACCCGGCATGGGAAGGAGACGACAGGCCTTCGAGAACCGATCCACAACGACCAGGATGGTGGTATTCCCCTGTGAGGGGGGAAGGTCTGTAACAAAATCCACCGAGAGGTGAGACCAGGGTCGTTGTGGAACGGGCAGGGGTTGTAACTTACCCCTGGGCAAGTGTCTGGGCGCCTTACACTGGGCACACACCTAGCAGGAGGAGACATAAACCCTCACATCCCTGGCTAACGTTGGCCACCAGTACTTTGTGCTAAGGCAGTGCACTGTCCGGCCAATACCTGGATGCCCAGAGGAGGGTGACGTGTGAGCCCAGTAAATGAGTCGATCCCGAACCTCGAGCGGAACGTACGTCCGACCCACCGGACACTGTGGAGGGCTAGGGTCGGTGCGTAACGCCCGCTCGATCTCCGTATCGACCTCCCACACCACCGGTGCCACCAGACAAGACTTCGGAAGTATGGGAGTGGGCTCAACGGACCTCTCCTCTGTGTCATACCGCCGAGACAGGGCGTCTGCCTTTCCGTTCTGGGACCCAGGGATGTAAGTGATCTTAAACACGAACCGGGCTAGAAACATAGTCCACCGAGCCTGGCGAGGATTTAGTCTCCTAGCTGCCCGAATGTATTCCAGGTTACGATGGTCAGTCAAAATGAGAAAAGGGTGTTGAGCCCCCTCAAGCCAATGCCTCCACACCTTTAGGGCCTGTACCACGGCTAACAGCTCCCTGTCCCCTACGTCATAATTTCGCTCCGCCGGACTGAGCTTTTTCGAGTAAAAAGCACAGGGGCGGAGTTTAGGTGGTGTGCCGGACCGTTGCGAGAGAACGGCCCCGATCCCGGCTTCTGACGTGTCCAACTCCACTTGGAATGGTAAAGCGGGATCCGGATGCGCCAGCACCGGCAAGAGAAAAGGCCGTTATGATGATATGAAAATCTGGATACCGCCCAACCCTAGTCTAGTATCCCCTAAAATCACCTTTCTTGCTCATGTAGAAACTGAAGTCATCAGGAACCTCTCTGTCTCTGAAATCACAACATCATCTGTGTCTCTAAACTGGATTGAACCATTGGGAAACAGCTCCTTCCATAGAGTAGAGTGGACCGATGGCAGTAGAGAATTGAATAGAACTACCAATGAGACAGCCTTTAATGTAACTGAGCTGACTGCTGGAGTGCAGTACAGACTCATGGTTACTGCAGTCACTGCTGATAAGACTACTGAAGGATTACCCATCATTTTTAACCAGTATATCTGTCAGTCACTGTAGTTTTGGTTCACATAATTATCTCTTGAGAAGGGAGTGTAGACTCCAACTGATCCGGAATATTTTAGGAAATATGTTTATCTGAATTCAACTGCAAATTATGTTCTTTGGAATGGCGGCAACAATTTGTTAAATTAATATAGGGGAAACACTGCATGTTGTATTTGATATATTTGTTCAGAAGTTCTTCTTGTTTATTTGATGGTATTTTTATCAAAGACTAGTGTTTAGTGCCATTGTTTTGTCCAGATTTACACATACTCTCTTACAATGTGTGCTGGATTGCACAAGTCAGCCTGCAATGTTAATGTTTGAAGACACCCTATTGTCTTTTGTCCCTCAAACCCTCTTTCTTACACGCACAGAGCCCGCAATCATCAGAAACCTCACTGTCTCTGAAATCACAACATCATCTGTGTCTCTGAGCTGGATTGAGCCGTTGGGAAACAGATCCTTCTATAGAATAGAATGGACTAATGGCGGTAGAGAAATGAATACAACTACCAATGAGACAGCCTTTAATGTAACTGAGCTAACTGCTGGAGTGAAGTACACATTCAAGGTCACTGCAGTGGCTGGTGATAATATAACTACAGGAAATGCTCAGGAGAAAGCACTCTTTACAAGTAAGCCTTTTCATTGGAATGGTGTTAATGTTTTCTCTGAAGTGGAACCATGTAATGATTATGTTAATATCTGTATTGAACAATGAGAGGGCAATAAGAGGAAGGGTAAAGTCCTCTTTCTTTTTTGGAACCAGAAGTGATGGAATCCTGTAATAGAGTACTGTAGGTAGGTACTAAGTAACCTAATGGTATGGTCTTCTCCCAAAATGTACATTTCTTGCATGCACAGAACCTGAAGTCATCAGGAACCTCACTGTCTCTGAAATCACAACATCATCTGTGTCTCTGAGCTGGATTGAACCATTGGGAAACAGATCCTTCTTTAGAATAGAATGGACTGGTGGCGTTGGAGATATGAATACAACTACCAAGGAGACAGCCTTTAACGTAACTGAGCTGACTGCTGGAGTGAAGTACACATTCAGGGTCACTGCAGTGGCTGGAGATGAGATGACTGAAGGCAAAACTATCAGTGTTTCACTCTTTACAAGTAAGATGAAGTTTAAATTGTCTGGGCTTTATTTCTTAACTGCTTCATGCAACATTCTGTATCTGATGTTCTTGAGTAGCGGAACTCTTGGTATTAATGGACATTTTTCATGTCTAGAGGCTGATCCATCCCTCTGGGTAGTGTATATTGGGGCCTTTAAAGGGCTTGTGTAGTCACAAATGTGATTTTCCTGTGTTTTATATACTGTATATATTTCCACACTATGAGGGTGGAATAATACTCTGAAAATGTGAAAATTATGATAATTCCCTTTTAGTGTAGGAGCTGTTTGAAAAGACCGCCTGAAATGTCTTTCTGTTTTGGTGGGATGGAGTTTTGGCCTGCCGTGTGACATCACCAGGCGGTAAATTTTTAAAAAGACCAATAAGAAAGAGTTCCAACCCTCTCTGCCAATAACAGCTAGTTTTCCGTTTTCCCCTCCCCATTCAGACAACAGCTCAATTCTTGCTTGAGAAATTGCTCTTTGCTAAGAAGCTATATTTATTCATTTTTGACCATTTTAATTGAAAACAATCAAAGTAAGGTACTTAATTGTTACCCAGAAATGATTTGATATTGAGATAGAAATGGCAGCACTGGACTTTTAATACTGATGTCTTTGAAGATATAATATTGTCTAGTGTAGGCTTTTGCTGTATACCGTATTTACCGTATACCGGGGTATTATGAAATAGCCACGGGATGGTTTTTCAATACAGTTGAAACTATTTATTTGAAGTTTTTCTATACATTTTAATATTTGTAGATACTTTTTAAGTAAATACCTGCAGTCAACTTGTGCAATGTGTTAGAAAATTAAGCAGATTGCATTCTTAATTTCACCTGTCACATTGTGTTACATTATTAAGATTACCGTAGTTCCCCAGAACTGTTGAGCCAGTCACGTGTTTGTTTGTAAATAGCACAACTGGAGACAGCAGGTGCAGGTGAGTCCATCTGTGTATTGACAGGGGTTGCGTTTTATATTGAAAGTCAACAGTTGTTTTTTGCTTCAATAGAGTGATCAGGGACGTGTAGCTATCGTTTTCCTTCACAGAAAATACATTACACATACCAGATTTACACATACTCTCTTACAATGTGTGCTGGATTGCACAAGTCAGCCTGCAATGTTAATGTTTGAAGACACCCTATTGTCTTTTGTCCCTCAAACCCTCTTTCTTACACGCACAGAGCCCGCAATCATCAGAAACCTCACTGTCACTGAAATCACAACATCATCTGTGTCTCTGAGCTGGATTGAACCATTGGGAAACAGATCCTTCTATAGAGTAGAATGGACTGGTGGCGTTAGAGATATGAATACAACTACCAAGGAGACAGCCTTTAATGTAACTGAGCTGACTGCTGGAGTGAAGTACACATTCAGGGTCACTGCAGTGGCTGGAGATGAGATGACTGAAGGCAAAACGATCAGTGTTTCACTCTTTACAAGTAAGATGAAGTTTAAATTGTCTGGGCTTTATTTCTTAACTGCTTCATGCAACATTCTGTATCTGATGTTCTTGAGTAGCGGAACTCTTGGTATTAATGGACATTTTTCATGTCTAGAGGCTGATCCATCCCTCTGGGTATTGTATATTGGGGCCTTTAAAGGGCCTGTGTAGTCACAAATGTGATTTTCCTGTGTTTTATATACTGTATATATTTCCACACTATGAGGGTGGAATAATACTCTGAAAATGTGAAAATTATGATAATTCCCTTTTAGTGTAGGAGCTGTTTGAAAAGACCGCCTGAAATGTCTTTCTGTTTAGGTGGGATGGAGTTTTGGCCTGCCGTGTGACATCACAAGGCGGTACATTTGTTAAAAGACCAATAAGAAAGAGTTCCAACCCTCTCTGCCAATAACAGCTAGTTTTCAGTTTTCCCCTCCCCATTCAGACCTCTCCCAGACAGTCCTAGCTCAAATCTTGCTTGAGAAATTGCTCTTTGCTAAGAAGCTATTTTTATTGATTTTTGACCATTTTAATTGAAAACAATCAAAGTAAGGTACTTAATTGTTACCCAGAAATGATTTGATATTGAGATAGAAATGGCAGCATTGGACTTTTAATACTGATGTCTTTGAAGATATAATATTGTCTAGTGTAGGCTTTTGCGGTATACCGTATTTACCGTATACCGGGGTATTATGAAATAGCCACGGGATGGTTTTTCAATACCGTTGAAACAATTTATTTGAAGTTTTTCTATACATTTAAATATTTGTAGATACTTTTTAAGTAAATACCTGCAGTCAACTTGTGCAATGTGTTAGAAAATTAAGCAGTTGCATTCTTAATTTCACCTGTCACATTGTGTTACATTATTAAGATTACCGTAGTTCCCCAGAACTGTTGAGCCAGTCACGTGTTTGTTTGTAAATAGCACAACTGGAGACAGCAGGCGCAGGTGAGTCCAGCTGTGTATTGACAGGGGTTACGTTTTATATTGAAAGTCAACAGTTGTTTTTTGCTTCAACAGAGTGATCAGGGACGTGTAGCTATAGTTTTCCTTCACAGAAAATACATTAGTCCAACACATTCTGCAGAATATAGCTTCATTTCCATCAGATGAGAACAGAAGTGCAACGCTATTTGGCTAGCAGCAACACAAGCAGGTTAAAAGGGCTTACAATGAAAAAGGAGGTCTTTTTTTTGCAAAAACTATGCAAGGCCATCATATTTCTAATGTTTATCATAGAAAGAATGTAGCCAGCTACATTTCCTAATGTTTTTCTTAAAGTGAATCTTGCATTTCACCAAAGAAAAGTAGGCTGGCTACACCGAGAAAAGTACTGGAGAAAAGTATCTGCACATCAGTCAGAACACTGTCTGCTGATAGAATGCCTGTTCAACTGAAGCACAATATTTTTTTGATGCCGAGCAGAAATTACAATAAGAATCATTTTAGATCTGCGTTTATAAAACGCAGCAAGATATTTCTTTTTCGTTTTATGTTTTTTTCCTGCTTGAAAAACGAAGAATTCTGCATTAACGCGACCCTTATGTTTAATTAGCTAGTTATCAAAGTAAGTGGCTGTTTTAATAAGGTGATTGTGCATTATATTGTGTTGTGTTTCTGCCGTGTTTGAGAAGTCAAAGCCCTTTGGATTAGTTATCTGTACAGCTGCCACAGCTATCTTTTGATTTCCTTGAGTTTTTCCTCCTCTCCGTTCTCGGCCCGTCTGCTCCTCCCCCATCGGCCAGTCTGCTCCTCCCCCATCTTCTTTGAGCAGATCAGGCAGTTCCGTTGCCCTAGCGACTCCAGACTGCACACAGACACAGCATGTACGCATGCTGCTCCAGAGCCAGTTCTGTTCATTTGCACAATTTCTCTCGTACAAATTCACTTGTAAATGTCCAAAGTCACCAATTAATTACTTTCAGTAGCACCAATATATATATATGTGTATAACTTCATGATCTGGACTGTCTTTTCATATTTTTTTTTGTGTGTGTTTGTTCTCGTTAACATATTTAGCTAGCATCCTCCATGTAAATTCGCTATTATTTGTGCTAATTCTGTTAGCATTCTGGTAATAGACTCCCAATTAGCTTCTTTTTTTTTTTTGCTCCCTCTTGTGTACTAAGCCAGCAATACCGTAAATTCCGGCATGAGAGAAGGCCGTTATGATGATATGAAAATCTGGATACCGCCCAACCCTAGTCTAGTATCCCCTAAAATCACCTTTCTTGCTCATGTAGAAACTGAAGTCATCAGGAACCTCTCTGTCTCTGAAATCACAACATCATCTGTGTCTCTAAACTGGATTGAACCATTGGGAAACAGCTCCTTCCATAGAGTAGAGTGGACCGATGGCAGTAGAGAATTGAATAGAACTACCAATGAGACAGCCTTTAATGTAACTGAGCTGACTGCTGGAGTGCAGTACAGACTCATGGTTACTGCAGTCGCTGCTGATAAGACTACTGAAGGATTACCCATCATTTTTAACCAGTATATCCGTCAGTCACTGTAGTTTTGGTTCACATAATTATCTCTTGAGAAGGGAGTGTAGACTCCAACTGATCCGGAATATTTTAGGAAATATGTTTATCTGAATTCAACTGCAAATTATGTTCTTTGGAATGGCGGCAACAATTTGTTAAATTAATATAGGGGAAACACTGCATGTTGTATTTGATATATTTGTTCAGAAGTTCTTCTTGTTTATTTGATGGTATTTTTATCAAAGACTAGTGTTTAGTGCCATTGTTTTGTCCAGATTTACACATACTCTCTTACAATGTGTGCTGGATTGCACAAGTCAGCCTGCAATGTTAATGTTTGAAGACACCCTATTGTCTTTTGTCCCTCAAACCCTCTTTCTTACACGCACAGAGCCCGCAATCATCAGAAACCTCACTGTCACTGAAATCACAACATCCTCTGTGTCTCTGAGCTGGATTGAGCCGTTGGGAAACAGATCCTTCTATAGAATAGAATGGACTAATGGCGGTAGAGATATGAATACAACTACCAATGAGAAAGCCTTTAATGTAACTGAGCTAACTGCTGGAGTGAAGTACACATTCAAGGTCACTGCAGTGGCTGGTGATAATATAACTACAGGAAATGCTCCGGAGAAAGCACTCTTTACAAGTAAGCCTTTTCATTGGAATGGTGTTAATGTTTTCTCTGAAGTGGAACCATGTAATGATTATGTTAATATCTGTATTGAACAATGAGAGGGCAATAAGAGGAAGGGTAAAGTCCTCTTTCTTTTTTGGAACCAGAAGTGATGGAATCCTGTAATAGAGTACTGTAGGTAGGTACTAAGTAACCTAATGGTATGGTCTTCTCCCAAAATGTACATTTCTTGCATGCACAGAACCTGAAGTCATCAGGAACCTCACTGTCTCTGAAATCACAACATCATCTGTGTCTCTGAGCTGGATTGAACCATTGGGAAACAGATCCTTCTATAGAATAGAATGGACTGGTGGCGTTGGAGATATGAATACAACTACCAAGGAGACAGCCTTTAACGTAACTGAGCTGACTGCTGGAGTGAAGTACACATTCAGGGTCACTGCAGTGGCTGGAGATGAGATGACTGAAGGCAAAACGATCAGTGTTTCACTCTTTACAAGTAAGATGAAGTTTAAATTGTCTGGGCTTTATTTCTTAACTGCTTCATGCAACATTCTGTATCTGATGTTCTTGAGTAGCGGAACTCTTGGTATTAATGGACATTTTTCATGTCTAGAGGCTGATCCATCCCTCTGGACAGTGTATATTGGGGCCTTTAAAGGGCTTGTGTAGTCACAAATGTGATTTTCCTGTGTTTTATATACTGTATATATTTCCACACTATGAGGGTGGAATAATACTCTGAAAATGTGAAAATTATGATAATTCCCTTTTAGTGTAGGAGCTGTTTGAAAAGACCGCCTGAAATGTCTTTCTGTTTTGGTGGGATGGAGTTTTGGCCTGCCGTGTGACATCACAAGGCGGTACATTTGTTAAAAGACCAATAAGAAAGAGTTCCAACCCTCTCTGCCAATAACAGCTAGTTTTCCGTTTTCCCCTCCCCATTCAGACAACAGCTCAATTCTTGCTTGAGAAATTGCTCTTTGCTAAGAAGCTATATTTATTCATTTTTGACCATTTTAATTGAAAACAATCAAAGTAAGGTACTTAATTGTTACCCAGAAATGATTTGATATTGAGATAGAAATGGCAGCACTGGACTTTTAATACTGATGTCTTTGAAGATATAATATTGTCTAGTGTAGGCTTTTGCGGTATACCGTATTTACCGTATACCGGGGTATTATGAAATAGCCACGGGATGGTTTTTCAATACCGTTGAAACTATTTATTTGAAGTTTTTCTATACATTTTAATATTTGTAGATACTTTTTAAGTAAATACCTGCAGTCAACTTGTGCAATGTGTTAGAAAATTAAGCAGATTGCATTCTTAATTTCACCTGTCACATTGTGTTACATTGTTAAGATTACCGTAGTTCCCCAGAACTGTTGAGCCAGTCACGTGTTTGTTTGTAAATAGCACAACTGGAGACAGCAGGTGCAGGTGAGTCCAGCTGTGTATTGACAGGGGTTGCGTTTTATACTGAAAGTCAACAGTTGTTTTTTGCTTCAATAGAGTGATCAGGGACGTGTAGCTATCGTTTTCCTTCACAGAAAATACATTAGTCCAACACATTCGGCAGAATATAGCTTCATTTCCATCAGATGAGAACAGAAGTGCAATGCTATTTGGCTAGCAGCAACACAAGCAGGTTAAAAGGGCTTACAATGAAAAATGAGGTCTTTTTTTTTTGCAAAAACTATGCAAGGCCATCATATTTCTAATGTTTATCATAGAAAGAATGTAGCCAGCTACATTTCCTAATGTTTTTCTTAAAGTGAATCTTGCATTTCACCAAAGAAAAGTAGGCTGGCTACACCGAGAAAAGTACTGGAGAAAAGTATCTGCACATCAGTCAGAACACTGTCTGCTGATAGAATGCCTGTTCGTGTTCAACTGAAGCACAATATTTGTTTGATGCCGAGCAGAAATTACAATAAGAATCATTTTAGGTCTGCGTTCATAAAACGCAGCAAGATATTTCTTTTTCGTTTTATATATTTTTCCTGCTTGAAAAACGAAGAATTCTGCATTAACGCGACCCTTACGTGTAATTCACCAATACATTATTCACCATTAATTTGTATTAGGTACAAAATAATCTGAAACACAACCAAAACAAACAGCAAACACATCCAACAAACTTGAAGATTCACAAGCTTGATGTAGCAATTGCGTGCTATAAATATGGGACCAAATGCTTAACGTTTTACTACTTTAATTCAAATATAATTGAATTTGTCCCAATACTTTTGGTCTCCTAAAATGGGGAGACTATATACAAAAAGTGCTGTAATTCTTCAACGGTTCACCCGATATGGATGAAAATACCCTCAAATTAAAGCTGACAGTCTGCACCTTAACCTCATAGTCATTGCATCATTGCAAATCCAATTTGCTGGAGTACAGAGCCGAAACAACAAAAACATTTTCACTATCCCAATACTTTGGGAGCTCACTGTATATATTTTATTTAATTATGTTCTTTGGAATGGCGGCAACAATTTGTTAAATGAATATAGGGGAAACACTGCATGTTGTATTTGATATCTTTGTTCAGAAGTTCTTCTTGTTTATTTGATTATATTTTTATCAAAGACTAGTGTTGAGTGCCATTGTTTTGTCCAGATTTACACATACTCTCTTACAATGTGTGCTGGATTGCACAAGTCAGCCTGCAATGTCAATGTTTGAAGACACCCTATTGTCTTTTGTCCCTTAAACCCTCTTTCTTGCACGCACAGAGCCCGCAATCATCAGAAACCTCACTGTCACTGAAATCACAACATCATCTGTGTCTCTGAGCTGGATTGAACCATTGGGAAACAGATCCTTCTATAGAGTAGAATGGACTGGTGGCGTTAGAGATATGAATACAACTACCAAGGAGACAGCCTTTAACGTAACTGAGCTGACTGCTGGAGTGAAGTACACATTCAGGGTCACTGCAGTGGCTGGAGATGAGATGACTGAAGGCAAAACGATCAGTGTTTCACTCTTTACAAGTAAGATGAAGTTTAAATTGTCTGGGCTTTATTTCTTAACTGCTTCATGCAACATTCTGTATCTGATGTTCTTGAGTAGCGGAACTCTTGGTATTAATGGACATTTTTCATGTCTAGAGGCTGATCCATCCCTCTGGGTAGTGTATATTGGGGCCTTTAAAGGGCCTGTGTAGTCACAAATGTGATTTTCCTGTGTTTTATATACTGTATATATTTCCACACTATGAGGGTGGAATAATACTCTGAAAATGTGAAAATTATGATAATTCCCTTTTAGTGTAGGAGCTGTTTGAAAAGACCGCCTGAAATGTCTTTCTGTTTTGGTGGGATGGAGTTTTGGCCTGCCGTGTGACATCACAAGGCGGTACATTTGTTAAAAGACCAATAAGAAAGAGTTCCAACCCTCTCTGCCAATAACAGCTAGTTTTCAGTTTTCCCCTCCCCATTCAGACCTCTCCCAGACAGTCCTAGCTCAAATCTTGCTTGAGAAATTGCTCTTTGCTAAGAAGCTATTTTTATTGATTTTTGACCATTTTAATTGAAAACAATCAAAGTAAGGTACTTAATTGTTACCCAGAAATGATTTGATATTGAGATAGAAATGGCAGCATTGGACTTTTAATACTGATGTCTTTGAAGATATAATATTGTCTAGTGTAGGCTTTTGCGGTATACCGTATTTACCGTATACCGGGGTATTATGAAATAGCCACGGGATGGTTTTTCAATACCGTTGAAACTATTTATTTGAAGTTTTTCTATACATTTTAATATTTGTAGATACTTTTTAAGTAAATACCTGCAGTCAACTTGTGCAATGTGTTAGAAAATTAAGCAGATTGCATTCTTAATTTCACCTGTCACATTGTGTTACATTATTAAGATTACCGTAGTTCCCCAGAACTGTTGAGCCAGTCACGTGTTTGTTTGTAAATATCGCAACTGGAGACAGCAGGTGCAGGTGATTCCAGCTGTGTATTGACAGGGGTTATGTTTTATATTGAAAGTCAACAGTTGTTTTTTGCTTCAACAGAGTGATCAGGGACGTGTAGCTATAGTTTTCCTTCACAGAAAATACATTAGTCCAACACATTCGGCAGAATATAGCTTCATTTCCATCAGATGAGAACAGAAGTGCAACGCTATTTGGCTAGCAGCAACACAAGCAGGTTAAAAGGGCTTACAATGAAAAATTAGGTCTTTTTTTTGCAAGAACTATGCAAGGCCATCATATTTCTAATGTTTATCATAGAAAGAATGTAGCCAGCTACATTTCCTAATGTTTTTCTTAAAGTGAATCAAAGAAAAGTAGGCTGGCTACACCGAGAAAAGTACTGGAGAAAAGTATCTGCACATCAGTCAGAACACTGTCTGCTGATAGAATGCCTGTTCGTGTTCAACTGTAGCACAATATTTGTTTGATGCCGAGCAGAAATTACAATAAGAATCATTTTAGATCTGCGTTTATAAAACGCAGCAAGATATTTCTTTTTCGTTTTATATTTTTTTCCTGCTTGAAAAACGAAGAATTCTGCATTAACGCGACCCTTATGTTTAATTAGCTAGTTATCAAAGTAAGTTGCTGTTTTAATAAGGTGATTGTGCATTATATTGTGTTGTGTTTCTGCCGTGTTTGAGAAGTCAAAGCCCTTTGGATTAGTTATCTGTACAGCTGCCACAGCTATCTTTTGATTTCCTTGAGTTTTTCCTCCTCTCCGTTCTCGGCCCGTCTGCTCCTCCCCCATCGGCCAGTCTGCTCCTCCCCCATCTTCTTTGAGCAGATCAGGCAGTTCCGTTGCCCTAGCGACTCCAGACTGCACACAGACACAGCATGTACGCATGCTGCTCCAGAGCCAGTTCTGTTCATTTGCACAATTTCTCTCGTACAAATTCACTTGTAAATGTCCAAAGTCACCAATTAATTACTTTCAGTAGCACCAATATATATATATATATATATATGTGTGTATAACTTCATGATCTGGACTGTCTTTTCATATTATTTTTTTTGTATGTTTGTTCTCGTTAACATATTTAGCTAGCATCCTCCATGTAAATTCGCTATTATTTGTGCTAATTCTGTTAGCATTCTGGTAATAGACTCCCAATTAGCTTCTTTTTTTTTTTTGCTCCCTCTTGTGTACTAAGCCAGCAATACCGTAAATTCCGGCATGAGAGAAGGCCGTTATGATGATATGAAAATCTGGATACCGCCCAACCCTAGTCTAGTATCCCCTAAAATCACCTTTCTTGCTCACGTAGAAACTGAAGTCATCAGGAACCTCTCTGTCTCTGAAATCACAACATCATCTGTGTCTCTAAACTGGATTGAACCATTGGGAAACATCTCCTTCCATAGAATAGAGTGGACCGATGGCAGTAGAGAATTGAATAGAACTACCAATGAGACAGCCTTTAATGTAACTGAGCTGACTGCTGGAGTGCAGTACAGACTCATGCTTACTGCAGTCGCTGCTGATAAGACTACTGAAGGATTACCCATCATTTTTAACCAGTATATCCGTCAGTCACTGTAGTTTTGGTTCACATAATTCTCTCTTGAGAAGGGAGTGTAGACTCCAACTGATCCGGAATATTTTAGGAAATATGTTTATCTGCATTCAACTGCAAATTATATTCTTTGGAATGGCGGCAACAATTTGTTAAATTAATATAGGGGAAACACTGCATGTTGTATTTGATATATTTGTTCAGAAGTTCTTCTTGTTTATTTGATGGTATTTGTTTCAAAGACTAGTGTTTAGTGCCATTGTTTTGTCCAGATTTACACATACTCTCTTACAATGTGTGCTGGATTGCACAAGTCAGCCTGCAATGTCAATGTTTGAAGACACCCTATTGTCTTTTGTCCCTCAAACCCTCTTTCTTACACGCACAGAGCCCGCAATCATCAGAAACCTCACTGTCTCTGAAATCACAACATCATCTGTGTCTCTGAGCTGGATTGAGCCGTTGGGAAACAGATCCTTCTATAGAATAGAATGGACTAATGGCGGTAGAGATATGAATACAACTACCAATGAGACAGCCTTTAATGTAACTGAGCTAACTGCTGGAGTGAAGTACACATTCAAGGTCACTGCAGTGGCTGGTGATAATATAACTAAAGGAAATGGTCAGGAGAAAGCACTCTTTACAAGTAAGCCTTTTCATTGGAATGGTGTTAATGTTTTCTCTGAAGTGGAACCATGTAATGATTATGTTAATATCTGTATTGAACAATGAGAGGGCAATAAGAGGAAGGGTAAAGTCCTCTTTCTTTTTTGGAACCAGAAGTGATGGAATCCTGTAATAGAGTACTGTAGGTAGGTACTAAGTAACCTAATGGTATGGTCTTCTCCCAAAATGTACATTTCTTGCATGCACAGAACCTGAAGTCATCAGGAACCTCACTGTCTCTGAAATCACAACATCATCTGTGTCTCTGAGCTGGATTGAACCATTGGGAAACAGATCCTTCTATAGAGTAGAATGGACTGGTGACGTTAGAGATATGAATACAACTACCAAGGAGACAGCCTTTAACGTAACTGAGCTGACTGCTGGAGTGAAGTACACATTCAGGGTCACTGCAGTGGCTGGAGATGAGATGACTGAAGGCAAAACGATCAGTGTTTCACTCTTTACAAGTAAGATGAAGTTTAAATTGTCTGGGCTTTATTTCTTAACTGCTTCATGCAACATTCTGTATCTGATGTTCTTGAGTAGCGGAACTCTCGGTATTAATGGACATTTTTCATGTCTAGAGGCTGATCCATCCCTCTGGGTAGTGTATATTGGGGCCTTTAAAGGGCCTGTGTAGTCACAAATGTGATTTTCCTGTGTTTTATATACTGTATATATTTCCACACTATGAGAGTGGAATAATACTCTGAAAATGTGAAAATTATGATAATTCCCTTTTAGTGTAGGAGCTGTTTGAAAAGACCGCCTGAAATGTCTTTCTGTTTTGGTGGGATGGAGTTTTGGCCTGCCGTGTGACATCACCAGGCGGTACATTTGTTAAAAGACCAATAAGAAAGAGTTCCAACCCTCTCTGCAAATAACAGCTAGTTTTCAGTTTTCCCCTCCCCATTCAGATCTCTCCCAGACAGTCCTAGCTCAATTCTTGCTTGAGAAATTGCTCTTTGCTAAGAAGCTATTTTTATTCATTTTTGACCATTTTAATTGAAAACAATCAAAGTAAGGTACTTAATTGTTACCCAGAAATGATTTGATATTGAGATAGAAATGGCAGCATTGGACTTTTAATACTGATGTCTTTGAAGATATAATATTGTCTAGTGTAGGATTTTGCGGTATACCGTATTTACCGTATACCGGGGTATTATGAAATAGCCACGGGATGGTTTTTCAATACCGTTGAAACTATTTATTTGAAGTTTTTCTATACATTTTAATATTTGTAGATACTTTTTAAGTAAATACCTGCAGTCAACTTGTGCAATGTGTTAGAAAATTAAGCAGATTGCATTCTTAATTTCACCTGTCACATTGTGTTACATTATTAAGATTACCGTAGTTCCCCAGAACTGTTGAGCCAGTCACGTGTTTGTTTGTAAATAGCACAACTGGAGACAGCAGGCGCAGGTGAGTCCAGCTGTGTATTGACAGGGGTTGCGTTTTATATTGAAAGTCAACAGTTGTTTTTTGCTTCAACAGAGTGATCAGGGACGTGTAACTATAGTTTTCCTTCACAGAAAATACATTAGTCCAACACATTCAATGAAAAATGAGGTCTTTTTTTTGCAAAAACTATGCAAGGCCATCATATTTCTAATGTTTATCATAGAAAGAATGTAGCCAGCTACATTTCCTAATGTTTTTCTTGAAGTGAATCTTGCATTTCACCATAGAAAAGTGGGCTGGCTACACCGAGAAAAGTACTGGAGAAAAGTATCTACACATCAGTCAGAACACTGTCTGCTGATAGAATGCCTGTTCGTGTTCAACTGAAGCACAATATTTGTTTGATGCCGAGCAGAAATTACAATAAGAATAATTTTAGGTCTGCGTTCATAAAACGCAGCAAGATATTTCTTTTTCGTTTTATATATTTTTCCTGCTTGAAAAACGAAGAATTCTGCATTAACGCGACCCTTACGTGTAATTCACCAATACATTATTCACCATTAATTTGTATTAGGTACAAAATAATCTGAAACACAACCAAAACAAACAGCAAACACATCCAACAAACTTGAAGATTCACAAGCTTGATGTAGCAATTGCGTGCTATAAATATGGGACCAAATGCTTAACGTTTTACTACTTTAATTCAAATATAATTGAATTTGTCCCAATACTTTTGGTCTCCTAAAATGGGGAGACTATATACAAAAAGTGCTGTAATTCTTCAGATTGCATTCTTAATTTCACCTGTCACATTGTGTTACATTATTAAGATTACCGTAGTTCCCCAGAACTGTTGAGCCAGTCACGTGTTTGTTTGTAAATAGCACAACTGGAGACAGCAGGCGCAGGTGAGTCCAGCTGTGTATTGACAGGGGTTGCGTTTTATATTGAAAGTCAACAGTTGTTTTTTGCTTCAACAGAGTGATCAGGGACGTGTAACTGTAGTTTTCCTTCACAGAAAATACATTAGTCCAACACATTCGGCAGAATATAGCTTCATTTCCATCAGATGAGAACAGAAGTGCAACGCTTTTTGGCTAGCAGCAACACAAGCAGGTTAAAAGGGCTTACAATGAAAAATAAGGTCTTTTTTTTGCAAAAACTATGCAAGGCCATCATATTTCTAATGTTTATCATAGAAAGAATGTAGCCAGCTACATTTCCTAATGTTTTTCTTAAAGTGAATCTTGCATTTCACCAAAGAAAAGTAGGCTGGCTACACCGAGAAAAGTACTGGAGAAAAGTATCTGCACATCAGTCAGAACACTGTCTGCTGATAGAATGCCTGTTCGTGTTCAACTGAAGCACAATATTTGGTTGATGCCGAGCAGAAATTACAATAAGAATCATTTTAGGTCTGCGTTTATAAAACGCAGCAAGATATTTATTTTTCGTTTTATATTTTTTTCCTGCTTGAAAAACGAAGAATTCTGCATTAACGCGACCCTTACGTGTAATTCACCAATACATTATTCACCATTAATTTGTATTAGGTACAAAATAATCTGAAACACAACCAAAACAAACAGCAAACACATCCAACAAACTTGAAGATTCACAAGCTTGATGTAGCAATTGCGTGCTATAAATATGGGACCAAATGCTTAACGTTTTACTACTTTAATACAAATATAATTGAATTTGTCCCAATACTTTTGGTCTCCTAAAATGGGGAGACTATATACAAAAAGTGCTGTAATTCTTCAACGGTTCACCCGATATAGATGAAAATACCCTCAAATTAAAGCTGACAGTCTGCACCTTAACCTCATAGTCATTGCATCATTGCAAATCCAATTTGCTGGAGTACAGAGCCGAAACAACACAAACATTTTCACTATTCCAATACTTTGGGAGCTCACTGTATATATTTTATTTAATTATGTTCTTTGGAATGGCGGCAACAATTTGTTAAATGAATATAGGGGAAAAACTGCATGTTGTATTTGATATCTTTGTTCAGAAGTTCTTCTTGTTTATTTGATTATATTTTTATCAAAGACTAGTGTTTAGTGCCATTGTTTTGTCCAGATTTACACATACTCTCTTACAATGTGTGCTGGATTGCACAAGTCAGCCTGCAATGTCAATGTTTGAAGACACCCTATTGTCTTTTGTCCCTCAAACCCTCTTTCTTACACGCACAGAGCCCGCAATCATCAGAAACCTCACTGTCACTGAAATCACAACATCATCTGTGTCTCTGAGCTGGATTGAGCCGTTGGGAAACAGATCCTTCTATAGAATAGAATGGACTAATGGCGGTAGAGATATGAATACAACTACCAATGAGACAGCCTTTAATGTAACTGAGCTAACTGCTGGAGTGAAGTACACATTCAAGGTCACTGCAGTGGCTGGTGATAATATAACTACAGGAAATGCTCAGGAGAAAGCACTCTTTACAAGTAAGCCTTTTCATTGGAATGGTGTTAATGTTTTCTCTGAAGTGGAACCATGTAATGATTATGTTAATATCTGTATTGAACAATGAGAGGGCAATAAGAGGAAGGGTAAAGTCCTCTTTCTTTTTTGGAACCAGAAGTGATGGAATCCTGTAATAGAGTACTGTAGGTAGGTACTAAGTAATCTAATGGTATGGTCTTCTCCCAAAATGTACATTTCTTGCATGCACAGAACCTGAAGTCATCAGGAACCTCACTGTCTCTGAAATCACAACATCATCTGTGTCTCTGAGCTGGATTGAACCATTGGGAAACAGATCCTTCTATAGAGTAGAATGGACTGTTGGCGTTAGAGATATGATTTCAACTACCAAGGAGACAGCCTTTAACGTAACTGAGCTGACTGCTGGAGTGAAGTACACATTCAGGGTCACTGCAGTGGCTGGAGATGAGATGACTGAAGGCAAAACGATCAGTGTTTCACTCTTTACAAGTAAGATGAAGTTTAAATTGTCTGGGCTTTATTTCTTAACTGCTTCATGCAACATTCTGTATCTGATGTTCTTGAGTAGCGGAACTCTCGGTATTAATGGACATTTTTCATGTCTAGAGGCTGATCCATCCCTCTGGGTAGTGTATATTGGGGCCTTTAAAGGGCCTGTGTAGTCACAAATGTGATTTTCCTGTGTTTTATATACTGTATATATTTCCACACTATGAGAGTGGAATAATACTCTGAAAATGTGAAAATTATGATAATTCCCTTTTAGTGTAGGAGCTGTTTGAAAAGACCGCCTGAAATGTCTTTCTGTTTTGGTGGGATGGAGTTTTGGCCTGCCGTGTGACATCACCAGGCGGTACATTTGTTAAAAGACCAATAAGAAAGAGTTCCAACCCTCTCTGCAAATAACAGCTAGTTTTCCGTTTTCCCCTCCCCATTCAGATCTCTCCCAGACAGTCCTAGCTCAATTCTTGCTTGAGAAATTGCTCTTTGCTAAGAAGCTATTTTTATTCATTTTTGACCATTTTAATTGAAAACAATCAAAGTAAGGTACTTAATTGTTACCCAGAAATGATTTGATATTGAGATAGAAATGGCAGCATTGGACTTTTAATACTGATGTCTTTGAAGATATAATATTGTCTAGTGTAGGCTTTTGCGGTATACCGTATTTACCGTATACCGGGGTATTATGAAATAGCCACGGGATGGTTTTTCAATACCGTTGAAACTATTTATTTGAAGTTTTTCTATACATTTTAATATTTGTAGATACTTTTTAAGTAAATACCTGCAGTCAACTTGTGCAATGTGTTAGAAAATTAAGCAGATTGCATTCTTAATTTCACCTGTCACATTGTGTTACATTATTAAGATTACCGTAGTTCCCCAGAACTGTTGAGCCAGTCACGTGTTTGTTTGTAAATAGCACAACTGGAGACAGCAGGCGCAGGTGAGTCCAGCTGTGTATTGACAGGGGTTGCGTTTTATATTGAAAGTCAACAGTTGTTTTTTGCTTCAACAGAGTGATCAGGGACGTGTAACTATAGTTTTCCTTCACAGAAAATACATTAGTCCAACACATTCAATGAAAAATGAGGTCTTTTTTTTGCAAAAACTATGCAAGGCCATCATATTTCTAATGTTTATCATAGAAAGAATGTAGCCAGCTACATTTCCTAATGTTTTTCTTGAAGTGAATCTTGCATTTCACCATAGAAAAGTGGGCTGGCTACACCGAGAAAAGTACTGGAGAAAAGTATCTACACATCAGTCAGAACACTGTCTGCTGATAGAATGCCTGTTCGTGTTCAACTGAAGCACAATATTTGTTTGATGCCGAGCAGAAATTACAATAAGAATAATTTTAGGTCTGCGTTCATAAAACGCAGCAAGATATTTCTTTTTCGTTTTATATATTTTTCCTGCTTGAAAAACGAAGAATTCTGCATTAACGCGACCCTTACGTGTAATTCACCAATACATTATTCACCATTAATTTGTATTAGGTACAAAATAATCTGAAACACAACCAAAACAAACAGCAAACACATCCAACAAACTTGAAGATTCACAAGCTTGATGTAGCAATTGCGTGCTATAAATATGGGACCAAATGCTTAACGTTTTACTACTTTAATTCAAATATAATTGAATTTGTCCCAATACTTTTGGTCTCCTAAAATGGGGAGACTATATACAAAAAGTGCTGTAATTCTTCAGATTGCATTCTTAATTTCACCTGTCACATTGTGTTACATTATTAAGATTACCGTAGTTCCCCAGAACTGTTGAGCCAGTCACGTGTTTGTTTGTAAATAGCACAACTGGAGACAGCAGGCGCAGGTGAGTCCAGCTGTGTATTGACAGGGGTTGCGTTTTATATTGAAAGTCAACAGTTGTTTTTTGCTTCAACAGAGTGATCAGGGACGTGTAACTGTAGTTTTCCTTCACAGAAAATACATTAGTCCAACACATTCGGCAGAATATAGCTTCATTTCCATCAGATGAGAACAGAAGTGCAACGCTTTTTGGCTAGCAGCAACACAAGCAGGTTAAAAGGGCTTACAATGAAAAATAAGGTCTTTTTTTTGCAAAAACTATGCAAGGCCATCATATTTCTAATGTTTATCATAGAAAGAATGTAGCCAGCTACATTTCCTAATGTTTTTCTTAAAGTGAATCTTGCATTTCACCAAAGAAAAGTAGGCTGGCTACACCGAGAAAAGTACTGGAGAAAAGTATCTGCACATCAGTCAGAACACTGTCTGCTGATAGAATGCCTGTTCGTGTTCAACTGAAGCACAATATTTGGTTGATGCCGAGCAGAAATTACAATAAGAATCATTTTAGGTCTGCGTTTATAAAACGCAGCAAGATATTTATTTTTCGTTTTATATTTTTTTCCTGCTTGAAAAACAAAGAATTCTGCATTAACGCGACCCTTACGTGTAATTCACCAATACATTATTCACCATTAATTTGTATTAGGTACAAAATAATCTGAAACACAACCAAAACAAACAGCAAACACATCCAACAAACTTGAAGATTCACAAGCTTGATGTAGCAATTGCGTGCTATAAATATGGGACCAAATGCTTAACGTTTTACTACTTTAATACAAATATAATTGAATTTGTCCCAATACTTTTGGTCTCCTAAAATGGGGAGACTATATACAAAAAGTGCTGTAATTCTTCAACGGTTCACCCGATATAGATGAAAATACCCTCAAATTAAAGCTGACAGTCTGCACCTTAACCTCATAGTCATTGCATCATTGCAAATCCAATTTGCTGGAGTACAGAGCCGAAACAACACAAACATTTTCACTATTCCAATACTTTGGGAGCTCACTGTATATATTTTATTTAATTATGTTCTTTGGAATGGCGGCAACAATTTGTTAAATGAATATAGGGGAAAAACTGCATGTTGTATTTGATATCTTTGTTCAGAAGTTCTTCTTGTTTATTTGATTATATTTTTATCAAAGACTAGTGTTTAGTGCCATTGTTTTGTCCAGATTTACACATACTCTCTTACAATGTGTGCTGGATTGCACAAGTCAGCCTGCAATGTCAATGTTTGAAGACACCCTATTGTCTTTTGTCCCTCAAACCCTCTTTCTTACACGCACAGAGCCCGCAATCATCAGAAACCTCACTGTCACTGAAATCACAACATCATCTGTGTCTCTGAGCTGGATTGAGCCGTTGGGAAACAGATCCTTCTATAGAATAGAATGGACTAATGGCGGTAGAGATATGAATACAACTACCAATGAGACAGCCTTTAATGTAACTGAGCTAACTGCTGGAGTGAAGTACACATTCAAGGTCACTGCAGTGGCTGGTGATAATATAACTAAAGGAAATGCTCAGGAGAAAGCACTCTTTACAAGTAAGCCTTTTCATTGGAATGGTGTTAATGTTTTCTCTGAAGTGGAACCATGTAATGATTATGTTAATATCTGTATTGAACAATGAGAGGGCAATAAGAGGAAGGGTAAAGTCCTCTTTCTTTTTTGGAACCAGAAGTGATGGAATCCTGTAATAGAGTACTGTAGGTAGGTACTAAGTAATCTAATGGTATGGTCTTCTCCCAAAATGTACATTTCTTGCATGCACAGAACCTGAAGTCATCAGGAACCTCACTGTCTCTGAAATCACAACATCATCTGTGTCTCTGAGCTGGATTGAACCATTGGGAAACAGATCCTTCTATAGAGTAGAATGGACTGGTGGCGTTAGAGATATGAATACAACTACCAAGGAGACAGCCTTTAACGTAACTGAGCTGACTGCTGGAGTGAAGTACACATTCAGGGTCACTGCAGTGGCTGGAGATGAGATGACTGAAGGCAAAACGATCAGTGTTTCACTCTTTACAAGTAAGATTAAGTTTAAATTGTCTGGGCTTTATTTCTTAACTGCTTCATGCAACATTCTGTATCTGATGTTCTTGAGTAGCGGAACTCTTGGTATTAATGGACATTTTTCATGTCTAGAGGCTGATCCATCCCTCTGGACAGTGTATATTGGGGCCTTTAAAGGGCCTGTGTAGTCACAAATGTGATTTTCCTGTGTTTTATATACTGTATATATTTCCACACTATGAGGGTGGAATAATACTCTGAAAATTTGAAAATTATGATAATTCCCTTTTAGTGTAGGAGCTGTTTGAAAAGACCGCCTAAAATGTCTTTCTGTTTTGGTGGGATGGAGTTTTGGCCTGCCGTGTGACATCACCAGGCGGTAAATTTTTAAAAAGACCAATAAGAAAGAGTTCCAACCCTCTCTGCCAATAACAGCTAGTTTTCAGTTTTCCCCTCCCCATTCAGACCTCTCCCAGACAGTCCTAGCTCAAATCTTGCTTGAGAAATTGCTCTTTGCTAAGAAGCTATTTTTATTGATTTTTGACCATTTTAATTGAAAACAATCAAAGTAAGGTACTTAATTGTTACCCAGAAATGATTTGATATTGAGATAGAAATGGCAGCATTGGACTTTTAATACTGATGTCTTTGAAGATATAATATTGTCTAGTGTAGGCTTTTGCGGTATACCGTATTTACCGTATACCGGGGTATTATGAAATAGCCACGGGATGGTTTTTCAATACCGTTGAAACAATTTATTTGAAGTTTTTCTATACATTTAAATATTTGTAGATACTTTTTAAGTAAATACCTGCAGTCAACTTGTGCAATGTGTTAGAAAATTAAGCAGTTGCATTCTTAATTTCACCTGTCACATTGTGTTACATTATTAAGATTACCGTAGTTCCCCAGAACTGTTGAGCCAGTCACGTGTTTGTTTGTAAATAGCACAACTGGAGACAGCAGGCGCAGGTGAGTCCAGCTGTGTATTGACAGGGGTTACGTTTTATATTGAAAGTCAACAGTTGTTTTTTGCTTCAACAGAGTGATCAGGGACGTGTAGCTATAGTTTTCCTTCACAGAAAATACATTAGTCCAACACATTCTGCAGAATATAGCTTCATTTCCATCAGATGAGAACAGAAGTGCAACGCTATTTGGCTAGCAGCAACACAAGCAGGTTAAAAGGGCTTACAATGAAAAAGGAGGTCTTTTTTTTGCAAAAACTATGCAAGGCCATCATATTTCTAATGTTTATCATAGAAAGAATGTAGCCAGCTACATTTCCTAATGTTTTTCTTAAAGTGAATCTTGCATTTCACCAAAGAAAAGTAGGCTGGCTACACCGAGAAAAGTACTGGAGAAAAGTATCTGCACATCAGTCAGAACACTGTCTGCTGATAGAATGCCTGTTCAACTGAAGCACAATATTTTTTTGATGCCGAGCAGAAATTACAATAAGAATCATTTTAGATCTGCGTTTATAAAACGCAGCAAGATATTTCTTTTTCGTTTTATGTTTTTTTCCTGCTTGAAAAACGAAGAATTCTGCATTAACGCGACCCTTATGTTTAATTAGCTAGTTATCAAAGTAAGTGGCTGTTTTAATAAGGTGATTGTGCATTATATTGTGTTGTGTTTCTGCCGTGTTTGAGAAGTCAAAGCCCTTTGGATTAGTTATCTGTACAGCTGCCACAGCTATCTTTTGATTTCCTTGAGTTTTTCCTCCTCTCCGTTCTCGGCCCGTCTGCTCCTCCCCCATCGGCCAGTCTGCTCCTCCCCCATCTTCTTTGAGCAGATCAGGCAGTTCCGTTGCCCTAGCGACTCCAGACTGCACACAGACACAGCATGTACGCATGCTGCTCCAGAGCCAGTTCTGTTCATTTGCACAATTTCTCTCGTACAAATTCACTTGTAAATGTCCAAAGTCACCAATTAATTACTTTCAGTAGCACCAATATATATATATGTGTATAACTTCATGATCTGGACTGTCTTTTCATATTTTTTTTTGTGTGTGTTTGTTCTCGTTAACATATTTAGCTAGCATCCTCCATGTAAATTCGCTATTATTTGTGCTAATTCTGTTAGCATTCTGGTAATAGACTCCCAATTAGCTTCTTTTTTTTTTTTGCTCCCTCTTGTGTACTAAGCCAGCAATACCGTAAATTCCGGCATGAGAGAAGGCCGTTATGATGATATGAAAATCTGGATACCGCCCAACCCTAGTCTAGTATCCCCTAAAATCACCTTTCTTGCTCATGTAGAAACTGAAGTCATCAGGAACCTCTCTGTCTCTGAAATCACAACATCATCTGTGTCTCTAAACTGGATTGAACCATTGGGAAACAGCTCCTTCCATAGAGTAGAGTGGACCGATGGCAGTAGAGAATTGAATAGAACTACCAATGAGACAGCCTTTAATGTAACTGAGCTGACTGCTGGAGTGCAGTACAGACTCATGGTTACTGCAGTCGCTGCTGATAAGACTACTGAAGGATTACCCATCATTTTTAACCAGTATATCCGTCAGTCACTGTAGTTTTGGTTCACATAATTATCTCTTGAGAAGGGAGTGTAGACTCCAACTGATCCGGAATATTTTAGGAAATATGTTTATCTGAATTCAACTGCAAATTATGTTCTTTGGAATGGCGGCAACAATTTGTTAAATTAATATAGGGGAAACACTGCATGTTGTATTTGATATATTTGTTCAGAAGTTCTTCTTGTTTATTTGATGGTATTTTTATCAAAGACTAGTGTTTAGTGCCATTGTTTTGTCCAGATTTACACATACTCTCTTACAATGTGTGCTGGATTGCACAAGTCAGCCTGCAATGTTAATGTTTGAAGACACCCTATTGTCTTTTGTCCCTCAAACCCTCTTTCTTACACGCACAGAGCCCGCAATCATCAGAAACCTCACTGTCACTGAAATCACAACATCCTCTGTGTCTCTGAGCTGGATTGAGCCGTTGGGAAACAGATCCTTCTATAGAATAGAATGGACTAATGGCGGTAGAGATATGAATACAACTACCAATGAGAAAGCCTTTAATGTAACTGAGCTAACTGCTGGAGTGAAGTACACATTCAAGGTCACTGCAGTGGCTGGTGATAATATAACTACAGGAAATGCTCCGGAGAAAGCACTCTTTACAAGTAAGCCTTTTCATTGGAATGGTGTTAATGTTTTCTCTGAAGTGGAACCATGTAATGATTATGTTAATATCTGTATTGAACAATGAGAGGGCAATAAGAGGAAGGGTAAAGTCCTCTTTCTTTTTTGGAACCAGAAGTGATGGAATCCTGTAATAGAGTACTGTAGGTAGGTACTAAGTAACCTAATGGTATGGTCTTCTCCCAAAATGTACATTTCTTGCATGCACAGAACCTGAAGTCATCAGGAACCTCACTGTCTCTGAAATCACAACATCATCTGTGTCTCTGAGCTGGATTGAACCATTGGGAAACAGATCCTTCTATAGAATAGAATGGACTGGTGGCGTTGGAGATATGAATACAACTACCAAGGAGACAGCCTTTAACGTAACTGAGCTGACTGCTGGAGTGAAGTACACATTCAGGGTCACTGCAGTGGCTGGAGATGAGATGACTGAAGGCAAAACGATCAGTGTTTCACTCTTTACAAGTAAGATGAAGTTTAAATTGTCTGGGCTTTATTTCTTAACTGCTTCATGCAACATTCTGTATCTGATGTTCTTGAGTAGCGGAACTCTTGGTATTAATGGACATTTTTCATGTCTAGAGGCTGATCCATCCCTCTGGACAGTGTATATTGGGGCCTTTAAAGGGCTTGTGTAGTCACAAATGTGATTTTCCTGTGTTTTATATACTGTATATATTTCCACACTATGAGGGTGGAATAATACTCTGAAAATGTGAAAATTATGATAATTCCCTTTTAGTGTAGGAGCTGTTTGAAAAGACCGCCTGAAATGTCTTTCTGTTTTGGTGGGATGGAGTTTTGGCCTGCCGTGTGACATCACAAGGCGGTACATTTGTTAAAAGACCAATAAGAAAGAGTTCCAACCCTCTCTGCCAATAACAGCTAGTTTTCCGTTTTCCCCTCCCCATTCAGACAACAGCTCAATTCTTGCTTGAGAAATTGCTCTTTGCTAAGAAGCTATATTTATTCATTTTTGACCATTTTAATTGAAAACAATCAAAGTAAGGTACTTAATTGTTACCCAGAAATGATTTGATATTGAGATAGAAATGGCAGCACTGGACTTTTAATACTGATGTCTTTGAAGATATAATATTGTCTAGTGTAGGCTTTTGCGGTATACCGTATTTACCGTATACCGGGGTATTATGAAATAGCCACGGGATGGTTTTTCAATACCGTTGAAACTATTTATTTGAAGTTTTTCTATACATTTTAATATTTGTAGATACTTTTTAAGTAAATACCTGCAGTCAACTTGTGCAATGTGTTAGAAAATTAAGCAGATTGCATTCTTAATTTCACCTGTCACATTGTGTTACATTGTTAAGATTACCGTAGTTCCCCAGAACTGTTGAGCCAGTCACGTGTTTGTTTGTAAATAGCACAACTGGAGACAGCAGGTGCAGGTGAGTCCAGCTGTGTATTGACAGGGGTTGCGTTTTATACTGAAAGTCAACAGTTGTTTTTTGCTTCAATAGAGTGATCAGGGACGTGTAGCTATCGTTTTCCTTCACAGAAAATACATTAGTCCAACACATTCGGCAGAATATAGCTTCATTTCCATCAGATGAGAACAGAAGTGCAATGCTATTTGGCTAGCAGCAACACAAGCAGGTTAAAAGGGCTTACAATGAAAAATGAGGTCTTTTTTTTTTGCAAAAACTATGCAAGGCCATCATATTTCTAATGTTTATCATAGAAAGAATGTAGCCAGCTACATTTCCTAATGTTTTTCTTAAAGTGAATCTTGCATTTCACCAAAGAAAAGTAGGCTGGCTACACCGAGAAAAGTACTGGAGAAAAGTATCTGCACATCAGTCAGAACACTGTCTGCTGATAGAATGCCTGTTCGTGTTCAACTGAAGCACAATATTTGTTTGATGCCGAGCAGAAATTACAATAAGAATCATTTTAGGTCTGCGTTCATAAAACGCAGCAAGATATTTCTTTTTCGTTTTATATATTTTTCCTGCTTGAAAAACGAAGAATTCTGCATTAACGCGACCCTTACGTGTAATTCACCAATACATTATTCACCATTAATTTGTATTAGGTACAAAATAATCTGAAACACAACCAAAACAAACAGCAAACACATCCAACAAACTTGAAGATTCACAAGCTTGATGTAGCAATTGCGTGCTATAAATATGGGACCAAATGCTTAACGTTTTACTACTTTAATTCAAATATAATTGAATTTGTCCCAATACTTTTGGTCTCCTAAAATGGGGAGACTATATACAAAAAGTGCTGTAATTCTTCAACGGTTCACCCGATATGGATGAAAATACCCTCAAATTAAAGCTGACAGTCTGCACCTTAACCTCATAGTCATTGCATCATTGCAAATCCAATTTGCTGGAGTACAGAGCCGAAACAACAAAAACATTTTCACTATCCCAATACTTTGGGAGCTCACTGTATATATTTTATTTAATTATGTTCTTTGGAATGGCGGCAACAATTTGTTAAATGAATATAGGGGAAACACTGCATGTTGTATTTGATATCTTTGTTCAGAAGTTCTTCTTGTTTATTTGATTATATTTTTATCAAAGACTAGTGTTGAGTGCCATTGTTTTGTCCAGATTTACACATACTCTCTTACAATGTGTGCTGGATTGCACAAGTCAGCCTGCAATGTCAATGTTTGAAGACACCCTATTGTCTTTTGTCCCTTAAACCCTCTTTCTTGCACGCACAGAGCCCGCAATCATCAGAAACCTCACTGTCACTGAAATCACAACATCATCTGTGTCTCTGAGCTGGATTGAACCATTGGGAAACAGATCCTTCTATAGAGTAGAATGGACTGGTGGCGTTAGAGATATGAATACAACTACCAAGGAGACAGCCTTTAACGTAACTGAGCTGACTGCTGGAGTGAAGTACACATTCAGGGTCACTGCAGTGGCTGGAGATGAGATGACTGAAGGCAAAACGATCAGTGTTTCACTCTTTACAAGTAAGATGAAGTTTAAATTGTCTGGGCTTTATTTCTTAACTGCTTCATGCAACATTCTGTATCTGATGTTCTTGAGTAGCGGAACTCTTGGTATTAATGGACATTTTTCATGTCTAGAGGCTGATCCATCCCTCTGGGTAGTGTATATTGGGGCCTTTAAAGGGCCTGTGTAGTCACAAATGTGATTTTCCTGTGTTTTATATACTGTATATATTTCCACACTATGAGGGTGGAATAATACTCTGAAAATGTGAAAATTATGATAATTCCCTTTTAGTGTAGGAGCTGTTTGAAAAGACCGCCTGAAATGTCTTTCTGTTTTGGTGGGATGGAGTTTTGGCCTGCCGTGTGACATCACAAGGCGGTACATTTGTTAAAAGACCAATAAGAAAGAGTTCCAACCCTCTCTGCCAATAACAGCTAGTTTTCAGTTTTCCCCTCCCCATTCAGACCTCTCCCAGACAGTCCTAGCTCAAATCTTGCTTGAGAAATTGCTCTTTGCTAAGAAGCTATTTTTATTGATTTTTGACCATTTTAATTGAAAACAATCAAAGTAAGGTACTTAATTGTTACCCAGAAATGATTTGATATTGAGATAGAAATGGCAGCATTGGACTTTTAATACTGATGTCTTTGAAGATATAATATTGTCTAGTGTAGGCTTTTGCGGTATACCGTATTTACCGTATACCGGGGTATTATGAAATAGCCACGGGATGGTTTTTCAATACCGTTGAAACAATTTATTTGAAGTTTTTCTATACATTTAAATATTTGTAGATACTTTTTAAGTAAATACCTGCAGTCAACTTGTGCAATGTGTTAGAAAATTAAGCAGTTGCATTCTTAATTTCACCTGTCACATTGTGTTACATTATTAAGATTACCGTAGTTCCCCAGAACTGTTGAGCCAGTCACGTGTTTGTTTGTAAATAGCACAACTGGAGACAGCAGGCGCAGGTGAGTCCAGCTGTGTATTGACAGGGGTTACGTTTTATATTGAAAGTCAACAGTTGTTTTTTGCTTCAACAGAGTGATCAGGGACGTGTAGCTATAGTTTTCCTTCACAGAAAATACATTAGTCCAACACATTCTGCAGAATATAGCTTCATTTCCATCAGATGAGAACAGAAGTGCAACGCTATTTGGCTAGCAGCAACACAAGCAGGTTAAAAGGGCTTACAATGAAAAAGGAGGTCTTTTTTTTGCAAAAACTATGCAAGGCCATCATATTTCTAATGTTTATCATAGAAAGAATGTAGCCAGCTACATTTCCTAATGTTTTTCTTAAAGTGAATCTTGCATTTCACCAAAGAAAAGTAGGCTGGCTACACCGAGAAAAGTACTGGAGAAAAGTATCTGCACATCAGTCAGAACACTGTCTGCTGATAGAATGCCTGTTCAACTGAAGCACAATATTTTTTTGATGCCGAGCAGAAATTACAATAAGAATCATTTTAGATCTGCGTTTATAAAACGCAGCAAGATATTTCTTTTTCGTTTTATGTTTTTTTCCTGCTTGAAAAACGAAGAATTCTGCATTAACGCGACCCTTATGTTTAATTAGCTAGTTATCAAAGTAAGTGGCTGTTTTAATAAGGTGATTGTGCATTATATTGTGTTGTGTTTCTGCCGTGTTTGAGAAGTCAAAGCCCTTTGGATTAGTTATCTGTACAGCTGCCACAGCTATCTTTTGATTTCCTTGAGTTTTTCCTCCTCTCCGTTCTCGGCCCGTCTGCTCCTCCCCCATCGGCCAGTCTGCTCCTCCCCCATCTTCTTTGAGCAGATCAGGCAGTTCCGTTGCCCTAGCGACTCCAGACTGCACACAGACACAGCATGTACGCATGCTGCTCCAGAGCCAGTTCTGTTCATTTGCACAATTTCTCTCGTACAAATTCACTTGTAAATGTCCAAAGTCACCAATTAATTACTTTCAGTAGCACCAATATATATATATGTGTATAACTTCATGATCTGGACTGTCTTTTCATAATTTTTTTTGTGTGTGTTTGTTCTCGTTAACATATTTAGCTAGCATCCTCCATGTAAATTCGCTATTATTTGTGCTAATTCTGTTAGCATTCTGGTAATAGACTCCCAATTAGCTTCTTTTTTTTTTTTGCTCCCTCTTGTGTACTAAGCCAGCAATACCGTAAATTCCGGCATGAGAGAAGGCCGTTATGATGATATGAAAATCTGGATACCGCCCAACCCTAGTCTAGTATCCCCTAAAATCACCTTTCTTGCTCATGTAGAAACTGAAGTCATCAGGAACCTCTCTGTCTCTGAAATCACAACATCATCTGTGTCTCTAAACTGGATTGAACCATTGGGAAACAGCTCCTTCCATAGAGTAGAGTGGACCGATGGCAGTAGAGAATTGAATAGAACTACCAATGAGACAGCCTTTAATGTAACTGAGCTGACTGCTGGAGTGCAGTACAGACTCATGGTTACTGCAGTCGCTGCTGATAAGACTACTGAAGGATTACCCATCATTTTTAACCAGTATATCCGTCAGTCACTGTAGTTTTGGTTCACATAATTATCTCTTGAGAAGGGAGTGTAGACTCCAACTGATCCGGAATATTTTAGGAAATATGTTTATCTGAATTCAACTGCAAATTATGTTCTTTGGAATGGCGGCAACAATTTGTTAAATTAATATAGGGGAAACACTGCATGTTGTATTTGATATATTTGTTCAGAAGTTCTTCTTGTTTATTTGATGGTATTTTTATCAAAGACTAGTGTTTAGTGCCATTGTTTTGTCCAGATTTACACATACTCTCTTACAATGTGTGCTGGATTGCACAAGTCAGCCTGCAATGTTAATGTTTGAAGACACCCTATTGTCTTTTGTCCCTCAAACCCTCTTTCTTACACGCACAGAGCCCGCAATCATCAGATACCTCACTGTCACTGAAATCACAACATCATCTGTGTCTCTGAGCTGGATTGAGCCGTTGGGAAACAGATCCTTCTATAGAATAGAATGGACTAATGGCGGTAGAGATATGAATACAACTACCAATGAGAAAGCCTTTAATGTAACTGAGCTAACTGCTGGAGTGAAGTACACATTCAAGGTCACTGCAGTGGCTGGTGATAATATAACTACAGGAAATGCTCCGGAGAAAGCACTCTTTACAAGTAAGCCTTTTCATTGGAATGGTGTTAATGTTTTCTCTGAAGTGGAACCATGTAATGATTATGTTAATATCTGTATTGAACAATGAGAGGGCAATAAGAGGAAGGGTAAAGTCCTCTTTCTTTTTTGGAACCAGAAGTGATGGAATCCTGTAATAGAGTACTGTAGGTAGGTACTAAGTAACCTAATGGTATGGTCTTCTCCCAAAATGTACATTTCTTGCATGCACAGAACCTGAAGTCATCAGGAACCTCACTGTCTCTGAAATCACAACATCATCTGTGTCTCTGAGCTGGATTGAACCATTGGGAAACAGATCCTTCTATAGAATAGAATGGACTGGTGGCGTTGGAGATATGAATACAACTACCAAGGAGACAGCCTTTAACGTAACTGAGCTGACTGCTGGAGTGAAGTACACATTCAGGGTCACTGCAGTGGCTGGAGATGAGATGACTGAAGGCAAAACGATCAGTGTTTCACTCTTTACAAGTAAGATGAAGTTTAAATTGTCTGGGCTTTATTTCTTAACTGCTTCATGCAACATTCTGTATCTGATGTTCTTGAGTAGCGGAACTCTTGGTATTAATGGACATTTTTCATGTCTAGAGGCTGATCCATCCCTCTGGACAGTGTATATTGGGGCCTTTAAAGGGCTTGTGTAGTCACAAATGTGATTTTCCTGTGTTTTATATACTGTATATATTTCCACACTATGAGGGTGGAATAATACTCTGAAAATGTGAAAATTATGATAATTCCCTTTTAGTGTAGGAGCTGTTTGAAAAGACCGCCTGAAATGTCTTTCTGTTTTGGTGGGATGGAGTTTTGGCCTGCCGTGTGACATCACAAGGCGGTACATTTGTTAAAAGACCAATAAGAAAGAGTTCCAACCCTCTCTGCCAATAACAGCTAGTTTTCCGTTTTCCCCTCCCCATTCAGACAACAGCTCAATTCTTGCTTGAGAAATTGCTCTTTGCTAAGAAGCTATATTTATTCATTTTTGACCATTTTAATTGAAAACAATCAAAGTAAGGTACTTAATTGTTACCCAGAAATGATTTGATATTGAGATAGAAATGGCAGCACTGGACTTTTAATACTGATGTCTTTGAAGATATAATATTGTCTAGTGTAGGCTTTTGCGGTATACCGTATTTACCGTATACCGGGGTATTATGAAATAGCCACGGGATGGTTTTTCAATACCGTTGAAACTATTTATTTGAAGTTTTTCTATACATTTTAATATTTGTAGATACTTTTTAAGTAAATACCTGCAGTCAACTTGTGCAATGTGTTAGAAAATTAAGCAGATTGCATTCTTAATTTCACCTGTCACATTGTGTTACATTGTTAAGATTACCGTAGTTCCCCAGAACTGTTGAGCCAGTCACGTGTTTGTTTGTAAATAGCACAACTGGAGACAGCAGGTGCAGGTGAGTCCAGCTGTGTATTGACAGGGGTTGCGTTTTATACTGAAAGTCAACAGTTGTTTTTTGCTTCAATAGAGTGATCAGGGACGTGTAGCTATCGTTTTCCTTCACAGAAAATACATTAGTCCAACACATTCGGCAGAATATAGCTTCATTTCCATCAGATGAGAACAGAAGTGCAATGCTATTTGGCTAGCAGCAACACAAGCAGGTTAAAAGGGCTTACAATGAAAAATGAGGTCTTTTTTTTTGCAAAAACTATGCAAGGCCATCATATTTCTAATGTTTATCATAGAAAGAATGTAGCCAGCTACATTTCCTAATGTTTTTCTTAAAGTGAATCTTGCATTTCACCAAAGAAAAGTAGGCTGGCTACACCGAGAAAAGTACTGGAGAAAAGTATCTGCACATCAGTCAGAACACTGTCTGCTGATAGAATGCCTGTTCGTGTTCAACTGAAGCACAATATTTGTTTGATGCCGAGCAGAAATTACAATAAGAATCATTTTAGGTCTGCGTTCATAAAACGCAGCAAGATATTTCTTTTTCGTTTTATATATTTTTCCTGCTTGAAAAACGAAGAATTCTGCATTAACGCGACCCTTACGTGTAATTCACCAATACATTATTCACCATTAATTTGTATTAGGTACAAAATAATCTGAAACACAACCAAAACAAACAGCAAACACATCCAACAAACTTGAAGATTCACAAGCTTGATGTAGCAATTGCGTGCTATAAATATGGGACCAAATGCTTAACGTTTTACTACTTTAATTCAAATATAATTGAATTTGTCCCAATACTTTTGGTCTCCTAAAATGGGGAGACTATATACAAAAAGTGCTGTAATTCTTCAACGGTTCACCCGATATGGATGAAAATACCCTCAAATTAAAGCTGACAGTCTGCACCTTAACCTCATAGTCATTGCATCATTGCAAATCCAATTTGCTGGAGTACAGAGCCGAAACAACAAAAACATTTTCACTATCCCAATACTTTGGGAGCTCACTGTATATATTTTATTTAATTATGTTCTTTGGAATGGCGGCAACAATTTGTTAAATGAATATAGGGGAAACACTGCATGTTGTATTTGATATCTTTGTTCAGAAGTTCTTCTTGTTTATTTGATTATATTTTTATCAAAGACTAGTGTTGAGTGCCATTGTTTTGTCCAGATTTACACATACTCTCTTACAATGTGTGCTGGATTGCACAAGTCAGCCTGCAATGTCAATGTTTGAAGACACCCTATTGTCTTTTGTCCCTTAAACCCTCTTTCTTGCACGCACAGAGCCCGCAATCATCAGAAACCTCACTGTCACTGAAATCACAACATCATCTGTGTCTCTGAGCTGGATTGAACCATTGGGAAACAGATCCTTCTATAGAGTAGAATGGACTGGTGGCGTTAGAGATATGAATACAACTACCAAGGAGACAGCCTTTAACGTAACTGAGCTGACTGCTGGAGTGAAGTACACATTCAGGGTCACTGCAGTGGCTGGAGATGAGATGACTGAAGGCAAAACGATCAGTGTTTCACTCTTTACAAGTAAGATGAAGTTTAAATTGTCTGGGCTTTATTTCTTAACTGCTTCATGCAACATTCTGTATCTGATGTTCTTGAGTAGCGGAACTCTTGGTATTAATGGACATTTTTCATGTCTAGAGGCTGATCCATCCCTCTGGGTAGTGTATATTGGGGCCTTTAAAGGGCCTGTGTAGTCACAAATGTGATTTTCCTGTGTTTTATATACTGTATATATTTCCACACTATGAGGGTGGAATAATACTCTGAAAATGTGAAAATTATGATAATTCCCTTTTAGTGTAGGAGCTGTTTGAAAAGACCGCCTGAAATGTCTTTCTGTTTTGGTGGGATGGAGTTTTGGCCTGCCGTGTGACATCACAAGGCGGTACATTTGTTAAAAGACCAATAAGAAAGAGTTCCAACCCTCTCTGCCAATAACAGCTAGTTTTCAGTTTTCCCCTCCCCATTCAGACCTCTCCCAGACAGTCCTAGCTCAAATCTTGCTTGAGAAATTGCTCTTTGCTAAGAAGCTATTTTTATTGATTTTTGACCATTTTAATTGAAAACAATCAAAGTAAGGTACTTAATTGTTACCCAGAAATGATTTGATATTGAGATAGAAATGGCAGCATTGGACTTTTAATACTGATGTCTTTGAAGATATAATATTGTCTAGTGTAGGCTTTTGCGGTATACCGTATTTACCGTATACCGGGGTATTATGAAATAGCCACGGGATGGTTTTTCAATACCGTTGAAACTATTTATTTGAAGTTTTTCTATACATTTTAATATTTGTAGATACTTTTTAAGTAAATACCTGCAGTCAACTTGTGCAATGTGTTAGAAAATTAAGCAGATTGCATTCTTAATTTCACCTGTCACATTGTGTTACATTATTAAGATTACCGTAGTTCCCCAGAACTGTTGAGCCAGTCACGTGTTTGTTTGTAAATATCGCAACTGGAGACAGCAGGTGCAGGTGATTCCAGCTGTGTATTGACAGGGGTTATGTTTTATATTGAAAGTCAACAGTTGTTTTTTGCTTCAACAGAGTGATCAGGGACGTGTAGCTATAGTTTTCCTTCACAGAAAATACATTAGTCCAACACATTCGGCAGAATATAGCTTCATTTCCATCAGATGAGAACAGAAGTGCAACGCTATTTGGCTAGCAGCAACACAAGCAGGTTAAAAGGGCTTACAATGAAAAATTAGGTCTTTTTTTTGCAAGAACTATGCAAGGCCATCATATTTCTAATGTTTATCATAGAAAGAATGTAGCCAGCTACATTTCCTAATGTTTTTCTTAAAGTGAATCAAAGAAAAGTAGGCTGGCTACACCGAGAAAAGTACTGGAGAAAAGTATCTGCACATCAGTCAGAACACTGTCTGCTGATAGAATGCCTGTTCGTGTTCAACTGGAGCACAATATTTGTTTGATGCCGAGCAGAAATTACAATAAGAATCATTTTAGATCTGCGTTTATAAAACGCAGCAAGATATTTCTTTTTCGTTTTATATTTTTTTCCTGCTTGAAAAACGAAGAATTCTGCATTAACGCGACCCTTATGTTTAATTAGCTAGTTATCAAAGTAAGTTGCTGTTTTAATAAGGTGATTGTGCATTATATTGTGTTGTGTTTCTGCCGTGTTTGAGAAGTCAAAGCCCTTTGGATTAGTTATCTGTACAGCTGCCACAGCTATCTTTTGATTTCCTTGAGTTTTTCCTCCTCTCCGTTCTCGGCCCGTCTGCTCCTCCCCCATCGGCCAGTCTGCTCCTCCCCCATCTTCTTTGAGCAGATCAGGCAGTTCCGTTGCCCTAGCGACTCCAGACTGCACACAGACACAGCATGTACGCATGCTGCTCCAGAGCCAGTTCTGTTCATTTGCACAATTTCTCTCGTACAAATTCACTTGTAAATGTCCAAAGTCACCAATTAATTACTTTCAGTAGCACCAATATATATATATATATATATATATATGTGTGTATAACTTCATGATCTGGACTGTCTTTTCATATTATTTTTTTTGTATGTTTGTTCTCGTTAACATATTTAGCTAGCATCCTCCATGTAAATTCGCTATTATTTGTGCTAATTCTGTTAGCATTCTGGTAATAGACTCCCAATTAGCTTCTTTTTTTTTTTTGCTCCCTCTTGTGTACTAAGCCAGCAATACCGTAAATTCCGGCATGAGAGAAGGCCGTTATGATGATATGAAAATCTGGATACCGCCCAACCCTAGTCTAGTATCCCCTAAAATCACCTTTCTTGCTCACGTAGAAACTGAAGTCATCAGGAACCTCTCTGTCTCTGAAATCACAACATCATCTGTGTCTCTAAACTGGATTGAACCATTGGGAAACATCTCCTTCCATAGAATAGAGTGGACCGATGGCAGTAGAGAATTGAATAGAACTACCAATGAGACAGCCTTTAATGTAACTGAGCTGACTGCTGGAGTGCAGTACAGACTCATGCTTACTGCAGTCGCTGCTGATAAGACTACTGAAGGATTACCCATAATTTTTAACCAGTATATCCGTCAGTCACTGTAGTTTTGGTTCACATAATTCTCTCTTGAGAAGGGAGTGTAGACTCCAACTGATCCGGAATATTTTAGGAAATATGTTTATCTGCATTCAACTGCAAATTATATTCTTTGGAATGGCGGCAACAATTTGTTAAATTAATATAGGGGAAACACTGCATGTTGTATTTGATATATTTGTTCAGAAGTTCTTCTTGTTTATTTGATGGTATTTGTATCAAAGACTAGTGTTTAGTGCCATTGTTTTGTCCAGATTTACACATACTCTCTTACAATGTGTGCTGGATTGCACAAGTCAGCCAGCAATGTCAATGTTTGAAGACACCCTATTGTCTTTTGTCCCTCAAACCCTCTTTCTTACACGCACAGAGCCCGCAATCATCAGAAACCTCACTGTCTCTGAAATCACAACATCATCTGTGTCTCTGAGCTGGATTGAGCCGTTGGGAAACAGATCCTTCTATAGAATAGAATGGACTAATGGCGGTAGAGATCAATCAATCAATCAATCAATTTTATTTTATATAGCCCTTCTTACATCAGCTAATATCTCGAAGTGCTGTACAGAAACCCAGCCTAAAACCCCAAACAGCTAGTAATGCAGGTGTAGAAGCACGGTGGCTAGGAAAAACTCCCTAGAAAGGCAAAACCTAGGAAGAAACCTAGAGAGGAACCAGGCTATGAGGGGTGGCCAGTCCTCTTCTGGCTGTGCCGGGTGGAGATTATAACAGAACCATGCCAAGATGTTCAAAAATGTTCATAAGTGACAAGCATGGTCAAATAATAATCAGGAATAAATCTCAGTTGGCTTTTCATAGCCGATCATTAGAGTTTAAAACAGCAGGTCTGGGACAGGTAGGGGTTCCATAACCGCAGGCAGAACAGTTTAAACTGGAATAGCAGCAAGGCCAGGCGGACTGGGGATAGCAAGGAGTCACCACGGCCGGTAGTCCCGACGTATGGTCCTAGGGCTCAGGTCTCTCAGTTGGCTTTTCATAGCCGATCATTTAGAGTTGAAAACAGCAGGTCTGGGACAGGTAGGGGTTTCGTAGCCGCAGGCAGAACAGTTGAAACTGGAATAGCAGCAAGGCCAGGCGGACTGGGGGCAGCAGGGTGTCATCATGCCCGGTAGTCCTGACGTATGGTCCTAGGGCTCAGGTTCTCAGAGAGAAAGAGAGAACGAGAGAATTAGAGAGAGCATACTTAAATTCACACAGGACACTGGATAAGACAGGAGAAGTACTCCAGGTATAACCAACTAACCCCAGCCCCCCGACACATAAACTACTGCAGCATAAATACTGGAGGCTGAGACAGGAGCGGTCCGGAGACACTGTGGCCCCATCCGAAGATATGAATACAACTACCAATGAGACAGCCTTTAATGTAACTGAGCTAACTGCTGGAGTGAAGTACACATTCAAGGTCACTGCAGTGGCTGGTGATAATATAACTAAAGGAAATGGTCAGGAGAAAGCACTCTTTACAAGTAAGCCTTTTCATTGGAATGGTGTTAATGTTTTCTCTGAAGTGGAACCATGTAATGATTATGTTAATATCTGTATTGAACAATGAGAGGGCAATAAGAGGAAGGGTAAAGTCCTCTTTCTTTTTTGGAACCAGAAGTGATGGAATCCTGTAATAGAGTACTGTAGGTAGGTACTAAGTAACCTAATGGTATGGTCTTCTCCCAAAATGTACATTTCTTGCATGCACAGAACCTGAAGTCATCAGGAACCTCACTGTCTCTGAAATCACAACATCATCTGTGTCTCTGAGCTGGATTGAACCATTGGGAAACAGATCCTTCTATAGAGTAGAATGGACTGGTGACGTTAGAGATATGAATACAACTACCAAGGAGACAGCCTTTAACGTAACTGAGCTGACTGCTGGAGTGAAGTACACATTCAGGGTCACTGCAGTGGCTGGAGATGAGATGACTGAAGGCAAAACGATCAGTGTTTCACTCTTTACAAGTAAGATGAAGTTTAAATTGTCTGGGCTTTATTTCTTAACTGCTTCATGCAACATTCTGTATCTGATGTTCTTGAGTAGCGGAACTCTCGGTATTAATGGACATTTTTCATGTCTAGAGGCTGATCCATCCCTCTGGGTAGTGTATATTGGGGCCTTTAAAGGGCCTGTGTAGTCACAAATGTGATTTTCCTGTGTTTTATATACTGTATATATTTCCACACTATGAGAGTGGAATAATACTCTGAAAATGTGAAAATTATGATAATTCCCTTTTAGTGTAGGAGCTGTTTGAAAAGACCGCCTGAAATGTCTTTCTGTTTTGGTGGGATGGAGTTTTGGCCTGCCGTGTGACATCACCAGGCGGTACATTTGTTAAAAGACCAATAAGAAAGAGTTCCAACCCTCTCTGCAAATAACAGCTAGTTTTCAGTTTTCCCCTCCCCATTCAGATCTCTCCCAGACAGTCCTAGCTCAATTCTTGCTTGAGAAATTGCTCTTTGCTAAGAAGCTATTTTTATTCATTTTTGACCATTTTAATTGAAAACAATCAAAGTAAGGTACTTAATTGTTACCCAGAAATGATTTGATATTGAGATAGAAATGGCAGCATTGGACTTTTAATACTGATGTCTTTGAAGATATAATATTGTCTAGTGTAGGATTTTGCGGTATACCGTATTTACCGTATACCGGGGTATTATGAAATAGCCACGGGATGGTTTTTCAATACCGTTGAAACTATTTATTTGAAGTTTTTCTATACATTTTAATATTTGTAGATACTTTTTAAGTAAATACCTGCAGTCAACTTGTGCAATGTGTTAGAAAATTAAGCAGATTGCATTCTTAATTTCACCTGTCACATTGTGTTACATTATTAAGATTACCGTAGTTCCCCAGAACTGTTGAGCCAGTCACGTGTTTGTTTGTAAATAGCACAACTGGAGACAGCAGGCGCAGGTGAGTCCAGCTGTGTATTGACAGGGGTTGCGTTTTATATTGAAAGTCAACAGTTGTTTTTTGCTTCAACAGAGTGATCAGGGACGTGTAACTATAGTTTTCCTTCACAGAAAATACATTAGTCCAACACATTCAATGAAAAATGAGGTCTTTTTTTTGCAAAAACTATGCAAGGCCATCATATTTCTAATGTTTATCATAGAAAGAATGTAGCCAGCTACATTTCCTAATGTTTTTCTTGAAGTGAATCTTGCATTTCACCATAGAAAAGTGGGCTGGCTACACCGAGAAAAGTACTGGAGAAAAGTATCTACACATCAGTCAGAACACTGTCTGCTGATAGAATGCCTGTTCGTGTTCAACTGAAGCACAATATTTGTTTGATGCCGAGCAGAAATTACAATAAGAATAATTTTAGGTCTGCGTTCATAAAACGCAGCAAGATATTTCTTTTTCGTTTTATATATTTTTCCTGCTTGAAAAACGAAGAATTCTGCATTAACGCGACCCTTACGTGTAATTCACCAATACATTATTCACCATTAATTTGTATTAGGTACAAAATAATCTGAAACACAACCAAAACAAACAGCAAACACATCCAACAAACTTGAAGATTCACAAGCTTGATGTAGCAATTGCGTGCTATAAATATGGGACCAAATGCTTAACGTTTTACTACTTTAATTCAAATATAATTGAATTTGTCCCAATACTTTTGGTCTCCTAAAATGGGGAGACTATATACAAAAAGTGCTGTAATTCTTCAGATTGCATTCTTAATTTCACCTGTCACATTGTGTTACATTATTAAGATTACCGTAGTTCCCCAGAACTGTTGAGCCAGTCACGTGTTTGTTTGTAAATAGCACAACTGGAGACAGCAGGCGCAGGTGAGTCCAGCTGTGTATTGACAGGGGTTGCGTTTTATATTGAAAGTCAACAGTTGTTTTTTGCTTCAACAGAGTGATCAGGGACGTGTAACTGTAGTTTTCCTTCACAGAAAATACATTAGTCCAACACATTCGGCAGAATATAGCTTCATTTCCATCAGATGAGAACAGAAGTGCAACGCTTTTTGGCTAGCAGCAACACAAGCAGGTTAAAAGGGCTTACAATGAAAAATAAGGTCTTTTTTTTGCAAAAACTATGCAAGGCCATCATATTTCTAATGTTTATCATAGAAAGAATGTAGCCAGCTACATTTCCTAATGTTTTTCTTAAAGTGAATCTTGCATTTCACCAAAGAAAAGTAGGCTGGCTACACCGAGAAAAGTACTGGAGAAAAGTATCTGCACATCAGTCAGAACACTGTCTGCTGATAGAATGCCTGTTCGTGTTCAACTGAAGCACAATATTTGGTTGATGCCGAGCAGAAATTACAATAAGAATCATTTTAGGTCTGCGTTTATAAAACGCAGCAAGATATTTATTTTTCGTTTTATATTTTTTTCCTGCTTGAAAAACGAAGAATTCTGCATTAACGCGACCCTTACGTGTAATTCACCAATACATTATTCACCATTAATTTGTATTAGGTACAAAATAATCTGAAACACAACCAAAACAAACAGCAAACACATCCAACAAACTTGAAGATTCACAAGCTTGATGTAGCAATTGCGTGCTATAAATATGGGACCAAATGCTTAACGTTTTACTACTTTAATACAAATATAATTGAATTTGTCCCAATACTTTTGGTCTCCTAAAATGGGGAGACTATATACAAAAAGTGCTGTAATTCTTCAACGGTTCACCCGATATAGATGAAAATACCCTCAAATTAAAGCTGACAGTCTGCACCTTAACCTCATAGTCATTGCATCATTGCAAATCCAATTTGCTGGAGTACAGAGCCGAAACAACACAAACATTTTCACTATTCCAATACTTTGGGAGCTCACTGTATATATTTTATTTAATTATGTTCTTTGGAATGGCGGCAACAATTTGTTAAATGAATATAGGGGAAAAACTGCATGTTGTATTTGATATCTTTGTTCAGAAGTTCTTCTTGTTTATTTGATTATATTTTTATCAAAGACTAGTGTTTAGTGCCATTGTTTTGTCCAGATTTACACATACTCTCTTACAATGTGTGCTGGATTGCACAAGTCAGCCTGCAATGTCAATGTTTGAAGACACCCTATTGTCTTTTGTCCCTCAAACCCTCTTTCTTACACGCACAGAGCCCGCAATCATCAGAAACCTCACTGTCACTGAAATCACAACATCATCTGTGTCTCTGAGCTGGATTGAGCCGTTGGGAAACAGATCCTTCTATAGAATAGAATGGACTAATGGCGGTAGAGATATGAATACAACTACCAATGAGACAGCCTTTAATGTAACTGAGCTAACTGCTGGAGTGAAGTACACATTCAAGGTCACTGCAGTGGCTGGTGATAATATAACTAAAGGAAATGCTCAGGAGAAAGCACTCTTTACAAGTAAGCCTTTTCATTGGAATGGTGTTAATGTTTTCTCTGAAGTGGAACCATGTAATGATTATGTTAATATCTGTATTGAACAATGAGAGGGCAATAAGAGGAAGGGTAAAGTCCTCTTTCTTTTTTGGAACCAGAAGTGATGGAATCCTGTAATAGAGTACTGTAGGTAGGTACTAAGTAATCTAATGGTATGGTCTTCTCCCAAAATGTACATTTCTTGCATGCACAGAACCTGAAGTCATCAGGAACCTCACTGTCTCTGAAATCACAACATCATCTGTGTCTCTGAGCTGGATTGAACCATTGGGAAACAGATCCTTCTATAGAGTAGAATGGACTGTTGGCGTTAGAGATATGATTTCAACTACCAAGGAGACAGCCTTTAACGTAACTGAGCTGACTGCTGGAGTGAAGTACACATTCAGGGTCACTGCAGTGGCTGGAGATGAGATGACTGAAGGCAAAACGATCAGTGTTTCACTCTTTACAAGTAAGATGAAGTTTAAATTGTCTGGGCTTTATTTCTTAACTGCTTCATGCAACATTCTGTATCTGATGTTCTTGAGTAGCGGAACTCTCGGTATTAATGGACATTTTTCATGTCTAGAGGCTGATCCATCCCTCTGGGTAGTGTATATTGGGGCCTTTAAAGGGCCTGTGTAGTCACAAATGTGATTTTCCTGTGTTTTATATACTGTATATATTTCCACACTATGAGAGTGGAATAATACTCTGAAAATGTGAAAATTATGATAATTCCCTTTTAGTGTAGGAGCTGTTTGAAAAGACCGCCTGAAATGTCTTTCTGTTTTGGTGGGATGGAGTTTTGGCCTGCCGTGTGACATCACCAGGCGGTACATTTGTTAAAAGACCAATAAGAAAGAGTTCCAACCCTCTCTGCAAATAACAGCTAGTTTTCCGTTTTCCCCTCCCCATTCAGATCTCTCCCAGACAATCCTAGCTCAATTCTTGCTTGAGAAATTGCTCTTTGCTAAGAAGCTATTTTTATTCATTTTTGACCATTTTAATTGAAAACAATCAAAGTAAGGTACTTAATTGTTACCCAGAAATGATTTGATATTGAGATAGAAATGGCAGCATTGGACTTTTAATACTGATGTCTTTGAAGATATAATATTGTCTAGTGTAGGCTTTTGCGGTATACCGTATTTACCGTATACCGGGGTATTATGAAATAGCCACGGGATGGTTTTTCAATACCGTTGAAACTATTTATTTGAAGTTTTTCTATACATTTTAATATTTGTAGATACTTTTTAAGTAAATACCTGCAGTCAACTTGTGCAATGTGTTAGAAAATTAAGCAGATTGCATTCTTAATTTCACCTGTCACATTGTGTTACATTATTAAGATTACCGTAGTTCCCCAGAACTGTTGAGCCAGTCACGTGTTTGTTTGTAAATAGCACAACTGGAGACAGCAGGCGCAGGTGAGTCCAGCTGTGTATTGACAGGGGTTGCGTTTTATATTGAAAGTCAACAGTTGTTTTTTGCTTCAACAGAGTGATCAGGGACGTGTAACTATAGTTTTCCTTCACAGAAAATACATTAGTCCAACACATTCAATGAAAAATGAGGTCTTTTTTTTGCAAAAACTATGCAAGGCCATCATATTTCTAATGTTTATCATAGAAAGAATGTAGCCAGCTACATTTCCTAATGTTTTTCTTGAAGTGAATCTTGCATTTCACCATAGAAAAGTGGGCTGGCTACACCGAGAAAAGTACTGGAGAAAAGTATCTACACATCAGTCAGAACACTGTCTGCTGATAGAATGCCTGTTCGTGTTCAACTGAAGCACAATATTTGTTTGATGCCGAGCAGAAATTACAATAAGAATAATTTTAGGTCTGCGTTCATAAAACGCAGCAAGATATTTCTTTTTCGTTTTATATATTTTTCCTGCTTGAAAAACGAAGAATTCTGCATTAACGCGACCCTTACGTGTAATTCACCAATACATTATTCACCATTAATTTGTATTAGGTACAAAATAATCTGAAACACAACCAAAACAAACAGCAAACACATCCAACAAACTTGAAGATTCACAAGCTTGATGTAGCAATTGCGTGCTATAAATATGGGACCAAATGCTTAACGTTTTACTACTTTAATTCAAATATAATTGAATTTGTCCCAATACTTTTGGTCTCCTAAAATGGGGAGACTATATACAAAAAGTGCTGTAATTCTTCAGATTGCATTCTTAATTTCACCTGTCACATTGTGTTACATTATTAAGATTACCGTAGTTCCCCAGAACTGTTGAGCCAGTCACGTGTTTGTTTGTAAATAGCACAACTGGAGACAGCAGGTGCAGGTGAGTCCAGCTGTGTATTGACAGGGGTTGCGTTTTATATTGAAAGTCAACAGTTGTTTTTTGCTTCAACAGAGTGATCAGGGACGTGTAACTGTAGTTTTCCTTCACAGAAAATACATTAGTCCAACACATTCGGCAGAATATAGCTTCATTTCCATCAGATGAGAACAGAAGTGCAACGCTTTTTGGCTAGCAGCAACACAAGCAGGTTAAAAGGGCTTACAATGAAAAATAAGGTCTTTTTTTTGCAAAAACTATGCAAGGCCATCATATTTCTAATGTTTATCATAGAAAGAATGTAGCCAGCTACATTTCCTAATGTTTTTCTTAAAGTGAATCTTGCATTTCACCAAAGAAAAGTAGGCTGGCTACACCGAGAAAAGTACTGGAGAAAAGTATCTGCACATCAGTCAGAACACTGTCTGCTGATAGAATGCCTGTTCGTGTTCAACTGAAGCACAATATTTGGTTGATGCCGAGCAGAAATTACAATAAGAATCATTTTAGGTCTGCGTTTATAAAACGCAGCAAGATATTTATTTTTCGTTTTATATTTTTTTCCTGCTTGAAAAACAAAGAATTCTGCATTAACGCGACCCTTACGTGTAATTCACCAATACATTATTCACCATTAATTTGTATTAGGTACAAAATAATCTGAAACACAACCAAAACAAACAGCAAACACATCCAACAAACTTGAAGATTCACAAGCTTGATGTAGCAATTGCGTGCTATAAATATGGGACCAAATGCTTAACGTTTTACTACTTTAATACAAATATAATTGAATTTGTCCCAATACTTTTGGTCTCCTAAAATGGGGAGACTATATACAAAAAGTGCTGTAATTCTTCAACGGTTCACCCGATATAGATGAAAATACCCTCAAATTAAAGCTGACAGTCTGCACCTTAACCTCATAGTCATTGCATCATTGCAAATCCAATTTGCTGGAGTACAGAGCCGAAACAACACAAACATTTTCACTATTCCAATACTTTGGGAGCTCACTGTATATATTTTATTTAATTATGTTCTTTGGAATGGCGGCAACAATTTGTTAAATGAATATAGGGGAAAAACTGCATGTTGTATTTGATATCTTTGTTCAGAAGTTCTTCTTGTTTATTTGATTATATTTTTATCAAAGACTAGTGTTTAGTGCCATTGTTTTGTCCAGATTTACACATACTCTCTTACAATGTGTGCTGGATTGCACAAGTCAGCCTGCAATGTCAATGTTTGAAGACACCCTATTGTCTTTTGTCCCTCAAACCCTCTTTCTTACACGCACAGAGCCCGCAATCATCAGAAACCTCACTGTCACTGAAATCACAACATCATCTGTGTCTCTGAGCTGGATTGAGCCGTTGGGAAACAGATCCTTCTATAGAATAGAATGGACTAATGGCGGTAGAGATATGAATACAACTACCAATGAGACAGCCTTTAATGTAACTGAGCTAACTGCTGGAGTGAAGTACACATTCAAGGTCACTGCAGTGGCTGGTGATAATATAACTAAAGGAAATGCTCAGGAGAAAGCACTCTTTACAAGTAAGCCTTTTCATTGGAATGGTGTTAATGTTTTCTCTGAAGTGGAACCATGTAATGATTATGTTAATATCTGTATTGAACAATGAGAGGGCAATAAGAGGAAGGGTAAAGTCCTCTTTCTTTTTTGGAACCAGAAGTGATGGAATCCTGTAATAGAGTACTGTAGGTAGGTACTAAGTAATCTAATGGTATGGTCTTCTCCCAAAATGTACATTTATTGCATGCACAGAACCTGAAGTCATCAGGAACCTCACTGTCTCTGAAATCACAACATCATCTGTGTCTCTGAGCTGGATTGAACCATTGGGAAACAGATCCTTCTATAGAGTAGAATGGACTGGTGGCGTTAGAGATATGAATACAACTACCAAGGAGACAGCCTTTAACGTAACTGAGCTGACTGCTGGAGTGAAGTACACATTCAGGGTCACTGCAGTGGCTGGAGATGAGATGACTGAAGGCAAAACGATCAGTGTTTCACTCTTTACAAGTAAGATTAAGTTTAAATTGTCTGGGCTTTATTTCTTAACTGCTTCATGCAACATTCTGTATCTGATGTTCTTGAGTAGCGGAACTCTTGGTATTAATGGACATTTTTCATGTCTAGAGGCTGATCCATCCCTCTGGACAGTGTATATTGGGGCCTTTAAAGGGCCTGTGTAGTCACAAATGTGATTTTCCTGTGTTTTATATACTGTATATATTTCCACACTATGAGGGTGGAATAATACTCTGAAAATTTGAAAATTATGATAATTCCCTTTTAGTGTAGGAGCTGTTTGAAAAGACCGCCTAAAATGTCTTTCTGTTTTGGTGGGATGGAGTTTTGGCCTGCCGTGTGACATCACCAGGCGGTAAATTTTTAAAAAGACCAATAAGAAAGAGTTCCAACCCTCTCTGCCAATAACAGCTAGTTTTCAGTTTTCCCCTCCCCATTCAGACCTCTCCCAGACAGTCCTAGCTCAATTCTTGCTTGAGAAATTGCTCTTTGCTAAAAAGCTATTTTTATTCATTTTTGACCATTTTAATTGAAAACAATCAAAGTAAGGTACTTAATTGTTACCCAGAAATGATTTGATATTGAGATAGAAATGGCAGCATTGGACTTTTAATACTGATGTCTGTGTAGGCTTTTGCGGTATACTGTATTTACCGTATACCGGGGTATTATGAAATAGCCATACGGGATGGTTTTTCAATACCGTTGAAACTATTTATTTGAAGTTTTTCTATACATTTTAATATTTGTAGATACTTTTTAAGTAAATACCTGCAGTCAACTTGTGCAATGTGTTAGAAAATTAAGCAGATTGCATTCTTAATTTCACCTGTTACATTGTGTTACATTATTAAGATTACCGTAGTTCCCCAGAACTGTTGAGCAAGTCACGTGTTTGTTTGTAAATAGCACAACTGGAGACAGCAGGCGCAGGTGAGTCCAGCCGTGTATTGACAGGGGTTGCGTTTTATATTGAAAGTCAACAGTTGTTTTTTGCTTCAACAGAGTGATCAGGGACCTGTAACTGTAGTTTTCCTTCACAGAAAATACATTAGTCCAACACATTCGGCAGAATATAGCTTCATTTCCATCAGATGAGAACAGAAGTGCAACGCTTTTTGGCTAGCAGCAACACAAGCAGGTTAAAAGGGCTTACAATGAAAAATAAGGTCTTTTTTTTGCAAAAACTATGCAAGGCCATCATATTTCTAATGTTTATCATAGAAAGAATGTAGCCAGCTACATTTCCTAATGTTTTTCTTAAAGTGAATCAAAGAAAAGTAGGCTGGCTACACCGAGAAAAGTACTGGAGAAATGTATCTGCACATCAGTCAGAACACTGTCTGCTGATAGAATGCCTGTTCGTGTTCAACTGAAGCACAATATTTGTTTGATGCCGAGCAGAAATTACAATAAGAATCATTTTAGATCTGCGTTTATAAAACGCAGCAAGATATTTCTTTTTCGTTTTATATTTTTTTCCTGCTTGAAAAACGAAGAATTCTGCATTAACGTGACCCTTATGTTTCATTTGGTAGTTATCAAAGTAAGTGGCTGAATTAATAAGGTTATTGTGCATCATATTGTGTTGTGTTTCTGCCGTGTTTGAGAAGTCAATGCCCTTTGGATTAGTTATCTGTACAGCTGCTGTAAGAAGCTGATTAAACAGCATAATCATTACACAGGTGCACCTTGTGCTGGTGACAATAAAAGGCCACTAAAATGTGCAGTTTTGTCACACGACACTATGCCAGAAATGTCTCAAGTTTGGCATGCTGACTACAGGAATGTCCACCAGAGCTTTTGCCAGAGAATTGAATCTTCATTTCTCTACCATAAGCCACCTCCAACGTCGGTTTAGAGAATTTGGCAGTACTTCCAACCGACCTCACAACCGCAGACAACTTATAGCCACTACAGCCCAGGACCTCCACATCTGCCTTTTTCACCTGCGGGATCGTCTGAGACAGCTGATGAAACTGTGGGTTTGCACAACCGAAGAATTTCTGCACAAACTGTCCGAAACCGTCTCAGGGAAGGTCATCTTCATGGTCGTCGTCCTCTCTAGGGTCTTGATCTGACTGCAGTTCGGCGTCGTTACCAACTTCAATTCGCAAATGCTCACCTTCGATGGCCACTGGCACGCTGGAGAAGTGTGCTCTTCACAGATGATTCCTGGTTTCAACTGTACCGGGCAGATGGCAGACAGCGTGTATGGTGTCACGTGGGCGAGCTATTTTTTGATGTCAATGTACTCCATGGTGGCGGTGGGGTTATGATATGGGCAGGCATAAGCTACTGACAACAAACACAATTGCATTTTATCGATGGCAACTTGAATGACGAGATCCTGAGGCCCATTGTCGTGCCATTCATCCGCCACCATCACCTCATGTTTCAGTATGATAATGCACGGCCCCATGTCGCAAGGATTTGTACCCAATTCCTGGAAGCTGAAAATGTCCCAATTCTTCCATGGCCTGCATACTCACTAGACATGTCACCCATTGAGCATGTTTGGGATGCTCTGGATTGACGTGTACAACAGCGTGTTCCAGTTCCCACCAATATCCAGCAACTTTGCACAGCCATTGAAAAGGAGTGGTACAACATTCCACAGTCTACAATCAACAACCTGGTCAACTCTATGGAAAGGAGATGTGTCATGCTGCATGAGGCAAATGGCGGTCACACCAGATACTGACTGGTTTTCTTATCCACGGCCCTACCTTTAAAAAAAAAAAAAGGTTTCTGTGACCAACAGATGCATATCTGTATCCCCAGTCATGTGAAATCCATAGATTAGGGCTTAATCAATTCAAATCAAAAACATCTGTGTATCATACCCCCACGAAATGTTTTTCCCCTGTTATTGTAATATCTTAGGGGATATGATATTTTTGCATCTATAACTTTCACATTCATAATTATTCACAATTTATACAGGATTATCCGTAATCATTGTTGCATTCATATTAATGTAGAATTGTTTAGAAACATTATATTCTTATTTACAATAAAAATGACTCAAATTACACAATAAATTATTCATCATTCAGTTCTATTTGGCACAAAATAATCTGTAACACAACCATAACAAACAGCAAACGCATCCAACAAACCTGAAGAGTCACGAGCTTGATGTAGCCATTTCTTGCTATGAATATGGGACCAAATACTTAACATTTTACTACTTTATTACACATATAAGTGAATTTGTACCAATACTTTTGGTCCCCTAAAATGGGGGGACTATGTACAAAAAGTGCTGTAATTTCTCAACAGTTCACCCTATATGGATGAAAATACCCTCAAATTAAAGCTGACAGGCTGCACCTTAACCTCAGTCATTGTATCATTGCAAATCCAAAGTGCTACAAAAATGTCACTGTCCCAATTATTTTGGAGCTCACTGTATGTATTTGATTTAGTCGTATTTTTTGGAGTGGCGGCAACGATTTGCTAAATGAATATAGGGGAAACACTGCATGTTGTATTTGATATCTTTGTTCAAAAGTTCTTCATGTTTATTTTAATGGTATTTTTATCAAAGACTAGTGTTTAGTGCCATTGTTTTGTCCAGATTTACACATACTCTCTTACAATGTGTGCTGGATTGCACAAGTCAGCCTGCAATGTTAATGTTTGAAGACACCCTATTGTCTTTTGTCCCTCAAACCCTCTTTCTTACACGCACAGAGCCCGCAATCATCAGAAACCTCACTGTCACTGAAATCACAACATCATCTGTGTTTCTGAACTGGAGTAAACCATTGGGAAACAGATCCTTCTATAGAATAGAATGGACTGGTGGCAGTAGAGATATGAATACAACTACCAATGAGACAGCCTTTAATGTTACTGAGCTAACTGCTGGAGTGAAGTACACATTCAGAGTCACTGCAGTGGCTGGAGATGGGATGACTGAAGGAGATGCTTATGTAACAAATCAAGTCACAAGTAAGTCTCACTGAAAGTTGCTCTATGTTGTCTTTTTTTTGCCTCAAACAGAGCTGGAAACTAACCTCAAAAATGTGGTGACTCTTCTCTGACATTCATCCCTTTCTCTCTTGTTCTCCACTGACATCCTTCTATCTCTTTCTCCCCTTTTAATTCTCTCACTCCTTCTATTTCACAAACAGAACCTGCGGTCATCGCACCCCCTACTGTCACTCAGAACACCATGACTCTTTCTCTGAACTGGACCCAGCCTACAGGAGTGGCATCAGGCTACTGGGTGGAGTGGTATAACGGAGGGAAAAGCGAGAGACGACTTACATCCACAACCTCTGCCATCATACAGGACCTGACTCCAGGAACCCTGTACACACTCCAGGTCTTTGCCATCGCTGAAGACAATTCAACAGAAGGCAACCCTTGCACAGTATACGTATACACAAGTACGACTAAAGCCAAAGATGCCTAAATCGTCAATTGCTAAATTTAAAATGTTTTACTTTAAAGAGGCAATCTGCAGTTCAAACCATAACAAAGCAGACGCAGACACCCCACCACTGTTTTGATGAACAGTTGAGAGATGGGGTTGTAGAAATGTAACCACTCTTGAATTCATAGACAGTGCTGTGGATGCAAGGACTGACCATCCATTAGATCAAAAGTATAGTTTTTACCATGTTTTGAGGCTATGCAGTGTTTGTTTAACATTTGAGTAAAACAAGATTATATTTGGGGTTCTGATGGGGTACAGTAGTTGAACTAATTTCATGAGGCATTCATAAGTTTTATTCTTCAAGATTCAATGGTTATACACAATACAAAAAGCATGACAAAAAGTATGTGGACACGTGTTCGTCAAACATCTCATTCCAAAATCATGGGCATTGATATAGAGTTGGTCCCCCCTTTGCTGCTATAACAGCCTCAACTCTTCTGGGAAGGCTTTCCACTAGATGTTGGAACATTACTGCGGGAACTTGCTTTCATTCAGCCACAAGAGCATTAGTGTTGTCGGGCCATTTCTGTATGGATCTCGCTTTGTGCACGGGGGCATTGTCATGCTGAAACAGCAAAGGGCCTTCCCAAACTGTTGCCACAAAGTTGGAAGAACAGAATCGTCTAGAATGCCATTGTATGCTGTAGCGTTAAGACTTCCCTTCACTGGAACTAAGGGACCTAGCTCGAACTATGAAAAACAGCCCCAGACCATTATTCCTCCTCCACCTTACTTTACAGTGGCACTATGCATTCGGGCAGGTAGCGTTCTGCTGGCATCCGCCAAACCTAGATTCGTCCATCGCACTGCCAGATGGTGAATCGTGATTCATCACTCCAGAGAACGCAATTCCACTGCTCCAGAGTCCAATGGCCGCGAGCTTTACACCACTCCAGCCGACGCTTGGCATTGCGCATGGTGATCTTAGGCTTGTGTGAGGCTGCTCGGCCATGGAAACCCATTTCATGAAGCTCCCTTTGAACAGTTATTGTTGCTTCCAGAGGCAGCTTGGAACTCGGTAGTGAGTGTTGCAATCAAGGACAGACTATTTTTACGCGCTACATACTTCAGCATTCGGCAGTCCCGTTCTGTGAGCTTGTGTGGCCTACCACTTCACAATAACAGCACTTACAGTTGACCGGGGCAGCTCTAGCAGGGCAGAAATTTGACTAATTGACTTGTTGGAAGGTGGCATCCTATGACGGTGCCATGTTGAAAGTCACTGAGCTCTTCAGTAAGGCCATTCACCAAATTATATTTTGAAGGAGGAAGCGAAGTACTTTAAGCATATGTTTTCGTTTCAGTCGCCTCCATCTCCTCTAACTGAAGCTAGTTGTATGGATTTTTTTTCTATTGATAATGTAAAATTAACAGCCATACAGAAAGACTCATGTGAAGGTGAAATTACAGAGGAGGAACTCCTGGATGCAATTAAAGACTTTAAGTCTGGGGAAAACTCCAGGGTTGGATGGAATACCAGTTGAGGTATACCAAACCTTTTTTGATATACTCAGAGGATCATTATTAGCATGTTTTAACTACTCCTATGTAAATGGTAGATTATCAGACACTCAAGAAGAAGGTCTGATTTCATTATTACTGAAACAGGATACAAGTGGTCCTCTGTAGCTCAGCTGGTAGAGCACGGCGCTTGTAACGCCAAGGTAGTGGGTTCGATCCCCGGGACCACCCATACACAAAAAAAATTATGCACGCATGACTGTAAGTCGCTTTGGATAAAAGCGTCTGCTAAATGGCATATTATTATTATTATTATAAAGATCCAGCCCATTAAAAAAATTGGAGGCCCCTTACACTTCATGGTTGTGATGCAGAAATTCTAGCAAAATGTATAGCACATAGAATTAAAAAGGTATTGTCGGACATTATTCATTCTAATCAGACAGGTTTTTTACATGGACAATACATTGGAGATAAGGCAAAAAAAAATGGAACACTATGAAAAATCTGGGAAACCAGGCCTTCATAGCTGACTTTGAAAAGGCTTTTGATAAGGTACGACTGGAGTTTATATATAAATGACTGGAGCATTTACATTTTGGAGAATCTCTTATAAAATGGGTAAAATCATGTATAGTAACCCTAGGTGTAAAATAGTAAATAATGGCTATTTCTCAGAAAGTTTGAAACTGTCAAGAGGAGTAAAACAAGGCTGTCCACTATCGGCATATCTGTTAAAATCAGATCCAACAATAATATCAAGGGATTAGAAATCCAGTGCTTAAAAACAAAGGTGTCATTGTACGCTGTTAAAATCAGATCCAACAATAATATCAAGGGATTAGAAATCCAGGGCTTAAAAACAAAGGTGTCATTGTACGCTGATGATTCATGTTTTCTTTTAAATACACAACTTGAATCCCTCCACAACCTCATAGAGCATCTAGATACATTTTCTAACCTCTCTGGATTACAACCAAATTATGATAAATGTACTATATTACGTATTGGATCACTAAAAAATACAATTTTTACATTACCGTTTAGTTTACCAATAAAATGGTCTGATGGTGATGTGGATATACTCGGTATACATATCCCAAAATAAATAAATGATCTCACTCCAATACATTTTAATAGAAAGTTAACAAAAATAGATAAGATCTTGCTACCATGGAAAGGTAAATAAATAAAAATAAATAAAATACCTGTCTATTTGTGGAAAAATCACCCTGATTAACTCTTTAGTATTATCCCAGTTTACCTTTTTGCTTATGGTCTTGCCTACGCCTAGCGAACACTTTTTTAAATTATATGAGAAAAAAATATTCCATTTTATTTGGAACGTCAAGCCAGACAAAATTAAATGGGCCTATTTATATAATGAATATGAATTCGGAGAACAGAAATGATTAAATATTAAAGCATTAGACCTATCGCTAAAAGCTTCAGTCATACAAAAATATTACTTAAATCCGAACTGGTTCTCTTGCAAATTAGTAAGATTGTCTCACCCCATGTTCAAGAATGGCCTTTTTCCCTTTATTCAGATTACAACCTCTCACTTTCAGTTATTTGAATAGGAAATCATCTCCCAAATATCACTATTTCTAAAACAAGCCACAGAAAGTTTGTTGCAATTTCAATTTAATCCTCCAGAAACAACAGAACAAATAATTCAACAAATATTGTGGTTAAACTCAAGTATACTAATTGATTTAAAAAAACATTGTTTAAAAAAAAAAAAATGTAAAAGGTATAATCATAGGTAGGACTGGTGGAGTTATGCACATAACACAAACATATGGAAATGTCTGCTCTACCCAAAATTACAACCAAATAATTGCAGCATTACCGCAAAAATGGAAGATGAAAGTGAAAGGGGGGAAAGTAAGGAACTTGTCTGTCGGCCCTGCATTAAAGACCATCATCGGTTAAAGAACATTGTGATAAATAAAAAAGTATACCAGTTTAATTTAAGGACCAAAGGATTGACAGCCATCCCATATAGATTGCAAAATAGTTGGGAAGAGATTTTTGACGTACCAATTCCATGGCAAATGGTTTATGAACTGATACGCAAAACGACGCCGGATTCAAAACTTAGTATTTTTCCATTTAAATTATTAAAATTTACAACATTCTTGCTACCAATAGGGGGATACAATCTTCCCAGCTCTGCAGATTTTGCTGTGAAGAGACAGAATCATTAGATCATTTGTTTTGGTACTGTCCATTTGTAGCTTGTTTTTGGACACAGGTCCAGGAATGGCTAAAGGATTGCAATATTTACCTGGAGCTAACCCTGCAGATAGCACTACTGGGTGATCTGAAAAGTCATAGTCAATCGATCAATAAAATAATAATACTTTTAGCAAAAATGTTTATTTTCAATTTACAATTTGTAGAAACAATGAGAATAGAAGGGTTCAGAACTTTTGTGAAACATCACAGTACAGTTGAAAAATATATGGCAAATAGAAATCCAATATGGATGGTGTTAAGAGATAGATGGGAGAGGTTGAATGGAGCTGAAGGTTGGGACTAATAACAACTAATAACAACAAGTTAACTAATGTAAAACATACTGTGTCCATAATAAGTATATAGGTTATAGATTAAGAACTTTTGTTAAAGAGCACAGTTTGAAAGAAATGGCATATAGAAGCAAACCGGATGGACATCATGAAAATGATCGGAGCGTTTGAGGGTAGAGGAAGTTCAGGAGTAAAAACAAACAAAATAGAACTACTGTAAAATTGACTGTGTCCATAACATAGTATGTATAAGCTGGAATTAGAGGCCTAAGCGTTGTTGTTCACTAGTTTACTCCAATTAGGGGAGGGGTGGTGGGGTTGGAAAGTAATAAAGGAAAATATATTTTAAAAAAGGATATGTATATATTTGTATGTACACTACCGTTCAAAAGTTTGTGGTCACTTAGAAATGTCCTTGTTTTCGAAAGAAAAGCAATTTTCTGTCCATTTAAAATAACATCAAATTGATCCGAAATACAGTGTAGACATTGTTAATGTTGTAAATGGCTATTGTAGCTGGAAATGGCTGATTTTTATGGAACACAGCAACCATCAGTCCTGTGTTCCAATGGCACGTTGTTGTTTGCTAATCCAAGTTTATCGTTTTAAAAGGCTTATTGATCATTAGAAAACCATTTTGCAATTATGTTAGCACATCTGAAAACTGTTGTGCTGATTTAAAGAAGCAATAAAACTGGCCATTTTGAGCCTGTAATCGAACCCACAATTGCTGACGCTCCAGATACTCAACTAGTCTCAAGAAGGACAGTTTTATTGCTTCTTTAATCAGCACAACAGTTTTCAGCTGTGCTAACATATTTGCAAAAGGGCTTTCTAATGATCAATTAGCCTTTTAAAACGATAAACTTGGATTAGCAAACACAACGTGCCATTGGAACACAGGACTGATGGTTGATGATAATGGGCCTATGTACGCCTATGTAGATATTCCATTAAAAATCTGCCGTTTCCAGCTACAATAGCCATTTACAACATTAACAATGTCTACACTGTATTTCTGATCAATTTGATGTTATTTTAATGGACAAAAAAATTGCTTTTCTTTCGAAAACAAGGACATTTCTAAATGACCCCAAACTTTTGATCGGTAGTTTATATATATTTGTATGTATGTATGTGTATGTGTATATGTATGTATTTATATGTGTATGTATGTATGTATGTATGTATGTATGTACAGTGGGGAAAAAAAGTATTTAGTCAGCCACCAATTGTGCAAGTTCTCCCACTTAAAAAGATGAGAGAGGCCTGTAATTTTCATCATAGGTACACGTCAACTATGACAGACAAATTGAGAAAAGAAAATCCAGAAAAACACATTGTAGGATTTTTAATGAATTTATTTGCAAATTATGGTGGAAAATAAGTATTTGGTCACCTACAAACAAGCAAGATTTCTGGCTCTCACAGACCTGTAACTTCTTCTTTAAGAGGCTCCTCTGTCCTCCACTCGTTACCTGTATTAATGGCACCTGTTTGAACTTGTTATCAGTATAAAAGACACCTGTCCACAACCTCAAACAGTCACACTCCAAACTCCACTATGGCCAAGACCAAAGAGCTGTCAAAGGACACCAGAAACAAAATTGTAGACCTGCACCAGGCTGGGAAGACTGAATCTGCAATAGGTAAGCAGCTTGGTTTGAAGAAATCAACTGTGGGAGCAATTATTAGGAAATGGAAGACATACAATACCACTGATAATCTCCCTCGATCTGGGGCTCCACGCAAGATCTCACCCCGTGGGGTCAAAATGATCACAAGAACGGTGAGCAAAAATCCCAGAACCACACGGGGGGACCTAGTGAATGACCTGCAGAGAGCTGGGACCAAAGTAACAAAGCCTACCATCAGTAACACACTACGCCGCCAGGGACTCAAATCCTGCAGTGCTAGACGTGTCCCCCTGCTTAAGCCAGTACATGTCCAGGCCCGTCTGAAGTTTGCTAGAGTGCATCCAGAAGAGGATTGGGAGAATGTCATATGGTCAGATGAAACCAAAATAGAACTTTTTGGTAAAAACTCAACTCGTCGTGTTTGGAGGACAAAGAATGCTGAGTTGCATCCAAAGAACACCATACCTACTGTGAAGCATGGGAGTGAAAACATCATACTTTGGGGCTGTTTTTCTGCAAAGGGACCAGGACGACTGATCCGTGTAAAGGAAAGAATGAATGGGGCCATGTATCGTGAGATTTTGAGTGAAAACCTCCTTCCATCAGCAAGGGCATTGAAGATGAAACGTGGCTGGGTCTTTCAGCATGACAATGATCCCAAACACACCGCCCGGGCAACGAAGGAGTGGCTTCGTAAGAAGCATTTCAAGGTCCTGGAGTCTCCAGATCTCAACCCCATAGAAAATCTTTGGAGGGAGTTGAAAGTCCGTGTTGCCCAGCGACAGCCCCAAAACATCACTGCTCTAGAGGAGATCTGCATGGAGGAATGGGCCAAAATACCAGCAACAGTGTGTGAAAACCTTGTGAAGACTTACAGAAAACGTTTGACCTGTGTCATTGCCAACAAAGGGTATATAACAAAGTATTGAGAAACTTTTGTTATTGACCAAATACTTATTTTCCACCATAATTAGCAAATAAATTCATAAAAAATCCTACAATGTGATTTTCTGGATTTTTTTTCCTCATTTTGTCTGTCATAGTTGACGTGTACCTATAATGAAAATTACAGGCCTCTCTCATCTTTTTAAGTGGGAGAACTTGCACAATTGGTGGCTGACTAAATACTTTTTTTCCCCACTGTATGTATGTATGTACAGTGAGGGGAAAAAAGTATTTGATCCCCTGCTGATTTTGTACGTTTGCCCACTGACAAAGAAATGATCAGTCTATAATTTGAATGGTAGGTTTATTTGAACAGTGAGAGACAGAATAACCAAAACAAATCCAGAAAAACGCATGTAAAAAATTGAATGAATTGATTTGCATTTTAATGAGGGAAATAAGTATTTGACCCCCTCTCAATCAGAAAGATTTCTGGCTCCCAGGTGTCTTTTATACAGGTAACGAGCTGAGATTAGGAGCACACTCTTAAAGGTAGTGCTCCTAATCTCAGTTTGTTACCTGTATAAAAGACACCTGTCCACAGAAGCAATCAATCAATCAGATTCCAAGCTCTCCACCATGGCCAAGACCAAAGAGCTCTCCAAGGATGTCAGGGCTGGAATGGGCTACAAGACATTCGCCAAGCAGCTTGGTGAGAAGGTGACAACAGTTGGTGCGATTATTCGCAAATGGAAGAAACACAAAATAACTGTCAATCTCCCTCGGCCTGGGACTCCATGCAAATCTCACCTCGTGGAGTTGCAATGATCATGAAAACGGTGAGGAATCAGCCCAGAACTACACAGGAGGATCTTGTCAATGATCTCAAGGCAGCTGGGACCATAGTCACCAAGAAAACAATTGGTAACACACTACGCCGTGAAGGACTGAAATCCTGTAGCGCCCGCAAGGTCCCCCTGCTCAAGAAAGTACATATACAGGGCCGTCTGAAGTTTGCCAATGAACATCTGAATGATTCAGAGGAGAACTGGGTGATAGTGTTGTGATCAGATGAGACCAAAATCGAGCTCTTTGGCATCAACTCAACTCGCCGTGTTTGGAGGAGGAAGAATACTGCCTATGACCCCAAGAACACCATCCCCACCGTCAGAGGTGGAAATATTATGCTTTGGGGGTGTTTTTCTGCTAAGGGGACAGGACAACTTCACCGCATCAAAGGGACGATGGACGGGGCCATGTACCGTCAAATCTTGGGTGAGAACCTCCTTCCCTCAGCCAGGGCATTGAAAATGGGTCGTGAATGGGTATTCCAGCATGACAATGACCCAAAGCACACGGCCAAGGCAACAAAGGAGTGGCTCAAGAAGAAGCACATTAAGGTCCTGGAGTGGCCTAGCCAGTCTCCAGACCTTAATCCCATAGAACATCTGTGGAGGGAGCTGAAGGTTCGAGTTGCCAAACGTCAGCCTCGAAACCTTAATGACTTGGAGAAGATCTGCAAAGAGGAGTGGAACAAAATCCCTCCTGAGATGTGTGCAAACCTGGTGGCCAACTACAAGAAACGTCTGACCTCTGTGATTGCCACCAAAGGTTTTGCCACCAAGTACTAAGTCATGTTTTGCAGAGGGGTCAAATGCTTATTCCCCTCATTAAAATGCAAATCAATTTATAACATTTTTGACATGCGTTTTTCTGGATTTTTTTGTTGTTATTCTGTCTCTCACTGTTCAAATAAACCTTATATACCATTCAAATTATAGACTGATCATTTCTTTGTCAGTGGGCAAACATACAAAATCAGCAGGGGATCAAATACGTTTTTCCCTCACTGTATGTATACAGTGAGGGAAGATTTCTGGCTCCCAGGTGTCTTTTATACAGGTAACGAGCTGAGATTAGGAGCACACTCTTAAAGGTAGTGCTCCTAATCTCAGTTTGTTACCTGTATAAAAGACACCTGTCCACAGAAGCAATCAATCAATCAGATTCCAAGCTCTCCACCATGGCCAAGACCAAAGAGCTCTCCAAGGATGTCAGGGCTGGAATGGGCTACAAGACATTCGCCAAGCAGCTTGGTGAGAAGGTGACAACAGTTGGTGCGATTATTCGCAAATGGAAGAAACACAAAATAACTGTCAATCTCCCTCGGCCTGGGACTCCATGCAAATCTCACCTCGTGGAGTTGCAATGATCATGAAAACGGTGAGGAATCAGCCCAGAACTACACAGGAGGATCTTGTCAATGATCTCAAGGCAGCTGGGACCATAGTCACCAAGAAAACAATTGGTAACACACTACGCCGTGAAGGACTGAAATCCTGTAGCGCCCGCAAGGTCCCCCTGCTCAAGAAAGTACATATACAGGGCCGTCTGAAGTTTGCCAATGAACATCTGAATGATTCAGAGGAGAACTGGGTGATAGTGTTGTGATCAGATGAGACCAAAATCGAGCTCTTTGGCATCAACTCAACTCGCCGTGTTTGGAGGAGGAAGAATACTGCCTATGACCCCAAGAACACCATCCCCACCGTCAGAGGTGGAAATATTATGCTTTGGGGGTGTTTTTCTGCTAAGGGGACAGGACAACTTCACCGCATCAAAGGGACGATGGACGGGGCCATGTACCGTCAAATCTTGGGTGAGAACCTCCTTCCCTCAGCCAGGGCATTGAAAATGGGTCGTGAATGGGTATTCCAGCATGACAATGACCCAAAGCACACGGCCAAGGCAACAAAGGAGTGGCTCAAGAAGAAGCACATTAAGGTCCTGGAGTGGCCTAGCCAGTCTCCAGACCTTAATCCCATAGAACATCTGTGGAGGGAGCTGAAGGTTCGAGTTGCCAAACGTCAGCCTCGAAACCTTAATGACTTGGAGAAGATCTGCAAAGAGGAGTGGAACAAAATCCCTCCTGAGATGTGTGCAAACCTGGTGGCCAACTACAAGAAACGTCTGACCTCTGTGATTGCCACCAAAGGTTTTGCCACCAAGTACTAAGTCATGTTTTGCAGAGGGGTCAAATGCTTATTCCCCTCATTAAAATGCAAATCAATTTATAACATTTTTGACATGCGTTTTTCTGGATTTTTTTGTTGTTATTCTGTCTCTCACTGTTCAAATAAACCTTATATACCATTCAAATTATAGACTGATCATTTCTTTGTCAGTGGGCAAACATACAAAATCAGCAGGGGATCAAATACGTTTTTCCCTCACTGTATGTATACATATGTATATATATATATATATATATATATGTATATGTGAAAAAATATATATTGGGGATTACATTGATGGAAGTTACAATCTATCTGCAATATTAAAGCTGACCCCCTACATTTAAAAAAATAAATAATAATAATAATGGCCATTCTACTGCCAATGTTTGTCTATGGAGATTGCATGGCTGTGTGCTCTATTTTATACATCTGTCAGCAACGGGTATGGCTGAAATAGCCGAATCCACTAATTTGAAGGGGTGTCCACATACTTTTTTATATATTGTGTATGTAAATAATGCAAACGTATAAAAAATGATGTAACAATCACATTGCCACTTTAATATAAACATTTAAAAAACACTTTTTTCATCTAGGTTAAAAAGTATTCCACATTTTTATTTATTTATTTTTAACCCCTATTCCTCAATGTTGCTCTACAGAGCCTGCAGTTGTCCGCAACCTTTCTGTCTCTGAAATCACAACATCATCTGTGTCTCTGAACTGGACTCAACCAGAGGGAAACAGCTCCTTCTATAGAGTAAATTGGACTGGTGGCAGTGTCAGTAAGAATACCACAGGAACCTCCACTACCATCACTGAGCTGACGGCTGGAGTGCAGTACAACTTCACAGTCACTGCAGTGGCTGGAGATAACACAACTGTAGGAGAAGGCAGTCAAACAACCACTTTAACAAGTAAGTTATTTTGAAAGTGTATTATTTTATGATTCAAAGGATTTGGATTCATGGATAAGGTGAATATGTCAATGTTGAAAATGGCTAATCAATGTAACCATAATTGGTTTGGTTTTCTATTTTTTGTCTATATTTCCATCAGTCATTGCAATGAACCTTTTCGATTGTGCTTTTGACAGAGCCTGAACAACCTGGGAACATTACGGCGACGGGACGAGGAACCAGTCAGCTGAATGTGACCTGGACCTCGCGTGGCGGGAGCCTGTACTATTACAACGTGACCATCTTTAATGCTGCTTTGAACTATACATCCATGAAAAACACAACGACCATGGAGGCCAGCTTAACTGGGTTACAGCCTGGGAGGGTCTATGTGGTCACAGTGACTGCTGTAGTTGGAGCCTTCAGTAACCAGTCTGCTGTGGTCCAGTTAGCCACTTGTAAGTCATGGTCAATGATGCCTATACTATGCATTTACTGTAGAGGTTCTGAAGGCTTCATAGTAGTTTGTAGTTTCTGAGAGTTTGTATGAGAGAGTGTGAGAATGTTTTCTCTGTGTTTGTCCCGAAGAAAATAGCTAATGTACATGATGTGTTTTTGTGTGAACGAGAATTTGTGTTTGCAACTTTCCTAACATCACTCTTATTTCTCCACCACAGATCCCAACCCACCTGGACCCCTCAACATCACAGAGAGGACAACCAGCTCCCTCGTTGTTCAATGGACAACCCCAGGTCTAATGACTGGAGCTCCAAACATCTCCTATAACATAAGCTACCAGCCTAATGGGACTGGTTTGGGAGAGAGAAACCAGTCTTCCTCTACCCATGATCTCAGCAGTAACGTGACCTCTCTGTTCTCTGGAGCTCTCTACACCATCACAGTGAAAACCGTGGGACCCCAGGATCTGGAAAGCGCCAGTGTTAGTATATCTGCATATACCTGTGAGTACACTTGTGACAACCGTACAGTAGACTATGCTCTGGGTGACGTTTTGACAATGCGAAAATGTTGCTGAAATATTGTGAATCCTTTCTAATATTCTGCACAGTAGATTTGAAATACTACATGCCTTACCACATTTCATATCGTAGTAAGAGGACTGATTTAAGGTTTAATATTTTATTTCCCTTCGTCCTAGTGCCCAAACCAGTGGTGAACCTCACAGCCACCCCATTGTCCACCTCCTCAGTGAAGCTACAGTGGAATGACCCTGTGGAGGTTAAGTTGTACTACACCTACAGAGTCCAGTACAGAAACGCTACAGACCCTGTAGAGAAAAGAGTCAGTACCAACTACACAGTCATCGAGGGCCTAGAATCTGGGACTGGCTACAACTGCACTGTTACCTCGGTAGCAGCACTGGGAAGCGAGGGAACTCCGGAACGCACGTTCTGTTACACGAGTAAGCCAGTGTTCTAAAATTCCAAAGGTATTCATAGAGGAATCCAAGAGCAATGCAAGTGCAGCCAGCAAACTACAGTTACTCTGGGGTAGTCAGGAGGTGTCTGACAAATTATCCTGTGTTACAGATGATAATAATACTATATTTGCCCTTCAGAGCCCAAGGCGGTCAGTAACCTCACGGGCGAGGGTCTGAACACAACTGCTATCAGACTTTCCTGGTCCAAACCGGATGACTACAAACCAACCTACTCCTATCTGGTGACCATCTCCAAGAATGGTTCTGTGGTTGAGAACATCTCAACCATGGTCGAGGCGTACACATTCATCAATCTCTGTCCTGGGTACAGTTACAACATCTCTGTGGTCACGGTCGTCCAGGGGGTTAAGTCTGATCCAATGGAGAAGTCAAGCTACACAAGTATGGTTCTAAAGATCTTATTTCATCCCTTCATCCCATCACCCCTTCAACCCTTCATCCCTTCACCCGTTCAACCCGTCAACCCCTCAATCCTTCATCCATTCATCCCTTGACCCCTTCATCTCTTCAATCCTTCACCCCTTCATCCCTTCATCCCTTCTCCCCTTCAAGCCTTTACCCCTTCAACCCTTAAACCCTTCATCCCTTAAACCCTTCATCCCTTCAACCCTACACCCCTTCAACCCTTCAAACCTTCACACCTTCAACTCATCAGCCCTTCAACCCTTCATCCCTTCAACCCTACATCCCTTCTCCCCTTCTCACTTTTACCTTCTTTACATAGCAAAGTGGATTTCATCCGAGATGTCTGACAGTGCGTATTTCATATCTAAGCCAAGTTAAAGACAAATGTACATAATTAACACATTTACCACAACACTTTTAAGATCTCTGTATCTCTAGTCTAAAATGTGAAATGTTAACGTTTTTTTCCCCTTCTATCCACTCTTCAGAACCTGGGGTGGTGACAAACATCAACGCCATAGGAAAAACAACCAACATGAGTGTGACCTGGGATAAACCTGTGGGACAGGTGGACAACTACACTGTCACTATCTACAAAAACAATGTGATGGAAAAGAACTACACCATCACCAACAACCTTCTAGTAGTTGTGTTCCAGAACCTGAAGCCAGGGAAAGTCTATGTTGTCAATGTGGCCACCAATAGTGGACCGCTCACTGAGTCACTGAATGTTACAATTGCAACGTGTAAGTCAGTCAATGTTTTTATAAAAGTCCAACATTCCAACTGTACTCCATTTGTTTAGCATGGACCAATTTGTGTAAATTCAGATTTGGTCTGGGTTTTCAAGTCTTCATTAGCCCACATGAGTTAATTCTATATTCTTCTGACTAGCATATAGAGCACAATGCCAGAGATAGATGATAATCTAGATCGAATGTTGTCTGATGTCATCCCATGCCTGAGTCACTCCATCGGCAATCTCCTTCATAATTGACTGCTCCCTGGTTTGTTCCCCCAGATCCCAACCCTCCTGGAGCCATCATAGTGGTGGACCAGACCACTGGTTCCATCAACATCAGCTGGGCCCGGCCCCTGGACATGGACCGAGGTCAGTACAACTTCTCTGTGTTCCATCTGGACCAGCAGACCCTGACGGAAAACAACTGGATCCTCCTGGAGAACCTCCAGTCTGGAACGCTCTACAACATCTCTGTGGTAACCGTAGGGCCGTGGGGCTACCAGAGCACAGTGGTGACGACGGCCATCTCTACCAGTGAGTGACTACTGAACACACACATTTACACAGTATCTACACAGCACATGTGCTAGCAAGGAGGTCCTTGGTTTGAGCCTCGTGTGAGCCGAATCAGGAGGAAGCTGTACTCGCTAAGCAAGCAGCGTGACGTCCGTTACACACACACTCATATGTACACACACACAGATTGAACATGTTCGTTAAATATCTTTGTTGTTCCTTTGTCCCAGGGCCCCAGTATGTGATCAATGTGACTGCAGGAATCACCCCCACCAATGTGACTCTAGTCTGGGTTCAGCCAGAGAGCAAACCAGGCTACTCCTTCCGGGTGGATGTCACCAACGGGTCCTTTTCTTGGTCCGTCACCGCCAACACCACCATGAAAACCATCACCGGGTTACAGTCTGGGAGCAACTACAGCTTTACCGTGACAACACTCACAGGGGACGGAACCATGGCAACCCCGGTGACGGTGTCCTATTTTACAAGTATGTTCCCATGGCAATAAAACTAATCTCTGTTTAATTTTAAGAGTTATTTTATCTTTCTAAATTGGTATTAATAAGAGTACAGCATATGTTGAACAGTATTCACTTCTTTGTATACTGAAGTCTAACCTTAGATCCTCTGTTTCCAGGACCATTCACCGTTAGTGGTTTGGTGGCCTCTACAGTGAACACAACCACTGTGAATCTGACCTGGACCAAACCACCTGTGTACCAGAGTGGTTACAGATACCGTATCCAGACCGAGGTTTGCGTGTCTGCTCCCACAAACCGCACGACAACAGGAGAGGGGGACCTCATCTCAGAACTCACACCAGGAACCAAATGCACCTTCAGTGTTTCCGTCAAGGCACTGGACGGCATAGAGGGAGACATTGTCTTAACCTATCAGTACACAAGTGAGACCTCCTTCCTTTTTACCTTTTTAGTTATTTGGTGTTTTTCTAAAAACTCTCAAAAATAGTTTCTATCCCTTTTACATCTTCCCCCTCTCTCCCGCCTTTCTCTTCTTTCTAACATCACCCCCATCTCTGTTCCTCTCTCCCTCTCTACCAGAGCCTGAGTCTGTCAAGACGTCCATCTCCAACCTTGGTAGCAACAGTACCATAGTGGTGCGCTGGGAAGCGCCCAAAGGGAACGTAGAGAATTATAAAGTCTGTCTGAACAAGGTCATTTTCTCAGATTTGCTGAACTCCAGCATTCGGTCAACATCCTTCCCTAATCTGCCAGCTGGCAGAGAGTACACAGCCGTGGTCACCACTATCAGTGGGCCCTTCAATGCTACATCAGAACCTAATACTACAGCAACTTGTGAGTATGAGGGAAGCAACGGAGGAAAAGGCCCATTTCCATTGAGCATGCCTCTTTTATCTGTTAGAGTTCATTCATTTGTTTTGACTGTTTAGTCTAAGACTAAGATATATAGATATATTTTTTCACTTAACCAGAGATAACTTTCAAGGTTATTTGTGCAAGGAAATTCAATTCACAGATGTTATCGGCTACTTCTATAAACATACATTTCTGTCCAAATCTCACTCAGATCCCAACATGCCTGGGCCCATCCTGATCTTGGAGAAGACGACTAGTTCTATCTCTGTGATGTGGGGTGAAGCTCCTCTGATGGCAAACACCAACTTCAGTTACCTAGTGACCTACCTGTCAACGCAACTAAACAACAACATGAGCATAATCCAAACCACCAATTACACACTGCCCAGCCTGTCCTCTGGAACACCCTACAATATCTCTGTGGCTACATTGGGAGTGCTATGGCTCCAGAGTGAGAAGGTCTGGAGCAGTTTGGTCACGACCAGTGAGTGTCAACACACACATATACTACATACATGACATGCGAGCACACGCACACACACACGCACGCACACGCTCACGCACGCACACACACACACACACACACACACACACACACACACACACACACACACACACACACACACACACACACACACACACACACACACACACACTACATACACACACACTACATACATGACATGCAAGCATGCACACACACAAAAACTAATTTCTGAACACATACACTCACACACACCCACTTACAAACACAGCCCTGAGACGTTTTGTATTCTGTATTCATAACTATTGTTACACTAACCTTTCTATACTCCATTACATCTCATTTCCCAGGACCAGAGAGTGTCCAGTCCCTCAGTGTAGTGACAGCAGAAGAGAACATAACATTGAACTGGGTCAAGCCTGTGGGTCACAAACCAGGCTACCGCTACAATGTGACCAGGACCAACTCTGGGTTAATCAATACAACAACAGCTAAGGAAAACATAATCATTGAACAATTGGTCCCTGGTAGTCTGTATAACTTCACCGTGACAACAGAGACAGCTGACGGAACAGAGGGAGCTCCAGTCTCAACCTCCAGCTGCACCAGTAAGATCATAATGTTACATATTATTATTATTATTATAATGTGTTTTCACATGTTTTCCTACCATACTGTACCACCAGTGTGTTGTGCATTAAGAACCTACCATACTGTACCACCAGTGTGTTGTGCATTAAGAACCTACCATACTGTACCACCAGTGTGTTGTGCATTAAGAATGCATATATGGATTTATGCATAAAGGCCATGCTATCATTACTATCACCTGGAGACACTGATCCAGATTTATAAAGGACATGCTATCATTACTATCACCTGCAGACACTGATCCAGATTTATAAAGGCAATGCTATCATTACTATCACCTGCAGACACTGATCCAGATTTATAAAGGACATGCTATCATTACTATCACCTGCAGACACTGATCCAGATTTATAAAGGACATGCTATCATTACTATCACCTGGAGACACTGATCCAGATTTATAAAGGCCATGCTATCATTACTATCACCTGGAGACACTGATCCAGATTTATAAAGGACATACTATCATTACTATCACCTGGAGACACTGATCCAGATTTATAAAGGACATGCTATCATTACTATCACCTGCAGACACTGATCCAGATTTATAAAGGACATGCTATCATTACTATCACCTGGAGACACTGATCCAGATTTATAAAGGACATACTATCATTACTATCACCTGGAGACACTGATCCAGATTTATAAAGGACATGCTATCATTACTATCACCTGGAGACACTGATCCAGATTTATAAAGGACATGCTATCATTACTATCACCTGCAGACACTGATCCAGATTTATAAAGGCAATGCTATCATTACTATCACCTGCAGACACTGATCCAGATTTATAAAGGACATGCTATCATTACTATCACCTGCAGACACTGATCCAGATTTATAAAGGCCATGCTATCATTACTATCACCTGGAGACACTGATCCAGATTTATAAAGGACATACTATCATTACTATCACCTGGAGACACTGATCCAGATTTATAAAGGACATGCTATCATTACTATCACCTGCAGACACTGATCCAGATTTATAAAGGACATGCTATCATTACTATCACCTGGAGACACTGATCCAGATTTATAAAGGACATACTATCATTACTATCACCTGCAGACACTGATCCAGATATGGATCCTATTATAGATGTATAATATTTTTGGGGGTACTTTTTACCCCTTTTTCTCCCCAATTTCGTGATATCCAATTGGTAGTTACAGTCTTGTCCCATCGCTGCAACTCCCGTACTGACTCGGGAGAGGCAAAGATCGAGAGCCATGCGTCCTCCGAAACACGACCCCGCCCAGCCGCACTGCTTCTTGACACACTGCTCCCTTAACCTGGAAGCCAGCCGCACCAATGGCTTAACCCGGAAGCCAGCCACACCAATGTCTTAACCCGGAAGCCAGCCACACCAATGTCTTAACCCGGAAGCCAGCTGCACCAATGTCTTAACCCGGAAGCCAGCCACACCAATGTCTTAACCCGGAAGCCAGCCGCACCAATGTGTCGGAGGAAACACCGTACAGCTGACGACCTGAAGCCAGCGTGCATGCGCCCGGCCGCCACAAGGAGTCGCTAGAGCGCGATGGGGCAAGGACATCCCGGCCAGCCAAACCCTCCCCTAACCCGGACGACGCTGGGCCAATTGTGCTCATGGGTCCCCCGGTCGCGGCCGGCTGCAACACAGCCCGGGATCGAACCCGGATCTGTAGTGACGCCTCTAGCACTGCGATGCAGTGCCTTAAACTGCTGCGGCACTCGGGAGGCCAGATGTATTTTATTTTTGAACTGTGTTTTGAGCTCTTGTAATTGTAATGAAATTCAGACATGGTCTACACATTTCCTAGTAATAAAATCAAAACTGAAAACCTCTGTGTCTCCTTCACTGTGCCATAGATGCCAGCCCTGTGTCCAAGCTGATGTGTGACTCTCCTAACGCCCCCAATGCCAAGGTGACTCTGTCCTGGACCAAACCCAAAGGACTGAACCAGGGCTTCCAGATCACTGCTTATGAAACCAACCAACTCTCCAAGGACCAGGTGAGTTGTGAATTCATTGCTACACAATGCATTTCTCAATCAGTACAGTAGATATTGGTCACAAAATAAAAACAAATATTGATTGAATACATTTATAATTGGCTGATTGATTGATTGATTGATTAAATGAATGAATTATTTATTTAATTAATGATTGATTGATTGGTTTAGGTACACAATACCACTAGTGGTGACTGTAACCCAGCCTGTGGCCACGTAGTCTCTGACCTAAAGCACTATACAAACTACACCCTGACTGTAACCACTCTGGGCTGTGGGAATTCCAGCACTGTCCAAACCCTCACCTGCAAGACTGGCATTACAGGTACGTGATAGAAACAATTGCAATGTGGGCTCAAATTTGATGGAATAGGATAGAATATAATAACTTAATTACCCTCACAATTTGAAAATGCATGTTTTCACACTTTGACATTGACAGATATTAAAACCGTTATGTGTTCTACATGTATTTTCTTTACCTATACAATATGTGTTGCCCATATATTGAAGTAATGTCAGCACGTAAACACAAGGACTGTATTTATGTCCCATTTCTTTCTCCTCTCCTCTCTTCCGTTTCTCCAGTCCCTCCTATCCCAGCTAACTCGTCGCTATTCTCTAGTGCCACTGTGAAAGATCACAACTCCTTCTCTATACAGCTGGACCCCAGACTCCTGAATGACACCAACGGACCAATCAAAAACTACGGCGTGCTGGTGACCTCTGACATCACCAGTGGGTCCCTTTTCACTCTTATTGGCTAAGATTTGTTTATGATGGATTTTTGTTTTGGGTATCCAAAAGACATGTGCATGTACACTTGGATTCATTTAACTGAGATAATTCTGATTCAACATATTCAATGTGATGTATCTCCAAAGAAGCATTTGACCAATCGTTTTAATAAATGATCCTTACAATTCTCTTGTGTGTGGTGGTTTTCTTGCAGATGTAAATAATTCTAACTCAATGCAGTACTTAGTGAAGACCTATCAGGAGTGGGACGAAAGCTCTACTACGGCATACTTAGCCACGGTCAAAGAGAATCCTAGCAACAACCCTAGCAACAGCCGGAGGAGGAAACGTGCAGGAAACATTGACATTGTCATAGGGGACAAAACCTCATGGAAAAAATATACCAATGGCCAACTGAAGGCCAATCGCTTATACAGGTAAGAACACCACACAGGTAGTATGTGGGATAGGTGGTAGGGATAGACCTCAAATTCAGCTGATAATAATCAACTACTGATGTAAACCGTGAACTAAAATGTATAATTTTTTTGTCTTCACAGTTATGCCATTGTTTTATTTACTGAAACAGTGGTAAATTCGAACGGGCTTCTGAACGTCACTTCCTCACTCGTCTCGATAACTGTGTTCAACCCAAGTCCTGTGGTACTCACTCAGGACCCAGGTAGCTACTGCACTTTTACTGTACAAACCACCTGTATGTAATACATTTATAAAAGGATTCATAGCCATGTATTCATATAGGCACTCGTAAGGCACAATGAGCTGTTATGAATGCTTATAGCAAGTGTTATAATACGCTATGGGGTCCTAAGAGGCATTATGAATGTCACGTCCTCTTAACTCTTTCTCTTTTCTTTCTTCTCTGGTCGTTCTCATGTAGTGGCCATCGGTATGGCTGTCGGGGTAACGCTTGGAGTTTTTGCCATCCTCTTCATCATCACCGTTGGCTTAATCATCCACTGGAGGAAGTGAGCGATCATCATCATCATCATCACTCGATAATTTAGATGTTTTTTGGATGGTCGTATGATTTTTGTGTGCTTTTGTTTTTACAGACAAACCAAGAAAGACACTTCAGAAATCCAGATTCACTCCATGAGGTGATTTCTTCTGATCTTTCGCTTGTTTCTGTCTCAGTTTGAAAGTTAATGAATCTGTAATTCTGTAAGAGCAAAAGAATAAGTGAATATTTGTCTTAAAATTACTTAAGTTTTTCTTTAACTGCTAACATGGCTCTTTTTATTTCTCAATTTTTTTTCAGAGCTAAAGTGTGAGTATTAACTCTTATGGTAACAGTAGACTTGACACATTGAATGATGCAGTGTTGGTGTCACGCATGTGTTTGTGTTAATGCTTGTCTCCTGTGTCTCTATGAGCAGAAGCGTGGCCGTGAGGGTGGAGGACTATGAGGCGTATTACAAGAGGCAGAGAGCAGACTCCAACTGTGGCTTTGCCGAGGAGTTTGAGGTAAAACGTAAAGCTATTTATTTATTCATACACATGATATGGATATTCCATCGGGCAGCAGTTGAGGTTCTGCATTTGGTAAATATGCCTGTGTTTCCTTGTTCGCTACTGGTTCCTGGTGGCCTAATGTCTCCTTCTCCTTCTAGGACCTGAAGCCAGTGGGAACAGCCCAAGCTAAAACCAGCGCTATGGCCATGGAGAACAAGTCTAAGAACCGCTACAACAACGTGCTTCCCTGTGAGTCTACCATGACCCCTGACCCCTGTCTCCATGACAATGACCCCTGTCCTCCTGCCACTGCTAGGCACAGCTACCATTGCTTATCATATCCAATCCTCCATCCTCATTGTCGAACAGACTAACTCCTTTGTTTATTCAATAGCTCAGAGTTTGACTATACAATATGGACACACAATTACTGGAGGACAGCATTTACACTAGAGTGGTTTGTAGAATGATGCTCTGTCTCTGGGCAGAGTGACAGGAATTCTCTTTCAGTTCTATCTATCCTCATTCCTCATCTTTCCCACATCCTAGATGATTCCTCTAGAGTGAAACTGTCCATCCATGGGAGTCCATTCGACGACTACATCAATTCTAACTACATCCCGGTAAATACTGACCTAACATCTTCATCATAATCAGCTTTCTCTGACACTCTGTGCTTCAGCTCTGCTCTGGGGTTATTTCACAAACATGATCGATATAGCTAGATAACTTATATTACATTTTTTTACATTTTTTTAAAAGATAACTTCAATTAAGACTCAGATATAGGTCTTAATTTTCAGGTTATAGCTACAGTTAGAAGTATTGAGTGAGTTACATCACATCCATCTCACATTAACCAGAAGATACAGAGAAGTATGGAAAGGTTTAGGAAAGTTGCATGGTGATTGTAGTAGATGCTTACGTACTGGGTCAATATGTCTCCGTTGCCAGGGTTACAACTCCAGGAAGGAGTTTATTGCGGCCCAAGGTCCTTTGCCCGTCACCGTCAACGAGTTCTGGAGGATGATCTGGGAAAAGAACGTCCAGACTTTGGTCATGCTGACACGCTGTAACGAACAGGGACGAGTGAGTGCACACACACACACACACACACACACACACACACACACACACACACACACACACACACACACAAGACAGCACACTTACCAGATTCAGGGCCAGCTCGGTCTCGACTCTTCTGTCGGCCAGCCCAAGCAGGTTGTTGTTCAAAAGAAACAGAAAACCCCAAATGATCATATTTACAGAAACAGAAAACCAAAATGATCATATTTACAGAAACAGAAAACCAAAAAGGCATACCTAAACAAACACTGACGTGCCTCCAGGATGAGAGGCTAACCTGTCCACCTCTCTCTCGCACTGATTGCCAAAGCCACACACCTGTGAATCATCACTTATCAAGAGTTCCTGGCAGAGCACAGCACCTGACCAAGTTGCTGCTGCCACCTAGGGATGGGGTATGGAAGTGGTAGTGTGCTGTATAGCTAATGTTCTCACACTAAACCGGCCTTTCTCTAACCTCTCCTCTGGAACTGTAGTTCAAATACATTCCATGTATTTGAACTACTCTAGAGTTATCCCACCTGATTCCACTTGTCAACTTATCCACAAGCCTTTGACTACTTGAATCAGGTGTAGTATTGTGAAATGTCTGGAGTTCCCAGAAGAGAAGTTTGAGAAGGACTGCACTAAGCTACCCCACACACACACACACCTATCGCTCACACACCCACCTCTCTCCTCTCAGGTGAAATGTGAGGAATACTGGCCATCTGAGACCAAGCACTTTCAGAATATCACCGTGACAACAACTTCTGAGATCCCCCTAGAAGACTGGACCATCAGGGATTTTGACGTAAAAAACGTAAGTTCCTGTGATAATGAGTGAAACAAATATTACTGATGTTTTCCTCTTCAGCTGCTTAGTGGGTAAAACATGGCTCTGGGAAAAACGATCCCTTCCCTATAAACAAAAGACGAAAAAAATATGTATTTTTGGTTGAAAACACATTCATAATACGTATGTTTTAAGTCTTGTGCTCACTGGGTTATAGCTAGCATTTTGAATAGGAATTTGTACAGATTTTTTTTGTTGAATCGGATCCTGGAAGGGGGCATTACATGTTACACATGTATTAGTGGTAATCAGGGAGTGTCTCTGTGTTTCTGATTGGCTGACAGGTGAGGACGGCGGAGACACGCTCGGTGCGTCACTTCCACTTCACAGCCTGGCCGGACCACGGCGTCCCCGAGACCACGGAGCTGCTCATCAACTTCAGACACCTGGTCCGAGAACACATGGACCAGTACTCACGCCACTCCCCCACTGTTGTCCACTGCAGGTACACACACACTGTTTCTCTCAGTTAACTTCAAGAAGCGTTAAACAGTAAATTAACATTGTTTCTTTCTCATCTGTCTCTTTCTCTCCCTCTTTCTCTTTCTGTCTCTCTCCCCTCAGTGCGGGTGTGGGTCGTACAGGTACCTTCATAGCCATCGACCGGCTGATCTTCCAGATAGAGAGGGACAGTACGGTGGACGTGTACGGCACCATCCATGACCTGCGCATGCACCGGCCCCTCATGGTTCAGACCGAGGTCACTGGTCTATTTTCAGCATGTTTGGGGGTTTATTACAGGCTTACTGTACAATCCATCACTGTGGTTAAAAGTGGAAGTTATGCTAATGGAGGCTTATGTGGTCACTAGGTGAAATGTTTTGACATCTGAATGGTCAGTTTGCTTCATCATATTGAACTATATTGTGTTATTGTCTTACAGGACCAGTATTTGTTCCTAAACCAGTGTGCCATGGACATAATCCGATCCAGAACTGGAACCAACGTGGACTTAATCTACCAGAACACGGCTGCACTCACCATCTACGAGAACGTAGAACCCAGGAAAGATACACCTAAGAATGGTTACCACAACGCATAGGCCTCATGTCCAGTGCTCCGTCTCTCCCCTCCTCCAGTCTCAGTCAGACAGGCCTGTAGAGAAGAGTTTAGAAAAGGGAAAGTATTTTTCACTCTCACTGATCATGTTGCCTTACACTGTGGTCTTTTTTTAAATCGATCAGTTTTTCTAGTATTTATTTGGTCACATTTTATGGAAGTTGGAAAATAACATGGAAGATAACGGTTTGTTGAGAGGAACGGATGCACTAATTCCATCCAAAGACCAATAATGGAATGTACATAAAATAATATTTTAGAGATGTAATTCTTATATTTCCATATTTGTATATTGCTGCTACTTCCGAATATCTGCATACTCTCTTTTTATGATTGTAACGCCAATGTTTTAAGAAATGATGTGTGGTTAAACGGAATGATAAGTGCCATACCTTTGTAAATGAAGTCAAAGGTTTGTATAAATGAATATACAAATGTAATGCAGATGTAGTTTATTGTTAAATGAGACCAATGTTATGGTGAAATGTATCTCCATCTTTAGGTATAGGATCAGCACGCAACATAACAACTGTCCTAAAAAATGTAATACGAAACAACCTATCCTCTCTTCTGTGCCCTCTCAAGTCTCCAATAAGTGGTGTAATTACGCTCGTATTTCTATTTGTATTTATTATGGATCCCCATTAGCTGCTGCCTTGGCACTCTTCCTGGGGTCCGGCAAAATGAAGGCAGTTATACAATTTTTAAAACATTACAATACATTCCTTTTTATGTGACAGGACAAGCACAATGCACCGTTTTAGAAGAAACGAGAACTACTCCTGGCAATAGGCCTATGAATATATTATTTAATATTAGATGTTCAAAGTCAAATGTTAACCTTTCACTCCAAATAATGTTGATATCTAAACAAGTTTAAAATTAGGAGTTTTGTGAGAACTTTTGTGCTTCCTATACCCTGTTCTGCATAATGCACCGGATGCATTTAGGTTTTTACACTGTAACTTTTTAAATTCTCCTATAGATGTTTTATTATGGTTGGTGTAAATATTCTTAAGATGTTCATGAGAAATGATTGCGAAACTGCTGTGTGAGCCTGTGGTCCTCCTCCGCTGTTGAAACCCACTTTGTGCAATAGCAAATCCCCATTCACACTTAAGTCTGTAAACTCATCTCTCAGCTTCAAAGACTCGGAGGTTACACATTATGAACTGACTCCCTACTGTTTGTTGTTTTCCTAATTCATGTTCTATAGAAAGTGGTTCATGTAATGCTGTGCATACTGTCTATCTGTGATGCTTCTATCATAGAAGCAGGAAAACGTTTGCAGTCCCTGTAATGGTAGTTTCCCATGAGGCGATTTCCCCTTTTTGGAACTATGTGGTTATATATATACTGTACGCATGGGCCCCATCCAAAAACAACCTCCACTCCCTAAAGAATCTGATTGTTTAAAGTGGTTCTGCCTAGCTATCTGATATGCTAAACCTACACAAGTGTATATAAAGGCCTAAGGACAATGTATATAAGGGGTGTTCCTGGACATAGGTCATAGATTTACAGACCAGCTTTGATTGATTAAATGTAAAGCCACTATGCTGATATAGTTTTACTGTCTTTGTATCACAATGCACATTTCTCAAGTTCTTCAAAGCACTTATTTCTATTGACAATATTACTTAGTAGAGCTCATAAGCAAAGCAGACTCCGCAAATAGTCTTCCTCAGAGTTTTAGGAAGTTTTAGGAATTTTGTTACGATGCTGTGTGAGATACTATGTGATGCTTGCTGGTACAATGCAAAGGACGAAAAGGTGAAGATTTTTGTATCCTTCCATCGGTCAATACTGTGATTAAAAATGTTACACTTTTCTCTCTACAAATGTCTGATGTGAGCTTCTCTGTTTTACTATTTGGCCAACATGTCCATAGTGTTGATTGAGACTACGGCCCAAGCCTTTGTTAAATTAGGCTACACTAACTGGGATAAAATACTTAATTTTAGATTAATTGAAACAAGCACCAATTTGTACCACTGGTAACCAGATAGTTAGTTACCAATTGTGTTGAATTGCATTTGTGGCACAAAATCACAAATCCCATTCAAGACATGGGACCGATATTAGAAATGTTTGCCCATCATGTTCAAAGCGTGAGTGACTTTGTTGAGATTCACATGTTTAGACACTTTCGGATGATTTGGACATGATGCGTAAAGATTATAATATCGGTCCCATGTCTTGAATGGGATTTGTGCCACAAATGCTAAAACGTTAGCATGTGGAAACAGTACCAGGGAAACTAAACCAAAGCATGGATTGCTGTCATACCTTGTCCATAGACTGCTTACAGGGTAAGGGAACCAATGTGTTATTTTTTTATTTGGGTGAAATATCCCTTTAACCAGCGATGTAGTGGTAAAAAAGAATTGGTGGCTGAACACTGATTTGCTGTTCAGGATTAGAGAAGTAACACTCCCTATACTTTAAATGCATTTTTCTGCAAAATGTGGGTAAACGGCGTTTACCCTCCACTTCATCACTGTTGTTAACCCTTTCACAAAGGCTCATTGTTACTTTGTTCTGAGAGAAACAGCATTGTTAAAGTCTTTTGAGAGACCCGTGTCCCTGGACATGTGAACAGACCTCAGTGCTCTATGGCCCTCTATACCATGTTGCTGAGTCAGGAGTTAGTACAATGGGGTTCACAGGTATAAAAAGAAGTAGGATAACAGTTCCACAGCAAGAGCAGCAGCAGAAGCACAGAGAGACGAAATGACCTCCACCGGCATGAACATGAACGGCAGAGTAAGTATTATATTTAGTGTGTTTATTAATATAATTTTCCTAGTTTGTTAGACTGAGGGCACTTCAGTACTCTAGTGTCAGAGCACAAGGCAACCTTAATCCCAGAAACCTGATTACCAGTGGGATTAGGCAAGGCCCAACATGTAGCAATGTGTTTTTGTATGTTTGAATGGTGAATAGAAATGATTCTTGCTTATTTTCAGATCACCTTCTACGAGGACAGGAACTTCCAGGGTCGTTCCTATGAGTGCAGCAGCGACTGCGCTGACATGTCCTCCTACCTGAGCCGCTGCCAATCCTGCAGGGTTGAGAGCGGCTGCTTCATGGTGTACGACCGCCCCAACTACATGGGAAACCAGTGGTTCATGAAGAGGGGAGAGTATTCTGACTACCAGCGCATGATGGGAATGACCGACATCAGGTCCTGCCGCATGATCCCCATGGTAAACCCAATGACATTCAGTTTGTCGCCTCTGTCTATGATACTCCATAACACATTTTTTTAGGACTTGTTAGTTGCCTCTTAGTAATTTATGTTGTTGTTGATACATACACCCATGCCCAGTAGTCAGTATGACTACAATCTATACATACATTATACATTTAGCATTGCAGTTCCCGATTTCTCACTAAAACATGTTGTTCATCATATTACAGCACAGAGGATCTTTCAGGATGAGGATCTACGAGAGGGAGAACTTCGGAGGTCAGATGCACGAGATGATGGACGACTGTGACAGCATCATGGATCGTTACCGCATGAACAACTGCATGTCCTGCAACGTTATGGACGGCCACTGGCTCATGTATGAGCAGCCCCAGTACAGAGGCAGGATGATGTACATGAGGCCTGGAGAGTACAGAAACTTCAGTCAGATGGGCTCTATGGGCAGGCTCATGAGCATGAGGCGTATCAACGAGTCCTGTTACTAGATATAGCTTTTACTGATGCAAATACAAGAAGCCATTGAATAAAACGTCTGTCTGAAAAACCCCAAATGCTTGCACATTTCTTGTTTGCCCTTTATCCAAACCCCTTGACAGGCCATACTGAAAACATACAAATATGTCATATACCTACCAATTCTTAATGACACAAGTAATACATAAAACTCTCAAAAAGTAATGCAAAAATCCAAATGTGGTTTATTTTACTGTTCCTAAAGTCTGATTTCCAGTGTCTTTTCACAAAAAATAAATATATGTATGTTACAATAATGATTCCAGTGTCTGTGACACAATATCAGCTTTAAATAGATATGGCCTCTCTGTAAACATGAAATAGCAGAAGAAGATCTGAAGGATGACAGTATTATAACTAAATCATGTACACTGGTGTTTACTGCTCAATAGGGGAATGAGAAAGGAGAGGTCGGTATACTAAAACTAGTAACAGTGGTTATCTTGGGTTCAGACACTATGCCCTGTGGAGGCAGGGAGAAAGGCACACTGTTGATACTTAAAATGAATACGCTTTCCTTGGAAATAATACTGTTACATACTATTCTAATTAGTTAAAAATCTGAATGCAGACATGATACTGGCTGAACACATGGCGACAGGACCTCCAGAGATTATATGTGGATGGCAAAGTGATATAAGAATCTACAAAAACCCAGAAGCACAATGTGTGAAGGGTTACAATGAGACAACATGGTAAGGTAACAATCAAAAGGCACATACCGTCGTTTTCTACTAACCATTCAAGAGTAGCAATTGATTTATATATTGCTCTGCCATTTACTGGAACTTGTAATGCAAGTATTAAGATTTCAGTGCGTTTTCCTCGTTCAAAGTCATTCAACCATCAGGACACAATTGGAATGGACAAGACCTTCACTGTAATACGGAGATGAACATGCCTCCCTATGTTAGAATGACTATTTTAACATGGCTTTTGTTTTACTAGACTTACTATACGAGTGTTTGAATACTTCAAAATCATATTATCAGTAGAGTATTTTCAGACTGGGAGTACTTTACATGCTGCTGATGGCAGCATTTTTGTTTTCTTAAAATGTGCCAAATTCGTAAACATCTGTAAAAGACCTTGTTGACTGTCATATCTACACACGATGTCCCAAAAATATGATATACATTACACTACTTACAATGTACAGCTTAGTTCTTCCTCTCCTATAAACAAGTCCAAAAAGTAAAAATACAAAATATCTACAAGGTAATTACACGGACCAAAGGCATTGATTCGTTTTTTGGACGTTTCTGTCTCTGTGGGCAAACACAGCTGGGCACTTGGTGAATGTCTTACTGATTCATGAGGTCATCACATCATGGCACATCTGGTCCTAGAAAACTCCTCAATCCCAACCTGCTGTCAGTTGCCACCTGCAATGAACAACTACAGACAGCGCCACTTGGTAGCCGTGCCGTGAAGTGCATTTCCGCTGCTGCATGCTGGGAGATGTAGTTCTCATGCTCTCTCCTTTAATCCCCTTTTCTCTCAAGCAGGCAGCTGTCTGCGCTAACACTGGTCTCCATAGGAGCTTAGGGGTCCTGAGGCCTACTGGAATGGGTCATAGTGACCTTCGAAACGCACGCATGGTATCAGCGCTGTAGCCCCTCTTGCCTTGAGAGCTGGTTCTGGAATTCTCTCCAGGTCAGATTGAGGTTTCGTTGCTACCGCTGTTGAGAGAGACAGAGACAGTTACTAAAGTCAAAAATGACTGACATATTATCCAACATATCTGCTAGATATGCAACATGGCCACCAGTATCTCGTGACCACTCACTCTGAGTCCAAGTCCTGGGCGTCTTGAATCCCATTGACCCCATTGACTAATGGCGACATCATCGTCCTCGTTGTTGTCATGACAATCCCATTGCGCAGGTCCCGTGGAGACAACGGAGGGCGTGGAGGCACGAGCGGGCGAGGTGGGGATTTGATGAAGACCCCGTTGCCCCCGGTTACAGGGCGTAGATGGGGGGAGACGGGAGATGGGGGGACTGGGGTAGTCCTGGGGGAGATGCTGGAGGGGTTGTAGTCACTCAGTTTCTCCCGCAGGCGATTCTTCATGTTCTTGTCAGTCAGGGGAGGAGGGGAGGTGATCTTGTTTTTCAGAATGCCTGGTTGCAAACAGAGGGTGAATGAAACAAATCCCAGTCAGTCATGCAAGAAAACACACATAAACACACAGACACATGCACCTTATTTGGAAAAAATGACACACAATATCTAAAAGGTACTAGATTAGAATGTTGACATGTTGATTCAATCAGACATTTCATTTGAGACATTCCTGAGCGAGGTAGTGAACTATAGAGGGCCTGTATGGCCAGATAGGACTCTCTCTCTCTCTCTCTCTCTCTCTCTCTCTCTCTCTCTCTCTCTCTCTCTCTCTCTCTCTCTCTCTCTCTCTCTCTCTCTCTCTCTCTCTCTCTCTCTCTCTCTCTCTCTCTCTCTCTCTCTCTCTCTCTCTCTCTCTCTCTCTCTCTCTCTCTCTCTCTCTCTCTCTCTCTCTCTCTCTCTCTCTCTCTCTCTCTCTCTCTCTCTCTCTCTCTCTCTCTCTCTCTCTCTCTCTCTCTCTCTCTCTCTCTCTCTCTCTCTCTCTCTCTCTCTCTCTCTCTCTCTCTCTCTCTCTCTCTCTCTCTCTCTCTCTCTCTCTCTCTCTCTCTCTCTCTCTCTCTCTCTCTCTCTCTCTCTCTCTCTCTCTCTCTCTCTCTCTCTCTCTCTCTCTCTCTCTCTCTCTCTCTCTGTTTCCACTAGCTTCCATAGCCACGAAGTCAGATTACAAAGTAAACATTTGCTACAAAAAACTGCTTTCTGGTCTTCATTTTTAAGGTAAGCAGTGTGGTTAGGGTTAGGTTTCAAATAAAATGTAAGAAGATAATTTGTAGAAATGGGCGGGGTTTATGATTTTTAAATCGTAACACTAGATATTTTAACATCAAAGTTAAGAAACTGCTTGTCTCAACCTTGATTCAGTGTCATTTTGATTATGCCTGCTCTGCTTGGTATAGTGGGCTATCACAAAAGCTGAAAAAGAGAATGCAGGTCATGCAACATAATGTTATCAGTTATATGCTGAATGTCCCTCCTAGGACCCACATAGGGGTACAGGAGTTCTGGGAGGTGGGCTTGTTGCCTTTGGAGTCCAGAGTGGACCAACTTAAACTTAATCATATGTTTGACATCTTAAATGATTGTGCCCCAAGTTATATGAAAAACCACATTGATATGGTCTATAACCAACACAGTTACAATACCAGAGCTAGTGTTATGTCTTGTAAAATCCCAAGAGTAAACAGTACTGCGAGGAGCACCTTTTTCTATACAGGCATTTGTCTATGGAATAGCCTCCCCTTGGAGATCAAGCAAAGAAAAAGTAGAAATAGCTTTAAAAAGCAGGCAATGGTTTTCATTTGGACAAGGTTGTGTAAGTAAGAGAAACCACTCCACTGCCCCTTGTGCCCCCTACTGCTGGTCAGGTGTATTTATTTGAATGATCGGTATGATGTGCAATGAATAGATTGTTTTAATGTAAAATTAATATGGTAGGATTTTTAAGGTTAGGGAAAAGTTTCAGTGCATAGTGCCACTGTTTAGGATGTCAATATGAATGAATGTATGTATGGTTGTTTGTCATTTTGTCTTGCCTTTTAATCATTATATGTGTTATTGTTTTTACCATCAAGGACCACTTTGGAAACAAGCGTTTTAATTAATACTTTCAAGTGATATCCTCTGGGTCCACATTGTACATTTTGTTGTATATGTCTGTTACCCCAAAATATATTCAATTCAATTTGTGGATATGGAAGCTAGTGACAACTCTCTCTCTCTCTCTCTCTCTCTCTCTCTCTCTCTCTCTCTCTCTCTCTCTCTCTCTCTCTCTCTCTCTCTCTCTCTCTCTCTCTCTCCCTCCCTCTCTTTCTCTCTCTCTCTCTCTCTCACCTCTTCTCTTCTCTGTCTGGTTGCAGTCAGGTGAGCTGGGAGGGGCACTATCATTCTGAGAGGGGGACTCCCTATTGACTTTGTTGTCCTGGTGGAGCTCCACGTTGACCTTGGTCTCCACACGCAGCGTCTCTACCCCGCAGGGCTCCTCGCTCTCACTGGCTGTCGGCGGCTCCACTGGCCAGTAGGGCTTCACGTGATTGGCCTCTGTTTCCACTTCAGATACAGTAGGAAAAAAAACACAATATACAGTGGGGGGGAAAATTATTTAGTCAGCCACCAATTGTGCAAGTTCTCCCACTTAAAAAGATGAGAGAGGCCTGTAATTTCATCATAGGTACACGTCAACTATGACAGACAAAATGAGAAAAAAAATCCAGAAAATCACATTGTAGGATTTTTAATGAATTTATTTGCAAATTATGGTGGAAAATAAGTATTTGGTCACCTACAAACAAGCAAGATTTCTGGCTCTCACAGACCTGTAACTTCTTCTTTAAGAGGCTCCTCTGTCCTCCACTCGTTACCTGTATTAATGGCAACTGTTTGAACTTGTTATCAGTATAAAAGACACCTGTCCACAACCTCAAACAGTCACACTCCAAACTCCACTATGGCCAAGACCAAAGAGCTGTCAAAGGACACCAGAAACAAAATTGTAGACCTGCACCAGGCTGGGAAGACTGAATCTGATTTTTTTCTCTCTCAATTTGTCTGTCATAGTTGACGTGTACCTATGATGAAAATTACAGGCCTCTCTCATCTTTTTAAGTGGGAGAACTTGCACAATTGGTGGCTGACTAAATATTTTTTTTCCCCACTGTATGAGGTTTGTGTGTGTGTGTATGTGTTTTTTATGTGCAAATGCAAAATGTGTGTGTGTGTGTGTGTGTGTTTGAACGTGAGTCCCGTTACCTTTGGGTGTGTTTCGCTGGGGCGGTCTCTCGTTGTTCCACCTATGCTTGCGGCTTCCTCTATGATCATCACTGTCTGAGGAGTGGGACGAGGCATAGGAGCTGCTGTGCTCATCCACCGAGAGCTCACTGTCCGAGTCTGAATCTGTTATCATGGAAACACAGGAGCTATAACTTACTCTCTGACCTCTGAACTACAGTGGCTTGCGAAAGTATTCACCCCCCTTGGCATTTTTCCTATTTTGTTGCCTTACAACATGGAATTAAAATTGATTTTTTGGGGGTTTGTATCATTTGATTTACACAACATGCCTACCACTTTGAAGATGCAAAATATTTTATATAGTGAAACAAACAAGAAATAAGACAAAAAAAACAGAAAACTTGAGCGTACATAACTATTCACTCCCCCAAAGTCAATACTTTGTAGAGCCTCCTTTTACAGCAATTACAGCTGCAAGTCTCTTGGGGTATGTCTCCATAAGCTTGGCACATCTAGCCACTGGGATTTTTGCCCATTCTTCAAGGCAATACTGCTCCAACTCCTTCAAGTTGGATGGGTTCCGCTGGTGTACAGCAATCTTTAAGTCATACCACAGATTCTCAATTGGATTGAGGTCTGGGCTTTGACTAGGCCATTCCAAGACATTTAAATGTTTCCCCTTAAACCACTTGAGTTTAGCAGTATGCTTAGGGTCATTGTTCTGCTGGAAGGTGAACCTCCGTCCCAGTCTCAAATCTCTGGAAGACTGAAACAGGTTTGCCTCAAGAATTTCCCTGTATTTAGCGCCATCCATCATTCCTTCAATTCTGATTCCCAGTCCCTGTCGATGAAAAACATCCCCACAGCATGATGCTGCCACCACCATGCTTCACTGTGGGGATGGTGTTCTCGGGGTGATGAGAGGTGTTGGGTTTGCGCCAGACATAGCGTTTTTCTTGATGGCCAAAAAGCTCAATTTTAGTCTCATCTGACCAGAGTACCTTCTTCCATATGTTTGGGGAGTCTCCCACATGGCTTTTGGCGAACACCAAACGTGTTTGCTTATTTTTTTCTTTAAGCAATGGCTTTTTTTCTGGACATTCTTCCGTAAAGCCCAGCTCTGTGGAGTGTACGGCTTAAAGTGGTCCTATGGACAGATACTCCAATCTCCGCTGTGGAGCTTTGCAGCTCCTTCAGGGTTATCTTTGGTCTCTTTGTTGCCTCTCTGATTAATGCCCTCCTTGCCTGGTCCGTGAGTTTTGGTGGGCAGCCATCTCTTGGCAGGTTTGTTGTGGTGCCATAGTCTTTCCATTTTTTTATAATGGATTTAATGGTGCTCCGTGGGATGTTCAAAGTTTCTGATATTTTTTTATAACCCAACCCTGATCTGTACTTCTCCAAAAACTTGTCCCTGACCTGTTTGGAGTATCCATCCTATACATGTATCCATCCTGCCCTGCCTTACGAAAGTATTTGAAAGCCAAGTTAACAAACAGATCACTGACCATTTCAAATCCCACCGTACCTTCTCCGCTATGCAATCTGGTTTCCGAGCTGATCATGGGTGCACCTCAGCCACGCTCAAGGTCCTAAACGATATTATAACCGCGATCGATAAAAGACAGTACTGTGCAGCCGTCTTCATCGACCTGGCCAAGGCTTTCGACTCCGTCAATCATCGCATTCTTATTGGCAGACTAAATAGCCTTGGATTCTCAAATGACTGCCTCGCCTTGTTCACCAACTACTTCTCAGATAGTGTTCAATGTGTCAAATCGGAGGGCCTGTTGTCTGGACATCTGGCAGTCTCTATGGGGGTGCCACAGGGTTCAATTCTCGGGCCGACGCTATTCTCTGTGTATATCAATGATGTCGCTCTTGCTGCTGGTGACTCTCAAATCCACCTCTACGCAGACGACACCATTTTGTATACATCTGGCCCTTCATTGGACACTGTGTTAATAAACCTCCAAACGAGCTTCAATGCCTTACAGCACTCCTTCCGTAGCCTCCAACTGCTCTTAAACGCTCGTAAAACTAAATGCATACTCTTCAATCGAATGCTGCTTGCACCCGCCCGCCCGACTAGAATCACTACTCTCGGCGGGTCTGACTTAGAATATGTGAACAACCACAAATACCTAGGTGTCTGGTTAGACCGTAAACTCTCCTTCCAGACTCACATGAAGCATCTCCAATCCAAAGTTAAATCTAGAATCGGCTTCCTATTTCGCAACAAAGCCTCCTTCACTCATGCTGCCAAACATGCCTTCGTAAAACTGACTATCCTACCGATCCTTGACTTCGGCAATGTAATTTACAAAATAGCCTCCAACACTCTACTCAGCAAATTGGATGTAGTCTATCACAGTGCCATCCGTTTTGTCACCAAAGCCCCATATATTACCCACCATTGTGACCTGTGCGCTCTCGTTGGCTGGCCCTCACTACATATTCGTCGCCTAACCCACTGGCTCCAGGTCATCTATAAATCACTGCTAGGCAAATCCCCGCCTTATCTTAGCTTATTGGTCACCATAGCAACACCCACCCGTAGTATGCGCTCCAGCAGGTATATCTCACTGGTCATCCCCAAAGCCAAGACCTCCTTTGGCCGCCATTCCTTCCAGTTCTCTGCTTCCAATGACTGGAACGAACTGCAAAAATCTCTGAAGCTGGAGACTCTTATCTCCCTCACTAACTTTAAGCATCAGTTGTCAGAGCAGCTTACCGATCACTGCACCTGTACACAGCCCATCTGTAATTAGCCCACCCACCTCATCCCCATATTGTTATTTATTTTGCTCATTTGCAACCCAGTATCTCTATTTGCACATCATCTTCTGCACATCTATCATTCCAGTGTTAATACTAAATGATGGCCTATTTATTGCCTTACCTCCATAACTTACTACATTTGCACACACTGTATATAGATTTTCTATTGTGTTATTGACTGTACGTTTTGTTTATCCCATATGTAACTCTGTGTTGTTGTTGTTTTTATCGCACTGCTTTGCTTTATCTTGGCCAGGTCGCAGTTGTAAATGAGAACTCAACTGGCTTACCTGGTTAAATAAAGGTGAAATAAAAATAAAATAAAAATAAGAGACTTACCCAGAAAGACTCACAGCTGTAATCGCTGCCAAAGGTGATTCTAACATATATTGACTCAGGGGTGTGAATACTTATGTAAATTAAATATTTCTGTCTTTAATTTTCAAGAACATTTCAAACATTTCAAAAAATATGTTTTCACTGTCATTATGGGGTATTGTGTGTACAGTATATGGGTGAGATTTTTTTATTTATTTAACCCATTTTGAATTCAGACTGTAACACAACAAAATGTGGAATAAGTCAAGGGGTGTGAATACTTTCTGAAGGCACTGTATGCTAGGCGCACATGCACGCTATGCTAATTCAGGAGACAAATTGTAGTTTTTATGCCCTGATATCAAGAGCTGGTTGCGAAAAGTTTTATTAAACAATTCAGAGACTGAAACTAATGCATCAGATGACTAATACTTGCATCAGACGACTAATATTTAAGGAGAGCGAATCGATATACAATCCCGAAATCATAGTAAAATTGTAAAACAAAGCTTAAAACTGTGTTTGAATGAACCCTGAATCCCGAAAATGAATGGTGAAGTCACTTGCGGACATGGTAGACTCCTCCTCCTCACCACTATAGGCCTGAGCAGCCAATGGCACGTAAAGTATTGAGACATTCGGATGCATTAAGATTCCCTGTCACATGACACTCAATGTAACTATATAGGACTCGTACCATCTCTCTTGGAGCGCTTGCGGAGGAAGATGCAGGAGTCTCCCTCCCCACGGTAACTATTTTTGGTTGAGCCGGAGGATGTTGTGCGCTTCTGCCCTGAGTCGTTCCTGTTGGAAGAAAGAGACATGATGAGTACAGGAATAAAAACTTGAGTATGAATAACAATTGTGTTCCAGTAGAAATGTGGTCGCGATACTCCATTAACTTTCCTAAAATTCCCAGTTTTTCCAGCAATGAAATCCAGAATACACCAACTGGGATTTCTTGAAAATCTGGGAATTTTGGGAAGGTTACTGGAGTTTTGCAAACCTAAGTAGAACCTAGCTATTAAATACACTGCTCAAACAAATAAAGGGAACACTTAAACAACACAATGTAATCCAAGTCAATCACACTTCTGTGAAATCAAACTGTCCACTTAGGAAGCAACACTGATTGACAATACATTTCACATGCTTTTGTGCAAATGGAATAGACAACAGGTGGAAATTATAGGCAATTAGCAAGACACCCCCAATAAAGGACTGGTTTTGCAGGTGGTGACCACAGACCACTTCTCAGTTCCTATGCTTCCTGGCTGATGTTTTGGTTACTTTTGAATGCTGGCGGTGCTTTCACTCTAGTGGTAGCATGAGACGGAGTCTACAACCCACACAAGTGGCTCAGGTAGTGCAGCTCATCCAGCATGGCACATCAATGCGAGCTGTGGCAAGAAGGTTTGCTGTGTCTGTCAGCGTAGTGTCCAGAGCATGGAGGCGCTACCAGGAGACAGGCCAGTACATCAGGAGACGTGGAGGAGGCCGTAGGAGGGCAACAACCCAGCAGCAGAACCGCTACCTCCGCCTTTGTGCAAGGAGGAGCAGGAGGAGCACTGCCAGAGCCCTGCAAAATGACCTCCAGCAGGCCACAAATGTGCATGTGTCTGCTCAAACGGTCAGAAACAGACTCCATGAGGGTGGTATGAGGGCCCGACGTCCACAGGTGGGGGTTGTGCTTACAGCCCAACACCGTGCAGGACGTTTGGCATTTGCCAGAGAACACCAAGATTGGCAAATTCGCCACTGGCGCCCTGTGCTCTTCACAGATGAAAGCAGGTTCACACTGAGCACATGTGACAGACGTGACAGAGTCTGGAGACGCCGTGGAGAACGTTCTGCTGCCTGCAACATCCTCCAGCATGACCAGTTTGGCGGTGGGTCAGTCAAGGTGTGGGGTGGCATTTCTTTGGGGGGCCGCACAGCCCTCCATGTGCTCGCCAGAGGTAGCCTGACTGCCATTAGGTACCGAGATGAGATCCTCAGACCCCTTGTGAGACCATATGCTGGTGCGGTTGGCCCTGGGTTCCTCCTAATGCAAGACAATGCTAGACCTCATGTGGCTGGAGTGTGTCAGCAGTTCCTGCAAGAGGAAGGCATTGATGCTATGGACTGGCCCGCCCGTTCCCCAGACCTGAATCCAATTGAGCACATCTGGGACATCATGTCTCGCTCCATCCACCAACGCCACGTTGCACCACAGACTGTCCAGGAGTTGGCGGATGCTTTAGTCCAGGTCTGGGAGGAGATCCCTCAGGAGACCATCCGCCACCTCATCAGGAGCATGCCCAGGCGTTGTAGGGAGGTCATACAGGCACGTGGAGGCCACACACACTACTGAGCCTCATTTTGACTTGTTTTAAAGACATTACATCAAAGTTGGATCAGCCTGTAGTGTGGTTTTCCACTTTAATTTTGAGGGTGACTCCAAATCCAGACCTCCATGGGTTGATAAATTTGATTTCCATTGATAATTTTTGTGTGATTTTGTTGTCAGCACATTCAACTATGTAAAGAAAAAAGTATTTAATAAGATTATTTCATTCATTCAGATCTAGGATGTGTTATTTTAGTGTTCCCTTAATTTTTTTGAGTAGTGTATATTGCCTAGTCAGAAAATTACTCTGTTCCATCTGGCTGATGGGTGTTATTAGGTAGGTACTTTTTTGGCGTAACAAAGAGTATTTTCAACAAATCTTAACTTATCGAAACAGTGGCTTGCGAAAGTATTCACCCCCTTGGCATTTTTCCTATTTTGTTGCCTTACAACCTGGAATTAAAATTGATTTTTTATTGAAAAACAAACAAGAAATAAGAAAACTTGAGCGTGCATAACTATTCACCCCCCCCCAAATCCATACTTTGTAGAGCCACCTTTTGCAGCAATTACAGCTGCAAGTCCCTTGGGGTATGTCTCTATAACCTTGGCACATCTAGCCACTGGGATTTTTGCCAATTCTTCAAGGCAAAACTGCTCTAGCTCCTTCAAGTTGGATGGGTTCCGCTGGTGTACAGCAATCTTTAAGTCATACCACAGATTCTCAATTGGATTGAGGTCTGGGCTTTGACTAGGCCATTCCAAGACATTTAAATGTTTCCCCTTAAACCACTCGAGTGTTGCTTTAGCAGTATGCTTAGGGTCATTGTCCTTCTGGAAGGTGAACCTCCGTCCCAGTCTCAAATCTCTGGAAGACTGAAACAGGTTTGCCTCAAGAATGTCCCTGTATTTAGCGCCATCCATCATTCCTTCAATTCTGACCAGTTTCCCAGTCCCTGCCGATGAAAAACATCCCCACAGCATGATGTTGCCACCACAATGCTGGTGTTCTCGGGTGATGAGAGGTGTTGGGTTTGCGCCAGACATAGCGTTTTCCTTGATGGCCAAAAAGTTCAATTTTAGTTTCATCTGACCAAAGTACCTTCTTCCATATGTTTGGGGAGTCTCCCACATGCCTTTTGGCGAACACACACCAAACATGTTTGATTTTTTTTCTTTAAGCAATGGCTTTTTTTCTGGACACTCTTCCGTAAAGCCCAGCTCTGTGGCGTGTACGGCTTAAAGTGGTCCTATGGACAGATACTCCAATCTCCGCTGTGGAGCTTTGCAGCTCCTTCAGGGTTATCTTTGTTGCCTCTGATTAATGTCCTCCTTGCCTGGTCCGTGAGTTTTGGTGAGCGGCCCTCTCTTGGAAGGTTTGTTATGGTTCTTTCCATTTTTTAATAATGGATTTAATGGTGCTTCGTGGGATGTTCAAAGTTTCTGATATTTTTTTATAACCCAACCCTGATCTGTACTTCTCCACAACTTTGTCCCTGACCTGTTTGGAGAGCTCCTTGGTCTTCATGGTGCTGCTTGCTTGGTGGTGCCCCTTGCTTAGTGGTGTTGCAGACTCTGGGGCCTTTCAGAACAGGTGTATATATACTGAGATCATGTGGCACCTAGATTGCACACAGGTGGACTATATTTAACTAATTATGTGACTTCTGAAGGTAATTGGTTTCACCAGATCTTATTTAGGGGCTTCATAGCAAAGGGGGTGAATACATATGCACGCACCACTTTTCCGTTATTTATTTTTTAGAATTTTTTGAAACAAGTAATGTTTTTCATTTCACTTCACCAATTTTGACTATTTTGTGTATGTCATCCTCCCAGCAGCTAGCTATCTAACGTTAGGCTTCGTGTTTTGAGCTTAATAAATAAATAACATAGCTACATAAATAGATACGCTAGCCTATTAGCCACGTTATGACTGACTTGTGATCATTGCCCTCGCTAGTTTGATTGTATTGACATTCCCAGCCTTAGTTAAATTTGTCAGTTTTTTCCCAAAGTATTGAGTCATTGAAACTGAAAACGTGCATCCCGAATGGGTGGAGGCAGCAAAATATGTACTAGGACAGCTGTGATTTACAACCTGATAGCAATATTTTTTAGACTACCAATAAATGTAATGGTGAATTATATTAATTCTGTTTTTAACTGCATCCATCTATTCTGTCAACAATGCCTTACTCTATGTCATGGAATTTTTTGTCAAATAGAACCTATTTTTAAAACCTCTTATGAAGTTGGTTTTGTAGCATAAACTGGGAACTTTCATATCTGCAAAGTAGTTAAAACACTGTCAGATCCACTTTAAGTAATCCAACAATGTGTCTTGTCTATTTCAAATCTCTTATTGATTGAGACAGGTGGGTCCACCCCAAAGTGACGCATGTCATGATGACAATCACCTGTCTCGATCAATGAGTGAAGATTTGAAATAGACAAGATGGCAGCGTACACATTGTTGGATTACTTCATGGAGAATTGTATTTATTTAACAACGGAGCATTTTCTAAATTCAAAAGAACCCCCTGCAACTAGACATGGATGTTTAGAAGACATTGGTTGTCTTCCAAGTCGGGAATTGAGGAAGTATCGGCAAGTTAAGTTTGGTAGAAAATTCTCTGTGCTATGCCAAACAGTACCTAACCTGTAACGGCTAATAGAGCATCACATTAGCCCATCACAATCTGCTAGCTACGTAGAACCCAGTTTCAACCCAGTAAGTCACCTGGCCTGGCTTCTGCTGAAGCTGCGGGCTGATCTGACTGTACTGTCCAGGGAGGCAGTGGACTCTCCGATGGCCGTGCGGTACAGACTGTCCTCCTCTGTGTACGAATGCTTAGCATTCAGTGAACGCTGGGGACACAAAGAAGTAATACATTCAATTTGTCATTTAGCAGACGCTCTTACCCAGAGTGACTTACAAGAGTAATTAGGGTTAAGTGCCTTGCTCAAGGGCACATCGACAGATCTTTCACCTAGTCGGCTCGGGGATTCGTACAAGCAACATTTCGATTACTGGCCAAGTGCTCTTAACCGCTAGGCTGCCTGCCGCCCGATACAACTCATAACTCATTTTTCAACATAAATGTACAGGTTTACTACACTTAACTATGGACTGGTCTGTACTCACTGTGAGGAGAGTGGAGCGGGTGGCAGTATACTCCTCCACTATGGATTTCCTTCCTGTGAGGACATTCTTCAGGTTGGTCCTCACCGCCTTGTTGAAAACACAGTGGAAGAAGAATATGCATATACCCTGAGAGAGAGAGAGAGAGAGAGAGAGAGAGAGAGAGAGAGAGAGAGAGAGAGAGAGAGAGAGAGAGAGAGAGAGACACAGAGACAGAGACAGAGACACAGAGACAGAGACACAGATAAATCGAACCACTGTAAGGCTATTTGAAGCACTGTTTTTGACAACACAAAAAGCCAAGTACCTGAAGGCAGCTGAAAATGGCAAAGAGGTAGTGTAAGGAGAGGATGTCACTGTTGACTGCCATGAGGCCCAGGACCCAGGTAGCACTGAGGAGCAACAGGAGGAGGAAGGCTACATGTAGGGAACAGCTGGAGAGGAAATATTTGTTATGTTTGAATGGAATCCAGACAACATGGTATGCTACGTGCCAACTATTTTCTAACCCTGTATGGTTATCCTGTCTCTAAGTACTCACATTGCTTCAGACTTCTCTAATGTCCACTGTCTCTTTCCGCACGAGGCCTTGGCGGCCAGGAAGAATAAAGCAATGTTGACCTAGATGAGATGGAGATGAATAACATAATCCACTGGCCAGAACCAATCCAGTATCCAGTATAGTACAACAAATAAACAGCATCTACACACACACTCACCAGTACTACTATAGCGATGGGCCCAGCGATACTCCAGATGAGTGTGTCGTGGACAGAGAGCCAACAGAAGTCTGGGTTCCCATAGCCCTCAGGGTCCAACCCTACTGCCAGGCCTACAAGAGAGGAAAAACACACACACAGTGAGCATGTGCTTCCAGATTATGTCGTTTCAATGCATCTGTGTTCCTCTCTGTCTTTACATGCATATCTGGCTGTGTGTGTGTGTGTGTGTGTGTGTGTGAGTGTCTCACTCACCGGTGATAATGGCAGGAATGCCCCAGCCAATGGCGTAGTAAAACCTCATGCGGCCATGGTTGATGTTCCTGACTTCAGTCAGCATGCGGTAGATGTGAAGGCCCTCCACGAACATCCAGGCAAACGTACACATGTAGAAGTAGTGCAGCAGGACGGCTACCACTGTACACATGAACTGAGGGACAGAGAGGCAAAGATGATTAAACACACCGTTAAGAAATCCAACTGTGCTAATTGTTATTTAAGCTGTCTGTGAAATAAGTCTGGTTCAGTAACTGCTAATCTATAACAACAGAACACAATGCGATGGCTGAGGCCAAATCCACACATTGCCAAACAGACATTTAGCATCTGCTAAATGACTAAAATGTAAAAGGTACTCTTGAGTAACCTCAAGAGGGGTGAGGGGACTAGCCCTAAGGGGGAGGGGGAGTAGCCTCAAGGGGGGTGAGAGGACTAGCCTTCCTCATGTCAGCATTGGTCTAGACATGGCAGGATGTAGCCAATTCGCATAAGCTATCACCTACACACTTTGACATGTAGGCTAATTATTTACATACACTTATGTTTTCCTTAACAGAATAGCTACTGTTTTTCGGTTTTCAAATCAATTTAATTGGCTATTTTGGTTAATGAGAGTAGCCTGCAGGTACACTATATATACAAAAGTATGTGTACACCCCTTCAAAATAGTGGACTTGGCTATTTCAGCCACATCCGTTGCTGACAGGTGTATTGGCAGTAGAATGGCCTTACTGAAGAGCTCAGTGACTTTCAACATGGCACCGTCATAGGATGCCACCTTTCTAACAAGTCAGTTCGTCAAATTTCGGCCCTGCTAGAGCTGCCCCGGTCAACTGTAAGTGCTGTTATTGTGAAGTGGAAACGTTTAGGAGCAACAACGGCTCAGCCGCGAAGTGGTAGGCCACACAAGCTCACAGAATGGGACCGCCGAGTGCTGAAGCATGTAACGCTTAAAAAAACATCTGTACTCGGTTGCAACACTCACTACCGAGTTTCAAACTGCTTCTGGAAGCAACACCAGCACAACTGTTTGTCGGGAGCTTCATGAAATGGGTTGCCATGGCCGAGCAGCCGCACACAAGCCTAAGATCACCATGCACAATGCCAATCGTCGGCTGGAGTGGTGTAAAGCTAGCTGCCATTGGACTCTGGAGCAGTGGAAACACGTTCTCTGGAGTGACTAATCACACTTCACCATCTGGCAGTCCGACGGACGAATCTGGGTTTGTCAGATGCCAGGAGAACGCTACCTGCCCGAATGCATATTACCAACTGTAAAGTTTGGTGGAGGAGGAATAATGGTCTGGAGCTGTTTTTCATGGTTCGGGCTAGGCCTCTTAGTTCCAGTGAAGGGAAATCTTAATGCTACAGCATACAATGACATTGTAGACAATTCTGTGCTTACAACTTTGTGGCAACAGTTTGGGGAAGGCCCTTTCCTGTTTCAGCATGACAATGCACCCATGCACAAAGCGAGGTCCATACAGAAATGGTTTGTCGAGATCGGTGTGGAAGAACTTGACTGGCCTGCACAGAGCCCTGACCTCAACCCCATCGAACACCTTTGGGATGAATTGGAACGCTGACTGCGAGCCAGGCCTAATCGCCCAACATCAGTGCCCAACCGCACTAATGCTCTTGTGGCCGCAGCAATGTTCCAACATCTAGTGGAAAGCCTTCCCAAAAGAGTGGAGGCTGTTATAGCAGCAAAGGGGGGACCAACTCCATATTAATGCCCATGATTTTGGAATGAGATGTTTGACGAGCATACTTTTGGTCATGTAGTGTATATCGACAAGTAGACAGTCTATAATAACGCAATAAGACAAAATAAAGTGTTTTTCGGATGTGCCTCAGGGTTGTGTGCTAGGGCCTCACCGCATTCTCAGTCTGGTTGATTCCAAAGAGGAAGACAAGCTGGGAGAGGAAGATTGACACCACCAGGTTCTTGTGGATGCTGTGGAGGTTAGAGCGGAGCTTCCGGAGGATGGCCAGCAGGAGGAAGGTGATGAGGAGGGCCACCAGCGAGGCCGAAACCGTGGTGTAGGTGATGATCTTCAGGGGCAGGACCTCTCCATGCTGAGGAGGTACACACGGCCAGGGGTAAGATCAAATAATAGAAGTTAACACAAGCTGAGTCACCATGACTGAGTGTTTGGTAGGGGGATCGGGGTGGTACCTCTCTCTTGGAGATGTCCATGAGCACAGCAGAGCTGGACATGTGACTGCACTGACAGCTGATGTGGGTGCTGTTTCTGAACACCAGCTCACATCCCCTGGCAGACCAGCCTCCCGTTCCTTGAACCCTGGACCCAAAATAGATATTGTTGTAAATGATTTGTGTTCTTGAATATAACCGAGCTAAACTCCATCTAAATCTACGATCTGAGTAAGAGAATTGATAGGTATGCTCATCCTTACAGGATGGAGTGATTCCAGTAGACACAGACAGGTTTGGTCCTCTCCTCTGTCTCCAGCAGTGTGTATTCCAGTGTGATAGGCTGTGCCAGAAGAGGGGTCAAGGGCACCCCCTCACTGTAGACCACCGTGCTCACAATAGGTGTGTTGATGATGGGCCTTTTGGGGAGTCTAAACACACACACACACACATACACACACACATTTATGTTTACATTGACTTTAGTCATCCAAGAGATGTTCATATCGAGAGTGACTTTCCACAAGGGCCTATAGCAGGGCAGATGGTGGCCCCCCTTTTCTAGGCCCGCGGATAAATCCCCCCCCCCCCCCCCCCACAAAAAAAACAAATGTGGTTGTGTATCAGCAGTTTTTCTCTTGCTATGTTAGTCAATGACAGTCACTCAATTAGCCCATGTCAGGTGATTGTTTTTTTGATTGATACATTAGTCTAGCCAGCTATCTACATTTGTAGTAATCATGGTCCAATTACCGACCGGAGGGCCCCATTGACTTTGTTAGTCACTCTCACTCGGATATCATATTAAAAACTGCAAAGTTCCTCTCTGCCCCATAGCAAAATTTGTAGAAATGCATGAAATTTGTTTTAAAAGGTTGCTAAATCTTCTCTCCACCCCATGGCAACATTTTAAGAATTGCAGAAAATTAAACAATATGTTTTTTCTCTCCGCTCTCAAGAGGGGGGCCGCTAAAATGTTTTATTCGGAAGGTGAAATTTTTTGGGGTATGGATGTGGGTACACTGTGGCCCTTCATGATGTGTTCAGATTTTTTGTGGCCCCCACCCTTTCAAAGTTGCACTGGCCTGGCCTATAGCCACATCCCTGGCCTATAGTGAGGTAGCATAAACACATCTATCACAAGGAAAACTAGGCAAAAACCAAACCCAGCTTTCCCAGTGGTAAACAATACCTCAGGTTCCTGCGATCAATGTCGTAGTTCTCAGGCAGTAGCTGTCCCAGGGTCCTATAGATGATCACCACGGCAACAGGGAGAGGGCCTGGGACCTCAGCGTGACGACGCTTTTTCTTGGCAGACGCCTGGTGACCAACGGTGCTGGATTCAGTGGATTCAGCCTGGACAGGGGGCGCGTTTGTGGCTGTTGCATCTGTGGCTGTTGCTATCGAGACTGCTGTAACGATTGAAACCGATACTATGACAATTAATGAATGAATGAATCTCACATAAAAAACTCTACCAGACTGGTTGAAAAACTTGACAAACTGTTTATACAGTACAGCTCAGACTTAAAGGGGCAATCTGTAGTTGAAACAATAACAACGTTTTAGTGAACAGTTGAAAGATGAGAATGGAGAGTCTTTAACCCTCCCGTTGTCCTAGGGTCAAAATGACCCGCCACTGTGTTGAACCAACTTTATTTAATTTTTATATTTTTTGGATCATTTGTGAGAAGGAGACAGTGATACTTTCTTTAAAGTCTCACTGCCTCCTTTTCACAAATGATCCCAAAAATATAAAAATTTAATAAAGTTGGTTCAACACAGTGGCGGGTCATTTTGACCCTAGGACAACGGGAAGGTTAAGTTAGAATCTTCAAGAATGAATGAGTATATATAATTAATTTAAAAGTCCAAAAATGGATGTCGCAATCGCAGATTGCCTCTTTAATTAACTGACTATTTACGTTGTGAAAGCGACGTAATGAACCACAAAATGTCTATGCTGTTCTACTACTTTAATCCCACCTTTAACCTCCTCTGGCTGCTCGTGCTGTGTTGGGAATTCTGGGAAGCGGACAGAAGATTCCATCTCTTTGGAATAGGCCTCCTGGATCTCTTGGAAATGCGGGATGTTTGTTCGTTCTGGCCTGGACGGGTCCAAGTAATCCACAGAAACAACTGTGAGCACAGAGAGAGAGAATGTGTGATAATTATGCTTGTCTCACACGAGAGGTATTGGTGGTAGGTTGTTTTAAATGCACAATGCAACCTTACTGTGCGTTAATTAGTCATGCAAATTATGTTACTGCAACAAAATAATTGTGTCATTGCACTGCAGATGGACTCACTCATGTTTTCCGTGACAACAGTAAAGGGTTTCAGGTAGGTCTTCCTCATGTTTTGGGCCAGGGCTTGTGCGTAATCCTCAAAGCTGTGCAGTAGTAGGGCTGTACCACCTTCGGAACGCTGGATCTGCTCCCAGTGTCCTCTGTTAGCAGGGTCCAGGATGGCACTGCCCACTCGGACCATGTTCTAGAATATTAACAGGGCATGTCATACACCTACATCACATCTTTACTATGTAGTACTCTGCATTGACCTGTGTGGCCAGTATACACCCGAGACAAACAGAATGCATAATTGGTATCATATATCCCAAATGAAGCATGTGAAAACAATGTCAACAGAACAGAGAGAAACAAAGAAAACAAGAGAAGGAAAGGAGAGCTGCCCTATAAAGGAAGGGGGGGGGGGTCACTGTACAGACATCATCTCATAACAGCACCTGTGCAATCTGGCCCCACGCCCAACCACCCCTGGGGGAACTGCTACTTTCATTGGCTCAATCACCCATTCTGATTGGTACTTGACACCCTAAACCCTTCCAGCTGCACCTTCTGGCATCTAACACATCCCAAAGAGCTGGGGCTGGTGCCAAGAATGCACACTGTTAGCCATCAGCGCCCAGTCTGGTCATAAAGCTCATAGAGCATGTTAATAAAGCTCATAGAGAACATGCTAATCATTCCGCTGTATTACTTACACATAATAGGCTCTGGATCACATTCTCTATAGGGGGAGAAATCTCCAACTGGGACAACAGGCTCTTAGCAAACCAGTACCAGCTATAAGCAGGATTTGTGGAAACTATTAGCAACTTAAAGTTAGTAGGATCCTTAAGCAGTTGAGCTTAACAATGTGGGTCATTCATTCAACTTTGAGCGAGTCTCCGAAAACTGTGAGAGAACATTTAGGGTAAACATATGATAGAGAACTTGAGAATATTTGAGGGTATATTTCTACACTTTTAGAAAAAAAGGTCCTGAACCTGAAAGGGTTCTTCAGCTGTCCCCATAGGAGAACCCTTGTGAATAACTCTTTTTGGTTCCAGGTAGAACCCTTTTGGTTCCAGGTAGAACCTTTTTGAGTTCCACATAGAACCCTTTCCATAGAGGGTTCTATATGGAACCCAAAAGAGTTCTACCTGAAACCAAAAAGGGTTCTACCTGTAACCAAAAAGGGTTCTTCAAAAGGGTTCTCCTATGGGGACAACCGAAGAACCCTTTTAGGTTCTAAGAGTGTATGAGTTCCTGACATCATTGTAATTAGTAGTGTTGCTAAGGCCAATGAACCTGCTAACTCCATAACGATCTTATCATTTCAACCTCAACACATTATTTGAGAGCTGAGGAAGAGCACTACATGGCACTGCTAAAGCTAACTCTCTCTCCGCTGCTCTTATCCTTCTAGACCTATCCGCTGCCTTTGATACTGTTAACCATCAGATCCTCCTCTCCACCCTCTCCGAGTTGGGCATCTCAGGCGCTGCTCACTCTTGAATTGCGTCCTACCTGACAGGTCGCTCCTACCAGGTGGCGTGGCGAGAATCTGTCTCCGCACCACGTGCTCTCACCACTGGTGTCCCCCAGTGCTCAGTTCTAGGCCCTCTCCTATTCTCTCTATACACCAAGTAACTTGGCTCTGTCCTGTCATATCCTCACATGGTCTCTCCTATCATTACTACGCAGACGACACACAATTAATGTTTTCCTTTCCCCCTTCTGATAACCAGGTGGCGAATCGCATCTCTGCATGTCTGGCAGACATATCAGTATGGATGTCGGATCACCACCTCAAGCTGAACCTCGGCAAAACGGAGCTGCTCTTCCTCCCGGGGAAGGACTTCCCGCTCCATGATCTCGCCATCACAGTTGACAACTCCATTGTGTCCTCCTCCCAGAGTGCAAAGAACCTTGGCGTGACCCTGGACAACACCCTGTCGTTCTCCGCTAACATCAAAGCGGTGACCCGATCCTGCAGGTTCATGCTCTACAACATTCGCAGAGTACGACCCTACCTTACACAGAAAGCGGCACAGGTCCTAATCCAGGCACTTGTCATCTCCCATCTGGATTACTGCAACTCGCTGTTGGCTGGGCTCCCTGCCTGTGCCATTAAACCCCTACAATTTATCCAGAACGCTGCAGCCCGTCTGGTGTTCAACCTTCCCAAGTTCTCTCATGTCACCCCGCTCCTCCGCACACTCCACTGGCTTCCAGTTGAGGCTCGCATCTACTACAAGACCATGGTGCTTGCCTACGGAGCTGTGAGGGGAACGGCACCTCCTTACCTTCAGGCTCTGATCAGACCCGACACCCAAACGAGGGCACTACGTTCATCCACCTCTGGCCTGCTAGCTCCCCTACCTCTACGGAAGCACAGTTCCCGCTCAGCCCAGTCAAAGCTATTCGCTGCTCTGGCACCCCAATGGTGGAACAAGCTCCCCCCGACGCCAGGACAGCGGAGTCACTGACCACCTTCCGGAGACACTTGAATCCCTACCTCTTTAAGGAATACCTGGAATAGTATAAAGTAATCCTTCTTCCCCCACCCCCCATAAAAAAATAAAATAAAGTGGTTGTCCCACTGGCTATCATAAGTTGAATGCACCAATTTGTAAGTGGCTCTGGATAAGAGTGTCTGCTAAATGAGGTAAATGTAAATGTAAACACTAGTTGAAGCATGTTTCTAGTGGCCCACCTCATGGAAGTGAATGTCTCTCGTGGTGGCCATGTCGAAGCCCAGCTGTTGGCTCTCGTACTGCAGCAGGCGGGTCAGGAGGCTGTAGGCCGTCTTCACGTCGTTGCCCTGGAGGTCCGCCGTGCGGTTGGTGGCGCTACGCAGCATGCTGGCCATGCCCTTTGACCTCTCACCGTCCATCCTGGAGCTGTTGAGTTGCAGCTCCTCGTCCTGAAGGCCAGAGGTCAGGGAGAGGTCAGAGGTCAGACAGGTGTCTCAATGATAAAGGAGGGTTTTAATCTCAATGGGACTTCCTGCATTTGAATAAAGGTTAAATCAAGACATACCTCTTTTTTCAGCTGAGAGAAGGTGAGAGAGGTGCAGTTGAAGAGATCGGGAGGCAGCCAGCCGTTCTCATCGCTGCAGTGGCGGATGGCCGTGCCTAGTGGGGAGGAGAAAGACGGGGAGAGAAGGGTAAGGAAGAGGAGGACTGATTGTGACGATTCTCTGTTGACCTCTATTGCCTTTTAGCTGACATGTTGATGAAATCAACAGGATAACAACAGTATGAACAGTATAGTCTGGTAAAATTTCAATAAAATGTATGCATTTCCAATACATTTTCACATTCTGAAAAGGGTTGCTGTGCTTACCTGTGGATCGTTTGGGACACTTCATGGCAGCGGGTTGTCCAAACTGGGTCTTTGGCCACCAGATCCCTGCATCAAAGGCCTTGGGACAGCCCTCATATACAACTAGTGAAGAGATTAGAACAACCAAGAACAAGCAGTCTTTGATCAGGGAGCGAAGGAGTTAGGGTCAGGGTCAAGGTCAGGGAGCGAATTAGTTAGTAAGGGTTAGGGTCAGGGTCAGGGTCAGGGTCAGGGAGCGAATGAGTTAGGGTCAGGGTCAGGGTCAGGGAGCGAATTAGTTAGTAAGAGTTAGGGTCAGGGTCAGGGTCAGGGTCAGGGAGCGAATTAGTTAGGATTAGGGTCAGGGTCAAGGTCAGGGAGCGAATGAGTTAGGGTTTAGGTCAGGGAGCGAATGAGTTAGGGTTAGGGTCAGGAAGCGAATGAGTTAGTAAGATGCTTTAGTAAGAGTTAGTAAGATGCTTACCCATGCACCCGCTGGAGGTGACCTCGGCAAAGGGGTTGTCACAGCGGTTACACTGGCGCCCGATCACGCCGGTCCTGCACTGACACTGGCCCGTGTGAGGGTGGCAGGAGCGTGACATGGCGCCAAGCTGGAAACACTCACAGGAGTAGCAAGTGTCCCCTCCCTCTGGCCGGTAGTAGTTATCCTGAAGGCAGGAGAGAGCATGAGCTGAGCATGCAACACAGGAAGGAATGGGGACAGCTAGAACACATGCCCAGAAGAGACTACGTGTGGTTAATACTTTTCCGTACCTTACAGCGGCAGTCCCCAGTGGTCTTGTTGCAGTCTCGGTAGAACCCTTTGCTGACATCACAGTTACATGGGCCACAGACAGGGTTCCCCCACCAGCCACGAGCACAGGGTAGGTTGGCTCTGGAGAACAACAGAACCAAGTGTTATTCCACTTAGAACCCCGTTTATCATAGCAAGCAAGGATACACCAATGAAAACCATGAGCAAATCATAAGGGAGTTGAAATATGCTAAGCCAATGCCAAAACTACTATAGATCTATTTAACACCAACGAATACCAAAGCCAAGGGGCAACAGTTTACAAAACCAAATTACTACACAGGTTGATGGAATGTGCTGAGTGGTACGGTAGGGGTTAAGTGGGGTTACTGGGGTAAGCTCTGAAACAAAGTGAATTGTTTCCAGAAATATCAGAACTGGCGCTGACTCATAGCAGGTGGGGGTTTAATGATCTCCAGGTGAGTTAAAAAACGGACACTAAAAAGCCCAAAACCCCCCAAAAAGAAACTGTCCTTAGATCAGTGTCGGTACTCACTTGTTCTGGCAGTACTGTCCGTAGGAGTTGTGGTCACACTGGCAGCTGTAGCCATGGGGGGAACTGGGCTGGCGGACACAGGTGGACACACGCTGACAGGGATTCAGGAGACACGCGTCCACACAGTCCCTCCCAAAGTACCCTGGGAATAAATTATATAAACACACAGTTTGACCAATGAGTGAATAATCCTCTAAGAAAACCAATGGTCCAAACCCCAAGTCTCTATCATAATCCGTTCAAAAGTTATTGGAGTTTTTACCATTGTAGGATGGCCAGAATTAGGGTGACTAAATCAATGGAGGCTAGAGAAAAAAACAGTTGAACTCGTCATCTTGCTTCTTGGATCCCGCAGGACATAAAACAATATAGAGGTAAGATGGATATCGATTTTGAGACATGACATGTAGTATTTTCATATTTGAGTATACACTGTTCATATTAATCCTCTAAATGTTATTATGAGAAACCTGTACCGCTATGTCAACAGAGCTCGGTGCTTATTATTAGACGTATTAGGTTACGAAATCCGACTACTTGGATATAATGTTAATGAAATGATGGAGAAAGACCCCACTGAACGATTCAGAACATGATGAATCATATTTGTCTTGATAAAATGTATTTTCTAACATAAGGAAGTGAAATGTCAACACCAAAGTGTGTTTTTTGACCCACTCTGGGCGGAGTGGATGGACAACCTACTAAAGGTATTTTTTTATGGTAGTGGATCCTGTTCGGGGGGCTTACCGGGGTGGCACATACAGGTATGTGAGCTCCAGTTGTCGGTGCAGCGGCTGTGCTCAGGGCAGACGTTAGCGGTGCAGGGGTTAGCCACCTCACAACCATCCTCCACTCGGACCTTCTGACCCTGAAGCATGTTGACGTTGGCCAGGTTGGTGGACGTCTCGCCCATCCGCACGCCCTGGCAACACAGGAGAGTAGAGGACCATCAGTGTTGTGTTGGCGTTGACTAATGAGTACGGTACAGATAAATGGTGTGTGTGAGGCTCACCTGCATGCAGCCCTTGAGTCCGCTCTGGACTGTCCCATCCTCCTTCCTCAGCCCCCCCACAAACAGACTCCTCAGCCTCAGTCCTGGCAGCTCATTGCCTATCTCCACTGACCTCTGTGGAATGCACCCACCCATAGAACACTTGCAGAGACCATGTGTATTGTGCATACATATCATACATTACATTCACAAACACTAGTACAGAACACACAAATACAGTGCTGCCAGTCAGTGAGTCAGTGAGTACCTGGAACATGCCGTAGTCCAGTGATACCAGGGCCATGTATTTGATGTCCTTCCCGTCTTTGATACTCTTCAGCTCCACCAGGACGTGGTGCCACTCCCCGTCGTTCACCCTGACCTGAGAGAAGTCCAGCAGGGCAACCCGCTTCACCCCCAGGAACACCTGGAAACGCACATGTCTGCCGCTGATCTGGAGTCAGGGAGAGAGGGAGATGGTGAGAGAGAAAGCAGATGGAAGGCAGAGAAAGAGGGAGAGAGAGGAGGGTGACATGAGAGAAGGGGGGGGGGGGACAAGAAAGAGAGAACATGAGGTTGAGTCATTTAACGCCAGCATATTAGCTTAACCTTATCATAGCATTAGCTTAACCTTATCATAGCATTAGCGTAGCCTTATCATAGCATTAGCTTAACCTTATCGTAGCATTAGCTTAGCCTTATCATAGCATTAGCTTAACCTTATCGTAGCATTAGCTTAGCCTTATTATAGCATTACATTAACCTTATCATAGCATTAGCTTAGCCTTATCATAGCATTACGTTAACCTTATCATAGCATTAGCTTAGCCTTTACCCGGCCTTAATAACATGGAGGAAGGCCCTGTGTGTTGTGTAGGCTGTGGGCTGCCCCGCTCTACTCACCAGGAGGTGTATCTTGGAGAAGTCCCCAGCGTTGGCCTGCAGCAGGGTGCCAGAGCTCTGCCTGGTTCTGAACATCAAGCCCATGTACCAGGGCACACTGATGGTGACCTCCGGCTCGCGCCACCACACCAGGGCATGGCCGTCGAAGTGCTGCGGGGAGGGCATGACTGGAGGAAGGGAAACAGATAGGGTCACTTTAGTTGGAGAACCAACTAGAGTCAAATGAATACAAGTCAAATGTTACTTAATCACAAAATGACTTTGGTAATTCCACACGAGAGGCTCGATTGACTAGGTCCGTTCTAGGCCTTGTTCCAAATAGCCTGACTAAATCCTGACTACAAAGCCATGGCAACATATCCAGGGGCTATCATTACATCATTGCCATACAGGTAGCTCTTCTGTGTGTATGGTCTTGCAGAGGATGAGCTCAGCAGTAAAAGTTGTGGATAGAGTCTGTACTTGTTCATTGCTTCCTGGACAATCACAGCTTAAACATCCACATGAAATGGTGATTAATGGGTCGATCCACGAAATGAGTGCCTTTGATAGAAATTGTGCACCAATGTTGCATTTTAAAAGACTGTTATATTAAATGAAGTGCCCTTTAATATAGACCACATGGACAATTCAATAAATCTGTGTTTTTATATGAATAAAGGCTTGCTAAAGTGCCAATATTCAGCATTTGACATGTCCCTCCGTCAATCCTGTGTCACTTCTAGGAAGATTTTATTAAACCACTTAATCCCTAAATTTCTCTAAATTTCACCATCTTTGTAAAGCCCTAGTTATTTTGCTGCTTTGACAAAGTCATTACTGAAGATTATAGTTTATTTTATGTGATTAGTGATTACATCTGTCCCTCATTTAAGGTCAATCCTTTTACGTGAATGGAACTCGTTTCAATATGGTGAAACTATTCCAAAAAATAAATACAAAAATCAAAATAAACATTAAACATATAATAGTTACAGTGGGGAAAAAAAGTATTTAGTCAGCCACCAATTGTGCAAGTTCTCCCACTTAAAAAGATGAGAGAGGCCTGTAATTTTCATCATAGGTACACGTCAACTATGACAGACAAAATTAGAAAAAAAAATCCAGAAAATCACATTGTAGGATTTTTAATGAATTTATTGGCATATGATGGTGGAAAATAAGTATTTGGTCAATAACAAAAGTTTCTCAATACTTTGTTATATACCCTTTGTTGGCAATGACACAGGTCAAACGTTTTCTGTAAGTCTTCACAAGGTTTTCACACACTGTTGCTGGTATTTTGGCCAATTCCTCCATGCAGATCTCCTCTAGAGCAGTGATGTTTTGGGGCTGTCGCTGGGCAACACAGACTTTCAACTCCCTCCAAAGATTTTCAATGGGGTTGAGATCTGGAGACTGGCTAGGCCACTCCAGGACCTTGAAATGCTTCTTACGAAGCCACTCCTTCGTTGCCCGGGCGGTGTGTTTGGGATCATTGTCATGCTGAAAGACCCAGCCACGTTTCATCTTCAATGCCCTTGCTGATGGAAGGAGGGTTTCACTCAAAATCTCACGATACATGGCCCCATTCATTCTTTCCTTTACACGGATCAGTCGTCCTGGTCCCTTTGCAGAAAAACAGCCCCAAAGCATGATGTTTCCAACCCCATGCTTCACAGTAGGTATGGTGTTCTTTGGATGCAACTCAGCATTCTTTGTCCTCCAAACATGACGAGTTGAGTTTTTACCAAAAAGTTATATTTTGGTTTCATCTGACCATATGACATTCTCCCAATCCTCTTCTGGATCATCCAAATGCACTTCAGACGGGCCTGGACATGTACTGGCTTAAGCAGGGGGACACGTCTCGCACTGCAGGATTTGAGTCCCTGGCGGCGTAGTGTGTTACTGATGGTTGGCTTTGTTACTTTGGTCCCAGCTCTCAGCAGGTCATTCACTAGGTCCCCCCGTGTGGTTCTGGGATTTTTGCTCACCGTTCTTGTGATCATTTTGACCCCACGGGGTGAGATCTTGCATGGAGCCCCAGATCGAGGGAGATTATCAGTGGTCTTGTATGTCTTCCATTTCCTAATAATTGCTCCCACAGTTGATTTCTTCAAACCAAGCTGCTTACCTGTTGCAGATTCAGTCTTCCCAGCCTGGTGCAGGTCTACAATTTTGTTTTTGGTGTCCTTTGACAGCTCTTTGGTCTTGGCCATTGTGAAGTTTGGAGTGTGACTGTTTGAGGTTGTGGACAGGTGTCTTTTATACTGATAACAAGTTCAAACAGGTGCCATTAATACAGGTAACGAGTGGAGGACAGAGGAGCCTCTTAAAGAAGAAGTTACAGGTCTGTGAGAGCCAGAAATCTTGCTTGTTTGTAGGTGACCAAATACTTATTTTCCACCATAATTTGCAAATCAATTCATTAAAAATCCTACAATGTGATTTTCTGGATTTTTTTTTCTCAATTTGTCTGTCATAGTTGACGTGTACCTATGATGAAAATTACAGGCCTCTCTCATCTTTTTAAGTGGGAGAACTTGCACAATTGGTGGCTGACTAAATACTTTTTTGCCCCACTGTAAATCATAGAGTAAAAGCAGGTGAGCTGTTTCTACTCTTCTTGGCCATTTTCTGGTGTTTTGTGGAGGAAAACTGAGCCGGTTGAGCAATACACGTCAACCCTGTCACTCATAGATAGACAGGCTAGAAATGTTTTAACAATTTCCTTGTTTTTGTGAAGCTTGCGTTCAATTGCCTCTCCCTTTTGCACACAACAAGTTTCCATGCCCCCTGTCTGAAGGGGATTTATGGCTGATTTAACAATAAATCGTCAACCCTGTCAAGGTCAACCCCTTACTTTATTTGGCACTTAATAGGCACATACTATAGTCATTTTTTCTTGAGATGGGAAAACTTGTTTTTTATGGTTGAACATGTGCTCTTTATGACAGAATGTAAAAATTTGATGAAATCCAAAGTTTTGTTTGACCAAGTTCAAAAGGCACAGAATTGGTGGAATGACCCTGTTATTGTGATTCACAATCATGCAACTGTTCCTTATACATAATGTACATACATTCATCTTCAGTATCACATTCTTGTAAGAACATATATTTGAATGAGATTGAGAAACACACACACGTGGACACGCCCAGATATTGCCCGGTAATTAGCTGTATTTCACAGCCTGAGACATTTGGAGACATCCCGCCAGGTCATTGGTTGCAACAGCGTTTACACTCACTGTGCCCTTTCACCCTTTCAAGGTACTTCTATGAATTGGGTGAAACTTTCTGAAAACATAAAGCCAATTAGGGGGGGTAGATCAGTTATAATATTACAGATAGATTGTAGGTTCTATCTATCATTGTCTGCATAATTTATAATCCCCCCTACCCTACCATCCCTACCCTAATGAAGTAAACTAACGGACTACAATACTTCTACTGCTACTTCCAGCTATTTCGCTCAGATCTACAGTGCCTGTAGTTAAAGTGGCAATCAGCAATAGAAAAAAATTAAGTGATCTCCCACCCCTGGTTTGGTAAAAAGCTGAGGGATGGGGCTGGAGAAATGTAATCACTCACAAATTCATAGAAAGAGCTATGGATGCCAGGATTGACCATCAATGATATACAAATGATTGTTGTAACCGAGTTTGAGGCTATATAGTGTTTGTTTACATTTTCTATGTTTACAAACTTTGGAGTAAAACAAGCTTATATTTTGGGTTCTGATGGGGTACGACAGTTGAACTAAGCTCATGAGGCATTCATAAGTTATATTCTTCAAGAATCAATGGGCATACAGTGGGGGGAAAAAGTATTTAGTCAGCCACCAATTGTGCAAGTTCTCCCACTTAAAAAGACGAGAGAGGCCTGTAATTTTCATCATAGGTACACGTCAACTATGACAGACATGAGGGAAAAAAATCCAGAAAATCACATTGTAGGATTTTTAATGAATTTATTTGCAAATTATGGTGGAAAATAAGTATTTGGTCAATAACAAAAGTTTCTCAATACTTTGTTATATACCCTTTGTTGGCAATGACACAGGTCAAACGTTTTCTGTAAGTTTTCACAAGGTTGTCACACACTGTTGCTGGTATTTTGGCCCATTCCTCCATGCAGATCTCCTCTAGAGCAGTGATGTTTTGGGGCTGTCGCTGGGCAACACAGACTTTCAACTCCCTCCAAAGATTTTCTATGGGGTTGAGATCTGGAGACTGGCTAGGCCACTCCAGGACCTTGAAATGCTTCTTACGAAGCCACTCCTTCGTTGCCCGGGCGGTGTGTTTGGGATCATTGTCATGCTGAAAGACCCAGCCACGTTTCATCTTCAATGCCCTTGCTGATGGAAGGAGGTTTTCATTATTATTCAAAATCTCACGATACATGGTCCCATTCATTCTTTCCTTTACACAGATCAGTCGTCCTGGTCCCTTTGCAGAAAAACAGCCCCAAAGCATGATGTTTCCACCCCCATGCTTCACAGTAGGTATGGTGTTCTTTGGATGCAACTAAGCATTCTTTGTCCTCCAAACACGACGAGTTGAGTTTTTACCAAAAAGTTCTATTTTGGTTTCATCTGACCATATGACATTCTCCCAATCCTCTTCTGGAACATCCAAATGCACTCTAGCAAACTTCAGACGGGCCTGGACATGTACTGGCTTAAGCAGGGGTACACGTCTGGCACTGCAGGATTTGAGTCCCTGGCGGCGTAGTGTGTTACTGATGGTAGGCTTTGTTACTTTGGTCCCAGCTCTCTGCAGGTCATTCACTAGGTCCCCCCGTGTGGTTCTGGGATTTTTGCTCACCGTTCTTGTGATCATTTTGACCCCACGGGGTGAGATCTTGCGTGGAGCCCCAGATCGAGGGAGATTATCAGTGGTCTTGTATGTCTTCCATTTCCTAATAATTGCTCCCACAGTTGATTTCTTCAAACCAAGCTGCTTACGTATTGCAGATTCAGTCTTCCCAGCTTGGTGCAGGTCTACAATTTTGTTTCTGGTGTCCTTTGACAGCTCTTTGGTCTTGGCCATAGTGGAGTTTGGAGTGTGACTGTTTGAGGTTGTGGACAGGTGTCTTTTATACTGATAACAAGTTCAAACAGGTGCCATTAATACAGGTAACGAGTGGAGGACAGAGGAGCCTCTTAAAGAAGAAGTTACAGGTTGTCAGATGGGAACCGATGTGGATGTGGTGGAGGAGTCAGGCGCAGGACACAGAGGTTAAGTCCAACAGACTTTAATAATCCAAAGTCGACTGTCCAAAAGTAACACGACCTCGACAAAACAAGAGGTGAGGGAGAATTACGCATACACGCGTAAACACTAAACATAAAACAAACAGAGTGCAAACACGTAGCTCCGAACAGCATGACAGTGAAAACAACACACAATAATACTAACACAAAACAAAGAACTTATAGGGCACGCAATCAACACACAAATGGCCACAGGTGATACAGACAGACAAAAGCAATTGACTGCAGAAACATAGAGCGGTGGCAGCTAGTACTCCGGGGACGGCGCTCGCCGAAGCCTGCCCGAACCAGGAGGAGGAGCAGTCTCGGCCGAAACCGTGACAGTACCCCCCCCCCTTGACGCGCGGCTCCAGCCGTGCGCCGACCCCGGCCTCGGGGACGGCCAGGAGGACGCGGACCCGGGCGCGTGGGATGCCCATGGTGAAACTCAGTCAGGAGGGATGGATCGAGTATGTCCCTCCTGGGTACCCAGCACCGTTCCTCCGGACCGTACCCCTCCCACTCCACGAGATACTGGAGACCACTCCTCCGGCGCCTCGAGTCCAAGATGGTCCGGACCCGGTACGCCGGGGCCCCCTCGATGTCCAAAGGGGGCGGAGGGGTCTCTCCTATCCTATCTTCTTGGAGTGGGCCAGCTACCACCGGCCTGAGAAGAGACACATGGAACGAGGGGTTAATATTTTTATACTCTATAGGCAGTTGTAACCTGTAACACACCTCGTTCAATCTTCTCAGGACTTTGAAGGGCCCCACAAACCGCCGACCCAGCTTCCGGCAGGGCAGGCGGAGGGGCAGGTTTCGAGTCGAGAGCCAGACTCGATCTCCCGGTGCGTACACCGGTCCCTCACTGCGGTGGCGGTCGGAGCTCGCCTTTTGTTGACGGATGGCACGCTGCAGATGGACATGGGCAGCGTCCCACGTCTCCTCCGAGCGCCGAATCCACTCGTCCACCGCAGGAGCCTCGATCTGGCTCTCGTGCCATGGTGCCAGGACCGGCTGATAGCCTAAAACACACTGGAAAGGTGTTAAATTGGTGGAGGAGTGGCGGAGAGAGTTCTGGGCCATCTCTGCCCAGGGGATGAACCTAGACCACTCCTCCGGCCGGTCCCGGCAATAGGACCTCAAAAACCTACCCACATCCTGGTTGACACGTTCCACCTGCCCATTGCTCTCTGGGTGGTACCCCGAGGTAAGGCTTACCGAGACCCCCAACCGTTCCATGAACGCCCCCCAAACTCTGGAGGTGAACTGGGGACCTCGGTCAGACACTATATCCTCGGGGACCCCATAGTGCCGGAACACATGGGTAAATAGGGCCTCAGCGGTTTGTAGGGCAGTAGGGAGACCCGGCATGGGAAGGAGACGACAGGCCTTAGAAAACCGATCCACAACGACCAAAATAGTGGTATTCCCCTGGGAGGGGGGGAGATCGGTTACGAAAGCCACCGATAGGTGGGACCATGGTCGTTGTGGAACGGGCAGGGGGTGTAGCTTACCCCTGGGCAAATGTCTAGGCGCCTTACACTGGGCACACACCGAGCAGGAGGAGACATAAACCCTCACATCCCTGGCTAACATTGGCCACCAGTATTTCATGCTAAGACAGTGCACGGTCCGGCCAATACCTGGATGTCCAGAGGAGGGTGATGTATGAGCCCAATAAATCAGTCGATCACGAATCTCGAGCGGAACGTACGTCCACCCCACAGGACGTCCACCCCACAGGACACTCGGGGGGAGTAGGGTCGGTACGCAGTGCCCGCTCGATTTCCGCATCGACCTCCCATACCACCGGAGCCACCAAACAAGACTCCGGCAATATGGAAGTAGGCTCGTTGGACCTCTCCTCTGTGTCATACCGCCGGGACAGGGCGTCTGCCTTACCATTCTGGGACCCAGGGATGTATGTGATCTTAAAAACGAACCGGGTTAGGAACATGTTCCACCTAGCCTGACGAGGGTTCAATCTCCTAGCTGCCCGGATGTACTCCAGGTTACGGTGATCAGTCAGAATGAGGAAAGGGTGTTGAGCCCCCTCAAGCCAATGCCTCCACACCTTTAGGGCCTGGACTACGGCTAGCAGCTCCCTGTCCCCAACATCATAATTACGCTCCGCCGAGCTGAGCTTCTTAGAGTAGAACGCACAGGGGCGGAGTTTAGGTGGCGTGCCGGACCGTTGTGACAGAACTGCCCCAATACCGGTCTCGGAAGCGTCTACCTCTACTTGGAAGGGTAAAGAGGGATCCGGATGCGCCAGCACAGGGGCCGAGGTGAACAGGTTCTTTAGTTTGACAAATGCCCTGTCCGCCTCAGCCGACCACTGCAAACGAACCGGACCCCCCTTTAGCAGGGACGTAATGGGAGCTGCAACCTGTCCAAAACCCCGAATAAACCTCCGGTAGTAATTAGCAAAACCCAAGAACTGCTGCACCTCTTTTACAGTGGTTGGAGTTTGCCAATTACGCACGGCCGATACCCGGTCTACCTCTATCTCCACGCCAGACGCAGACAACCGATAACCCAAAAAGGAGACGGACTCCTGGAAGAACAGGCATTTCTCTGCCTTGACATACAGGTCATGCTCCAACAGTCTTCTCAACACTCGGCGCACCTGGGCTACATGCTCGGCTCGTGTAGAAGAATACACTAGGATGTCGTCGATGTAAACTACTACACCCTGCCCATGCATGTCCCGGAAAATCTCGTCAACAAAGGATTGGAAGACTGAAGGAGCATTCATTAACCCGTATGGCATGACGAGATACTCGTAGTGACCCGAGGTGGTACTAAATGCTGTTTTCCATTCATCTCCCTCCCTAATGCGCACCAGATTGTAAGCGCTCCTGAGATCCAACTTTGTGAAGAACCGCGCTCCGCGTAATGACTCCGTCATCGTCGCAATCAGTGGAAGTGGGTAACTGTATTTAACTGTGATCTGATTGAGACTCCGGTAATCAATACACGGGCGCAATCCCCCGTCCTTCTTCTTCACAAAGAAGAAACTCGAGGAGACCGGGGAAGTAGAGGACCGTATGTATCCCTGTGCCAAGGACTCGGCTATGTAAGTCTCCATAGCCGCTGTCTCCTCTTGAGACAGGGGATACACATGACTCCGTGGCAGAGCCGCTCCTGTTTGGAGATTTATCGCACAGTCCCCCTGTCTATGAGGAGGTAGCCGTGTTGCCCTCGATTTGCTAAACACAAGTGCTAAATCCTCATACTCAGGGGGAATGCGCAGTGCGGGCACTTGGTTCGGACTCTCTACCGAGGTCGCCCCTACGGAAACACCTAAACATCTCCCTACACACTGGGCAGACCACTCCATAAGAGCTCTCTGTTGCCACGCTATGGTAGGATCATGGGTGCTTAACCAGGGAAGGCCCAACACCACGGGGTACGCAGGAGAGTCAATCAGATAAAACTGAATGATCTCCTCATGACCCCCCTGCGTCGTCATCGTCAGTGGTGCTGTGACTTCCCTGATCAGACCCGACCCCAACGGCCGGCTGTCTAATGCGTGGACAGGAAATGGAGCTTCTACCGGCCGAAGGGGAATTCCTAACCTACAACAAAATGCCCGATCAATAAAGTTCCCAGCTGCGCCTGAATCTACTAGCGCCTTATGCTGGGAATGAGGTGCCACCTGTGGAAATTTCACAGGAATACTCATGTGACCAACAGAAAGCTCTGGGTAAGTGGGGCGCCTGCTCACCTGAAATGACTCCCCAGTGCGTGGCCTGTTGTCACCTCTCCCAGGAGACCCTCCCCAGCACCTGGCCGCGGTGTGTCCTCCACGACCACAGGTGGTGCAGGGGATGGCCCCCCTCGGGTTACCTCTCCTCCTCTCTCTAGCGCCAGCACCCCCGAGCTCCATGGGAATCGGCTCGGAGGTGCTGGAGGGCGGAATGGACGACCCCCACTCGGGACGTCCGCGGGTAGCCAGCAGGGTGTCTAGACGGATGGAAATGTCCACCAACTGGTCGAACGACAGGTTGGTGTCCCTGCAGGCCAGCTCACGACGAACGTCCTCTCGTAGGCTACACCGGTAGTGGTCGATGAGGGCCCTCTCATTCCACCCCGCATCCGCTGCTAGTGTCCGGAACTCCAGTGCGAACTCCTGTGCGCTCCTCTTCTCCTGTCGGAGGTGGAACAGACGCTCTCCCGCCGCTTTCCCCTCAGGTGGATGATCGAAGACAGCCCTGAAGCGGCGGGAGAACTCCGCGTAGGTGATGGTTGCGGCGTCTATTCCCCTCCATTCAACGTTGGCCCACTCCAACGCCTTGCCGGATAGACAGGAGATGAGGGCGGAGACGCTCTCGTATCCCGAGGGCGCCGGGTGTATGGTGGCCAGGTACAGTTCCACCTGCAGGAGAAATCCCTGACACCCGGCTGCAGAACCGTCATATGCCCTCGGGAGCGAGAGCCGAATGCCACTGGGTTCCGGTGCTGAGAGAGGAGGACTGGCCGTTGGTGATGGGATGTTGTGAGAGTGCGTGGGCACCTCTCTATTCACCAACCGGCGCAGAGTGTTGGACACATCCTCCATGGCGGCCCCGAGTTGCCGGATCATGGTGTCCTGGTAGTTGATCCGGTATTCCAGGGATTCGGGTGCCGCCGTTGTTCCTGCTGACTCCATGTGGGTGTGTTGTTCTGTCAGATGGGAACCGATGTGGATGTGGTGGAGGAGTCAGGCGCAGGACACAGAGGTTAAGTCCAACAGACTTTAATAATCCAAAGTCGACTGTCCAAAAGTAACACGACCTCGACAAAACAAGAGGCGAGGGAGAATTACGCATACACGCGTAAACACTAAACATAAAACAAACAGAGTGCAAACACGTAGCTCCGAACAGCATGACAGTGAAAACAACACACAATAATACTAACACAAAACAAGGAACTTATAGGGCACGCAATCAACACACAAATGGCCACAGGTGATACAGACAGACAAAAGCAATCGACTGCAGAAACATAGAGCGGTGGCAGCTAGTACTCCGGGGACGGCGCTCGCCGAAGCCTGCCCGAACCAGGAGGAGGAGCAGTCTCGGCCGAAACCGTGACACAGGTCTGTGAGAGCCAGAAATCTTGCTTGTTTGTAGGTGACCAAATACTTATTTTCCACCAAAATTTGCAAATAAATTCATCAAAAATCCTAAAATGTGATTTTCTGTAAAAAATATTCTCAATTTGTCTGTCATAGCTGACGTGTACCTATGATGAAAATTACAGGCCTCTCTCATCTTTTTAAGTGGGAGAACTTGCACAATTGGTGGCTGACTAAATACTTTTTTCCCCCACTGTATATAATGAACTTATAAATCCAAAAATGGATGTAGCAACTGCTGATTTCCACTTTAAATAATTATACATATATTTCTAATTTCCTCTTTCTTCAAGTGCTGGATTTTCACCCACAGCGGCCATCCACCATGCTTTCTGATCTAACTCCAACCCTCCGATGTCCACAGGTTAACCCATCTTTCTCAGTATAATGCCATTTTGTTATTTTCTATAGCAGTCCATCCCTCCATTTGACTGTGATGTCTTACTGAACTACTGAAGGGTCCTGAACCTCCATATTTGTAACATTTATACTGATATTGTCCTAAAAAGAAATACTTTACCCAAGAGTATAATGATATTTCCCATTGACTGATCTTGGTTTTTCAGATCCTCTAACAATACAGTTTGCAGGTCCATCTGAACCCTGATATTAATACCTAACAACCATTCCTGGACCCGACTCCAAAAACGAGCCACCGATGGACAGTACCAGAAAATATGTTCTATTGATTTCTTTGTGGCAGAGTCTGCACAGGGCTGACTGTTCTATTGATTCTGTTTCCTCGTGGCACAGTCTGCACAAGGCTGACTGTTCTACTGATTCTGTTTCCTCGTGGCAGAGTCTGCACAAGGCTGACTGTTCTATTGATTCTGTTTCCTTGTGGCAGAGTCTGCACAAGGCTGACTGTTCTATTGATTCTGTTTCCTTGTGGCAGAGTCTGCACAAGGCTGACTGTTCTATTGATTCTGTTTCCTTGTGGCAGAGTCTGCACAAGGCTGACTGTTCAATACCCCATATATTGAGCATTCTTTTTCTTAAGTATTTTATAGCTTAAATTGAAACGAACGGATTGATGTTTCAATTGTTGTTTTATATGTTTCAAGTTGTACGTTTTAATGTCACTTGCACAAGTACAGTGAAATGCCTTTCTTACAAGCTCTAAATCCAACAATGCAGTAATCAATAACAATGTAATACTAAAAATAAAAAGGTAGAACAAAAACACGCGAGAAATAAAAAGAAGAAGAATATGAGAAAGTAAGTAAGCATACAATATACAGGGTCAGTTCCAGTACCATATTTACACTGTGCAGGGATACTGGAGTGATAGAGGTAGATATGCATAGGGGTAAGGTGACTAAACATCAGGATATATGATAAACAGAGTAGCAGCAGCGTATATGATGATTGTATGTGAGTGGGTGTGTGTAGAGTCAGTATAAATGTATGTGCATATTATGTGTGTGTGAGCAAATGATGGAGTGAGTGTTTGTGTGTGTGTTGGAGTATCAGTGCACGTAGTGTGTAGGGCCCTGTGAGTGTGTGTGTGTTGGAGTATCAGTGTGCGTAGTGTGTAGGGCCCTGTGAGTGTGCATAGAGACAGTGCAAAAATACAAATGTAATTAAATACAAGGGTCAACTCAGATAGTCTGTGTAGTCATTTTGTTAGCTATTTAGTTAGCTATTTAGCAGTCTTATGGCTTGGGGATTGAAGCTGTTCAGGAGCCTGTTGGTGTCAGACTTGATGCACCGGTACCGCTCGAAGGTTCATAGACCTGATCCCAAGGTATTGGAACATACAAATCCTGTTCCCAACTGAGTTGAATTTTATACGGTATTGCTGTCAAACCTTTTGACTTTAAGTGAAACTGATACATTTTTCTATTTATGGTAATCATTTTAAGCCATTTATGATTTTTAATGGGTGGCAGACAGACTAATTCTTTAATTTCTTCTTTAAGTAATTGTCTCTTCCAATTTTGTGGCAGTGCCTCGATGAGTTGGTTATAATTTTGTATTCAGCATCCACCTCCATACACTGTTGTTAGTTGCTCGTGTGACATCATTTTACCGTTCTTTTTTACAATGTCCTTCATAAATATTATACCCTTTTTGTATAACTGACTGCACCATAATGCTTCTGGGTAATAATCAGATCACCAATGAAATGTAGTAGTGGGCATGTGGCCCTGGACCAAGTGTAAATACTTAAAAAATCCTTCCTTCCTTCCTTCCTTCCTTCCTTCCTTCCTTCCTTCCTTCCTTCCTTGAGGATAGGCGAAAACCAGGTTACCATCAGTCTATTGCTTCCATCAGTAAGGCCAGTTGAGATCTGTGATTACCTCAAGCAGGCCGGTACGGAAGGATGCATTAGTAAAGTATTCCAACAGGGCCAGGGTTAGGGTCAGTGTGTATGTGGAATGTAGGAATGTGGAGATTCTCAGGAAACTTGTACACATTGACCTTGTCTGTTTCCTCACCGCTAGCCTTGTGGAGTGTGACTGAAGCTTTTTGAACTAATTTGGAATTAATTATGAGACACACAATAAAACACATAGCTACATACACACAGGGCACATGCACACACACACACACGATATACAGACTGACACACACCCGTACAGGAAACCCCCCAAAATATATACAATACACTTTTCCTAAAATCCTTTACCTTGTTCACAGTTCTTCCCTCCGTAGCCCAGGGGACAGCCACAGGAATATGTGCTCCACTTGTTCACACAGACTCCTCCGTTCAGACACATACTTTGAGTGCAGTAGTCCTTCTTCGCTGTGCACCCTGAATACAGACATGTAATACAGGCTTATGACAATCAGTGGCATCAATAGGGTTAGACAAAAATATCAAACTAATACGTTGAAATATGCCATTTAGCAGACACTTTTATACAAAGCAACTTACAGTCATGAGTGCACAGATTTTACATACAGAGTGGTCCTGAGAATCGAACCCACTATATCCTGGCATTACAAGCACCATGCTCTACCAACTGAGCTACAGAAGACAACTATCAAATGAATACCACCTATGTGAGGATTAGAACAGACCTGCGTCCGTGCCGTTGTTGGCCACATAACTGGCCATGTCCACAGGCTTGCTGTCTATAGTCAGGTCTCTCATGCAGCCCACAAAATCTCGGTTCCGGACGGGGAAATCCTCCGGCAGGTTGGGAACACCGCCCAGAAGTAGTGGCCCGGTCAGGTCCAGGGACCTAGAGATGGACAACATAGAACAACCATCAGCTGGGTCTGATTCTGGATGGAGAGTCAAGGCCTTTTGGTATGAGTACGATTCTCTGATTGACATTACAGTGCACCAATCACACTACAACCACACTAGAACATTGTTATGACATTGTGACCCAACACACAAACCAAAAGGCTGGTCAAGCCTCTTACAACTACTTTACCCCTGCATCAAAACCTCCACTGTTTAGTGGAACCAGTGCTGGCGTAACAGGAACTCATATCACAAGTTACGAAAAATGCACTGCTCGCATATAACAAAATGCCCTCTATTGTGAAATCTTGTGATTTACTAATACCCAACAAACTTGTCCCTAGCAGGGTGCGATTTACATTTGAATAAGAAACATATTTAGATATGGGCATTTGCATAAGAATAAAGAATCATAAGGTAAAGAAGTAAATAGGACATATTAATACTGATGTAGGTTTTATGTCTACTGCATCAGAACTTTCTGAGATGTAACATGGGAAACCAAATGGCGATTGCTGTCACAACTTTCCACATGAGGGGTGAAAAGCTAAGATTGGCCCGACAGGAGGCTGGATAAACCCTGTGAGACTCTGCACTCACTTCTTCTGTCCTGTCTGCGTGCCCTGGGCGGCACAAGAGTAGTTTCCGATCTGGCCACCAAAACCAATTGCCATGGCGATGTCGCAGTCGTCCACAGCAACGACTGCCACCTTCTCTCCTGATGGTCCGTGGGGGATGCCAAGGCGACCAATATTGGGCTGGAAAGAGAAAGGAGGTAATATGAAATAAACTAAGGCACCAATATCCAGTGAGAAAATTGGGGCTTTCAGCCATACAAGTGAGGAACCATACTGTCGTTCTTGGAAGGGGAACAGCTTCTCGATGACTAATGAAGGTCATGGTCTGATGGACTGACATTTTGATTCAGGTGCATCACTGAGGCGTGCAGGTTTCCCCTTTTTGAAGCGCAGGACTGTTTGTTTGGTGCTATAGTATTTGGGGATAGCAGAACCCCTGGGCTCAAACCCAGCGTGAAAAGGCTGTTATAGCTCAGTGAAGCTGAGGTACCATTGACTGTTGGAGTGTAATTGGATTATGGGAGCGGGACACTGGTGGGTGAAGCGATACCATAGACTGAGAACGCCATTCTGTGTCAAATCCTCCCCTGGGACCCAAGTTTCCACCAAGCAGTAACAACAATTGGAGATATCATCAGCATCCCCTGCAACTCATCTCACGGCTCTGCACTTTTTCAAGCTATTAACACCACATCCACTGAGTTCTCCCCAAGCAGCGTCACGTTCAGTGACCTTATTTCCCCTCAATGTGTATCTGTGTGTGCAAATACAAAATCTGTATGTGTGTTCCTATCAATCTGTATGTGTGTGTGTGGACCTTTGATCTCCTACCTGTGGGGATGTGACATTGCAGGGAGGATGACCTATGCAACTGCAGGTGTGACAACAGGAAGAGGTACAACAATATTGTAGGAACAGCTGTTTCTTTTAGAGATACATGCTGGGATTTTGGTACAAACCAAACTCAATGGCTCATTGTGTTTAAGAGTAATCTCCTTGGTAGAAATATCAGGCTAGTCACAATAGTCACATTACTGTCACCCACCCTGATAGTCATATAGACTACTATCAATCTCTGAGACATTCCCTAATTGATGACAGCATTCCAGATGTCACAAGTTAACAAACGGGGGATGCCCATTGGGTGCTGAGAGTCGAGTTTCAGATAACTGATTGCTCTAGCAGGGATGACATTCCACACAATGAGCATATCAGTTTCCCTGATGACATATTTATTCTGGGTGACTCTGGGAACAATAGAGGAACCCGACAGTAATTTGATCTGGGCGGGTCCTGCTATCACTCTCCAAAGTATGGGTTGATGGAAAATAGACGACTTGCTGCTCTAACTGTTGGCCTTTCAAGCCCCATTGCCAAGATTCATGCTAAGAGCTACCAATATGTAATCAAAGCAACTTTGTTGTGAAGTGTCCAAATATTCCCTACTGAGTGACAGCACAGGATATGAATAAGACTGTTACTTCTGAAGACACCTCCAGTCAGGAATTGGGATGATCATTATAATTCCCATCAAGAGTATATTTCTGTTGGTGGGATTAAACTCTTGGAACGTCTGTCATCTGAGTTTAATCTCCAGATAAAGGGCGCTAGTAGAGGTAGTGTTTCTGGCAAACATCACTTCTCCTCCTTCCCTCCACACTAAAGACATTACTTTGTCCAGCATTGTTGGTGCTCAGAGTTTAAGAATTTCACTGTACCATGTAATTACATCCTGCAACCCTGTACATGTGACTATTCAATTCTCTAATATAATATAATCTGTAAAATAAAGATGCCCTACTTTAGCAGAGACCAAAATGAAACTCAAATGCATTTTCTGTAAAAGGTTAACTTAAAAAAAAATATTGCAATATTCCCATTAAACTGCAGAGACTTGTTCAGACTACAGTAGCAGACAATGTGTGGTGTTCAATGTAGGCCTACATTCCATAATATTTTTTTTTTAAACCTGCAGGGCTTGACATTAACCTGTTTATCCACTTGTCCTTCAGACACGGAGGTGACTGAAAATGTTGTTGTGTTGTTTCATGCACGAAACCACTTGACAAAATAAAATGCATCATTATCCCCATTCCATTATTAAAGAGAATCAGACAAATTATGCTACCCTCTGCCTATTGGCTACTCTCAAAATACAACACTGCCCATTTAAGACAAAAAAAAGCTTTTTGTGCTCTTGTAGGAAGCAATCACTCCTCCATTGCTGACTACAAATTATCTATAACTGGGCTAATAACTCACTAACTAGCAAAGGATATGAACAAATGTACAAATGTGCACACGTCGCTACATGTAGCTCTCGCTTTTGATCTCAAAACAAGCGCATCTACTCACGACTGCTCATGCTGTAAAAACAGTCCAGTTTAAAGTGAATGGCACAGATCCATATATGGCAATGGCCTATTTGCATTTAGGCCTACTGCAACTCTGGTTATGGCTGTGTAGAGTACGGGTGAGTCGTGCCTGTCAATGCAATAGAATCCTACTCCGATGCGTTCGGCCTACAACAAAATCTCTTGCATAGTTAGTTTTGCATACAAATTCTTGCATAGTTCGTTTTGTTTCGGTATGTTGCTGTCACGACCGTCTATGAAGTAGGACCAAAGCGCAGCGTTGGTAGCGAACATATTGACTTTAATGTAATACACGAGAATACAAAACAAAACACGATCATGAAGTCCTCAGTGACAACGACTGAACATAGAACAAAAACCCACAAACACAAGGTGAAAACACACAGTTTAAATATGGCTCCCAATCAGAGATAACGAGCCGACAGCTGACACTCGTTACCTCCGATTGGGAGTCATTTGACCAAACACAACCAATGACAAACCAACCAAACAAAACACAACCAAAACGAACACACCCTGGCTCAAAATACAAAGTCCCGGAGCCAGAGCGTGACAGTACCCCCCCCTAAAGGCGCGGACTGCGACCGCGCCTCAAAAACCCAAAACAGGGGAGGGCTGGGTGGGCATTACTCCTCGGAGGCGGCTCCGGCTCCGGGCTTGACCACCACCCTTCTTCAATCCCCCCGTAGCGCCCCCGGTCCGATCTGACCCAGCTGGTAGGATCTGGACTGACGACGCGCACCCCTGGCTTGGCGCGTGAGGCAGGAACGGACCGGACCTGGCTGACGATACGCACCCTAGGCTTGATGCGTGGAGCCGGAACGGGCCTCACCAAGCTGACGACTCGCATCCCTGGCTTGGTGCGAGTAGCAGGAATGGGCTGGATCAGGCTGACGGCTCGCACCCTTGGCTTGGTGCGAGTAGCAGGGACGAGCTGAACCCGGCTGACGACTCGCACCCTTGGCTTGGTGCGAGTAGCAGGAACGGGCTGGACCAGGCTGACGACTCGCATCCCTGGTTTGGTGCGAGTAGCAGGAACGGGCTGAACCAGGCTGACGACTCGCACCGTAGGTTTGGTGCGAGTGGCAGGAACAGCCCGGGTCGGCCTGGCGACGCACACCGTAGGCTTTGCGCGTGGAACAGGAACAGGCCGGGCTGGGCTGGCGACGCACACCGTAGGCTTTGCGCGTGGAACAGGAACAGGCCGGGCTGGGCTGGCGACGCACACCGTAGGCTTAGTGCGAGGAGCAGGAACAGGCCGGGCTGGGCTGGCGACGCGCACCACAGACTCGGTGCGGAGCGCAGGAACGGGCCGGGCTGGGCTGTCGACGCACACCGTAGGTTTGGTGCGGGGAGCAGGAATAGACCGGACCGTACTGGGGACACACACCACTGGCTCTACACCGGGATCTGGAACGGGCCGGACCGGACTGGCAACACCCGCCAGTACCTCTCGCCGTGCCTCTACGCCTTCCATCCCCTCTTCTACCAGTGGCCCCCGTAACCTGGCGGCCTCCTCTGCGACCCCGCTGGACCGCTCCATAGCGGCCTCCTGCTGCCCCGATGTCGTGAGCCCCCCCCTAAAAATTTTCTGGGGTTCTCTCCTCCCCGTGGACCAGGCCTCTATAGTCCTCTCCCAACCTTCGCTCTTCTGTCTCCACCACTCGTCATCCAACTCCTGGAAACGCTGCTTGGTCTCGTTGTGGTGGGTTTTTCTGTCACGACCGTCTATGAAGTAGGACCAAAGCGCAGCGTTGGTAGCGAACATATTGACTTTAATGTAATACACGAGAATACAAAACAAAACACGATCATGAAGTCCTCAGTGACAACGACTGAACATAGAACAAAAACCCACAAACACAAGGTGAAAACACACAGTTTAAATATGGCTCCCAATCAGAGATAACGAGCCGACAGCTGACACTCGTTACCTCCGATTGGGAGTCATTTGACCAAACACAACCAATGACAAACCAACCAAACAAAACACAACCAAAACGAACACACCCTGGCTCAAAATACAAAGTCCCGGAGCCAGAGCGTGACAGTTGCATTGAAAGTGGCTAATATTGCGTTGATTTGATCACAATTCCCACAGTAAAGGGAAACGTTGATAGTGCTAACTAACGGGGAAAATTCCAGAAAGTTGAGTGAAGTTCAATCTCGTACTGATATTTCTTCTGCGCAGCAGTCCCGGGGGAGCTGCGTGCCCGCACACGCAGGCAGCTTAGAGGGAACATTGGTCCTAAGGCTAGGTTACAACATAGGCTATATGATCGGGAGTTTGGTAATAGGCACCACTAGGTTTACACAGTTGTACACTGAGCAATGTGAAAGCATCGTAGTGAAAGACCACAGGTCCTGAGGAGAAATGAATTATGACGTCATTCTGTTGACAGAGGAGAGGCCTGAACATTGTACTACAATGCAACTACTGCAATACTAACATTGTCTTGCTCTTTTCACACAATGCATTCTACCCAGTTCAAAAGTTTACATATTTGCATACTGAATTTACATATCTGGATTACGGACCAATCACAAATGCCGGCTGCACTCCACACTACTTTCTATTGTTCTGGCCTTCATTAATAACTCCACAGTAACATAGATACTACTCTTCAGGCATCTGTTTCTTTATCCCCCTTTTCTCATGGTTGGGCTATGGGGGATAGATAAAAAGGAAGTAATTTGACTGTGTTGGCCGTCTGTTTGTGCTGTTCTGGTTTAGCTCTTAGACATCTGGGCTCTGACAGAAGGGACCTGGAAGGCTGTTGTTGCAGAGCTCTGGACTGTTTGGTTTGGCACTATGTTTAATGCGAGATAGGGCATACTCAGAATAGGGCTCATACTAGCCTAATTATAGCAAAACTACTGTAAAGTATACAAGATGTCCCTTGCTGTTGCCATATACAGGCTGCATTCTATCCACATTATGTCACCATGTCAAGGTCAACCCAAACAACAGGAACTCAGTGACACTTGTTCCCCTCTCTTTTCCACACATTCCAAACAAACACTCTCATAAATTCACAGACATTAATCACGTGTTCCATCTTCCTGTCCACTAGGAAAGCCTGAGTACAAAAAAATCGCTAAAACAATGCTATTAACATATCTTCTCCAAAATGTGCAGAATGAGCTGAATGAGGAAATTCCAAACCATGTGTTTGTGTGTGTGTGTGTGAGTGAGTGTGGTTCAGTCTGGTTCATCCTGGCCTTCACAGCCTTGGCATGCACCATCTGCATCATATGCACATGCATGCACACACTTATGCAGACACACACACACACACACTCACTCACACACACACACACACACAGCTGGAACAACTTTATATCAAAGAAGTGCCTTTGATTTGACGGCCTGCACATGCACAGTATGGCGCGAAATGACCCGTTAAACCCGATGATCCATTGGATCCATACTGTACTGTCTTAAAACCCTTTCCTGTAGTCGAATGACCAAAGCACCCTCTAGTGGCCTCATGGATGGAAAGTTATTAATATTTTTTATAATTTCATAATTAATCAACTTTTTTTTGTTTTTCGCAGAAAATCTGCTGTTTCTATGTCAAACGGTTTTGTTATATTTCAGTCTTCTGTGATGTATATAAAATGTAATATTGGGATGCAAACTAAAAATTGAATACATTTAAACTCTGACATGGTACAGGTGTCTTCTTTTTTTAAGCCCATAAGGGTGTAAGGTGTATATTTTTGTTTTAAAGTAGATTTGTTTAAGACTACCAAGAAACACTGTGTGACCCTGATTTAGCACATATGTTGAAGGGAAGGGGGTTGGGAATTGTTCAAATATTTCAAGTTCTGCTGGATAGTCACAAAGAAAACGTTCAATCAACATCCTAAAAAAAGGTATTCAACTGAAGTTTCAAACCAAACCACATTTAATCCTCTTTCCCGATCAATTATGAGATTTCAAAATCTTAGAAGGGACAAAATCTGTTCTAGCAGTCGATTGACCCTGCCAGGACTTGTATAACAGAGTAAGTAGGTGACAGCTGGTGTCGTAGCGGGACCCCAAGCCACTCACTGTCGGGCGGAGAATGACCCCACAGGGGAAGAGCGCCCAGCCAGGGTTTGTGTGGCTCAACGGGGAGGGAATATGAAGTGAGGAGAGGAGAGGGAGCAGTACTCTCTCAGCTGCCCTCAACATCACAGGACGACACAGAAAGAAACCAGGCAAGGGGGAAAGGGTGTTAATTAATAACTACAATCCATCACCTCCTACCCAAACTGCCTCTATAAGCTTGTTATGTACAGACTGCTCCAGTTAGGCTAGTTTCCCTTCGGCTTCAAACTTTGAGCCATTTGTTTGTAGAAATATATGTGGATATGTCTGTAAAATATTTATTTGAGACACTGTGCCACAGGGTTAGGGTCAATTCCATTTCAATTCCAGTCAATTCAGAATGCAAACCAAATTCCAATTGGAATTTCCCTATACTTCCTGAATTGACTGGAGTTAAAATAGAATTGACCCCAACCTTGCTGTGCCATGTTAGATGTTGTCCACATGGGGAAATGTGTAAACCAGAAGACAGTCTAAGACCAGGCTCATGTTCTTACAGCTTACAAAATGTGTATGACTGCATATGACCAAATATGAATGTACTGTATGAGTAAGGGCACCCTAGTACATTCTCACACTACTGGGTCGTTTTCAAAGGTTTAGCAAGGCTAAAAAGCTTCCGAAAAACAACTAATATATCTTTCCAGGAACAGTACTCTCAGTGGGTTCCATCTTTGAAGGTGACCACAATAACTTCCACTGCCCATAAACATTAAAAATCCTGCAGAGAAAGCCCTGGATCCAGAAATACTTCTCTGTTTGAGGCCATCCCGTTTAGTTACACAGGCCTAAACCAGATTGTCTTTCAAAACAAAAGAACAAAGCTCAAATGGAATCTCAATAATCCTATTCTTTGTCATTACAATGGCCTCAAATCAACTCTAAAAACAAAACAAAGACTAGCGTGTCTGTTCCCATGACAACCCTTTCAAGCTCTGGACTCTGTGTGGAGTTGGAGGGGGGTGGGGGGATAGTATGAGTGCCTTACTTGAATGACCTTTGGCCTGGAGGTTTATGAGGGCACTTCATCTGGGTTCATAACATCCTAATCCTACTGGTGCCCTAGTAACTATGATTGAAGGATTTCCAAACAATGACCACCCCCCTCTCCCCCGCGCCCACCACACCACTCGTCACTTACCCCACAGACCAAGCGTGGTCTGGGTGTAGGCACCAAGCACAACAAGTAAACAGGGACATGCATCATTCTATTAGTGATCAAATCTTATGTTATCATGATAGCCTCCACCTATCCAGGAAGCGTGCTTACCTTGTTGTAGTAGTGTAGCTGTACTCTATGCCACTGACCATCACTGACCCCACTTAGGACAAAGGGTAATACAGTGGTTTTGACTTCTCCTAGAGCGAGGGAAACAGGAAAAAGGAAACAGGAAAGAGTTTAATCGACACAGATGGATGGGGCAGGGGAAGGTTTGGTATAAAGCTGATGGATGGGGCAGGGGAAGGTTTGGTATAAAGCTGATGGATGGGGCAGGGGAAGGTTAGGTATAAAGCTGATGGATGGGGCAGGGGAAGGTTAGGTATAAAGCTGATGGATGGGGCAGGGGAAGGTTAGGTATAAAGCTGATGGATGGGGCAGGGGAAGGTTTGGTATAAAGCTGATGGATGGGGCAGGGGAAGGTTTGGTATAAAGCTGAGGGATGGGGCAGGGGAAGGTTAGGTATAAAGCTGATGGATGGGGCAGGGGAAGGTTTGGTATAAAGCTGATGGATGGGGCAGGGGAAGGTTTGGTATAAAGCTGATGGATGGGGCAGGGGAAGGTTAGGTATAAAGCTGATGGATGGGGCAGGGGAAGGTTTGGTATAAAGCTGATGGATGGGGCAGGGGAAGGTTTGGTATAAAGCTGATGGATGGGGCAGGGGAAGGTTTGGTATAAAGCTGATGGATGGGGCAGGGGAAGGTTTGGTATAAAGCTGATGGATGGGGCAGGGGAAGATTTGGTATAAAGCTGAGGAATGGGGCAGGGGAAGGTTAGGTATAAAGCTGATGGATGGGGCAGGGGAAGGTTTGGTATAAAGCTGATGGATGGGGCAGGGGAAGGTTTGGTATAAAGCTGATGGATGGGGCAGGGGAAGGTTAGGTATAAAGCTGATGGATGGGGCAGGGGAAGGTTTGGTATAAAGCTGATGGATGGGGCAGGGGAAGGTTTGGTATAAAGCTGATGGATGGGGCAGGGGAAGGTTTGGTATAAAGCTGATGGATGGGGCAGGGGAAGGTTTGGTATAAAGCTGATGGATGGGGCAGGGGAAGGTTTGGTATAAAGCTGATGGATGGGGCAGGGGAAGGTTTGGTATAAAGCTGATGGATGGGGCAGGGGAAGGTTTGGTATAAAGCTGATGGATGGGGCAGGGGAAGGTTTGGTATAAAGCTGATGGATGGGGAAGGGGAAGAAATGGTATAACGCTGAGGGATGGGGCAGGGGAAGGTTTGGTATAAAGCTGATGGATGGGGCAGGGGAAGGTTAGGTATAAAGCTGATGGATGGGGCAGGGGAAGGTTAGGTATAAAGCTGATGGATGGGGCAGGGGAAGGTTTGGTATAAAGCTGATGGATGGGGCAGGGGAAGGTTAGGTATAAAGCTGATGGATGGGGCAGGGGAAGGTTAGGTATAAAGCTGATGGATGGGGCAGGGGAAGGTTTGGTATAAAGCTGATGGATGGGGCAGGGGAAGGTTTGGTATAAAGCTGATGGATGGGGCAGGGGAAGGTTTGGTATAAAGCTGATGGATGGGGCAGGGGAAGGTTTGGTATAAAGCTGATGGATGGGGCAGGGGAAGGTTTGGTATAAAGCTGAGGAATGGGGCAGGGGAAGGTTCAGAAAAACACAACCTTTTGGACCTCTGAGTTATTTTAATATCGATGCTACTGATCCAGATCAGTGAACACTATTATAGTTAGATGGACTGCCGGTTAATGATTGTTTACTTAGGCTAGTACCTCCATGGCAGTAATTCCCTGCCAAACTCAACACACCATGGTCCACTGGGTGAACTGCATGATCACTGTTTACCCTACATTTTCCCAGGTATCTGAGGGTTGGCTCCATAAACTCTGATCCCTGCCCAGTTGGTCAGAACCTCCCTGTTAATGAGATGTAGTATTTCACAGAGAGGGGGATAGGAGAGAGAAGTGAAGCGAAGCAAAGGGAACAGAGGGAATTGAAGAGTCTGGCGGCCATCTCTTTTCTACATCCTTTACGTCCTTACCTGCTGAGAAGGTGAGCTGGATTTGTTCCTCAATGATCTCCAAGGCGATGAAGTCGTGCTTCTCGTTAAACCTTCCGTTATAAAGCAGCAGGGCATTCCTCTCTCTGGTGGCAAACCTACAGGTCATACAGGAGGTCATACAGGAGGTCTTACAGGAAGTCATACAGGAGGTCTTACAGGAGGTCATACAGGAGGTCATACAGGAGGTCTTACAGGAGGTCTTACAGGAGGTCATAGAGGAGCAAAGGTCACATTGATTGTACAGTACAGTACAGGGTTGGGGTAAATTCAATTTCAATTCCAGTAAATTCAGGAAGTACAATGAAATTCCAACTCTTCCAATGCTTTTCAATGAGGAACATTTGGAATTGGAAATTGGTTTACTTTCTGAATTGACTGGAATTTAAATGGAATTAACCGTAACCCTGGTACAGTATATTATCAGTAGTATATTATGATTGATTGTATAGTATATTATAACTTATTGTACAGTACAGTATATTATCATTGATTGTACAGTACAGTACACTGAGTGTACAAAACATTAAGAACACCTTCCTAATATTGAGTTGCCCTCAGAACAGCCTCAATTCGTCAGGGCATGGACTCTACAAGGTGTTGAAAGCATTCCACAGGGATGCTGGCCCATGTTGACTCCAATGCTTCCCACAATTGTGTCAAGATGGCTGGATGTCCTTTGGGTGATGGACCATTCTTGATACACACGGGAAACTGTTGAGCGTGAAAAACCCAGCAGCGTTGCAGTGCTTGACACAAACCGGTGCGCCTGGCACCTACTACCATACCCCATTCAAAGGCACTTCAATCTTTTGTCTTGCCCATTCAACATCTGAATCGCACATATACACAATCCATGTCTCAATTGTCTCAAGGCTTAAAAACCCTTCTTTAACCTGTCTTGAGGTAATGCGAGAACAATATAAGTTGTGTGGGGCGGGGGAGGGTGGGACACGTTGATAGACAAATTAACCTGGGAAATGAGGGACAATGAGAGATAAAAGGGAAAATGGAGAAAATAATCATATTGAACTAGAGACAATGAGAGGAGCAAAAGGAATTTGGAAAATGACGGAGGGAAGGAGGACTGGTGTGGACAGACGTAGAACCAGAGCTAGAACTGGGAGCCATGCCGCTGTGTGTCATTAACCCTTTGGCACGTAGCGGGTACGGGCACAGAAGTCAGAAGCCACATGGCACAGGGCAGCGTCACAGGAAACCGTGATCAACAAAGCCAAACACCTAGGGCCCTCTGGCTCCACGCATCACTTCCTGTTTTTACCTTTGCCAGGGAACGTGAGCTGGACGCTAGAAAGAGATGTTTCTCTACAGCCTTGATACAACCAATGTCACTCCAGGCAAGCTCAATTAAACTTTTTAAGTATTTCAAATAAAAAATGAATACTATTTGAACCAAGATCTGCACCTAACCACTGGATAAAATGGCTTGTGCTTCTTTCGTCAAACAGAACACAAATGTCAAGGCAGAACACAAATACCAGCCCTGTGATTCAGCACTTCTGTGATTTGAGGTTCAGATGTGCTTATGCCCAAGCATGTCCAGTCAGCGAGACAAAGACAGCAGGGCGATGTTTATTTCTGTTGCCATGGATACAGCCATTACTGCTTATTACAAAGGGTTGTATGTATATTCAGACAAGGCGTTAGATGTGTATCATTTGGCTCAGTACTATGTCAAAAAAGCTCCAGGTGTTCGTGAATGCAAAGAGAACCCCCAAAAAAGGTGTACTTACATGAAGGACACAGTGAAGTGAAACCTCTGCCGTAGCCCTCTGAAGGTGATGAAAGACTGGCCGGGGAAGCTGCGCGTGCTCATCTCACAGTATGGTTTCTGGTACTCCCCTGGGGGGCACTGGCATACAAACCCCCCCACCAGCAGATCTACACACCTGGCACCGTTCTTACACACCCCCGGGACACAACGGCCAGAGCGCGAGTTCACCTCACAATGATCACCTGTAGGAAGGGAAAAGGAAACGGGCAGCCCAGGTGAGCGGGAAGATCTGCTGAGTATAAAAAAAAGAAAAACTGTCTGGAGATATTGACAAAAGTTTGGGTAGGTGTGAAAACGGGTACACATGGGGGTAGGCATGTTTCTTTAAATCCTCCTTTCAGGCCTTTATGTTACGATGTGTCCTGGACAAAGCCCCCCAAATATATTTATGGGAACAAGCTGAAATCAGTCAGATTCACAGCAGACAAGTTCAACTCCATTACAACACAACCTACAAGCTAGTCTGAATTGACTCAGATAGAAGGGGGTTGGAGCTCAAACCCCCTTCGCAAGCATGTCAAAACACAGCAGATTGTAACCGCCATGCACTGTGACCCAGACTGACCCCTGGCTCTTTGCTGGAACCAAACGGCTTGTGGCATAATGACAATAGGACAATGGAGTGTCTTTGGCCAAGCAGCAGGCCAACTCGGTGGTCTATAAGACACCTGTCACGACCCACCAGCAACCCACACTGACACTGTCCTGCCTGGTTAACTAGACCTGAGACGTGTTCCGGAGGTGACAGCTTTCAAAATGGATGCTGATGTCAGTAGTGATGACTTCACTGTGTTTTTCTTTTAACTCTGGGGTGCTTTCCCTAACAGCTTGGGGTGACCATTAAGGGGTCACGTACTGAGCTGAAAGATAGCTCCCAATAAAAAAATAAGGAAAGGATCATTTACATGTTGCGTTTATATTTTTGTGAAGTGTAGTTCTAGACTAAAAAGCATGTACAATGGAGATGTCTGGGAAACAGGCCCCAAGTTTAGCATCTTTAAAAAAAGATTATGGTAACAGTATGGTAACAATGTATTGCATGATAAGGCTTTTATATTGAAGCGATAGAGAACAGAGACAGGAAGACTACAGAGAAATGTGTGTGGAAGGTCCGGTGGGATTGTGTCACCCTTTAAGGGTCATTGTATTACATATTATGAAAGAGAGCACCAAGGAGTCAAGAGATGATTTTCCCACAGGTCAAAAGGAACAATTGTCAACCCCACAAGGTCTTTGCATTCCAATGTGCCACTACCAGATCTATTTCCAGCTCCTAGTGTGGGGTGTTGTGTGTTGCAAATTACCCTGACAAGATCTGGATAAAGAGAACACCTATGACTTACGGGGCTCGGAATTCCAGCGGGTAATGACCCGACTGTAAGACGGATAATCTCCGGTTTGGAGGGAATTACGAGGGATATTTTTCTCGAAAGTGTGCGAAACCTGAGGCCAGCACTGTCAGGCCAACCATCATCACCCTCGTTATGACTTGAGACTACCTGGAGCTAGCCAAGAGTCTTCAAAGCATAGAAGGCTAGGGTTTGATTAACAGGTAATAGCCTCTCTGCAGAATCATGGTTTTGGCTGTGGGCCGTGTCTTTAATATAGCGGGAATATTAAACTCTATGGACAGAGGTTCTGTCAAAGCAGATGTGAGATCTCGATGGGGGTAGGCATGTTTCTATCTAAGTACTAATGACAGAGAGACTAACCCTAACCCTAATGACAGAGAGACTAACCCTAACCCTAATGACAGAGAGACTAACCCTAACCCTAATGACAGAGACTAACCCTAACCCTAAAGACAGAGAGACTAACCCTGACCCTAATGACAGGGAGACTAACCCTAACCTAAATAACAGAGAGACTAACCCTAATGAGAGAGACTAACACTAACAACAGAGAGACCAACCCTAACCCTAATGAATGAGAGACTAACCCTAACCCTAATGAAAGAGAGAATAACCCTAACCCTAATGAAAGAGAGAATAACCCTAACTCTAACGACAGAGACTAACCCTAACCCTAATGACAGAAAGACTAACCCTAATGACAGAGAGACTAACCCTAATGACAGAGAGACTAACCGTAATGACAGAGAAACTAACCCTAATGACAGCGAGACTAACCCTAATGACAGAGAGACTAAAGCAAAGTCAGAGTGAAAGGTGAAAGAAAGACTGACGTGAAAAAGAGCAGATCAAGAATGGGGTGAAAGTAAAAGAGTCAAGTAGGAAACCAAAAAGTGGATAACAACACTCACCGGTGAACTCCTCCGGACACACACAAGTGTACCCGCCTTCCCTGCTCCGGCACTTGCCGTTATTCTGGCAGGGCCCTGAGTAGCACAGGTCAATCTCCGTCTCACAGTAGTCCCCCGTGAAACCTGCTGGGCATCGGCAGCGTAGCCCCGTCACCGGGTGGATAGGCCTGAACAGCACCGTATTCGAGGACACGAAGGGTGCCGAGCTGTCGAACCTCAGCACCGACACACACTTCATGTAGTTCTCACAGGGCTCGCGGAGGCAGATGTTATCGTCAAAGGGCAGCACACGCTGGCTGGACACCAGGGTGAGCAGAGTCCGGTTCAGATAAATCTGCTCCTGCAGGGCTTCTGAGGGGAAGAAAGGTCCAGGGGGGATGGTGCCCCCGGATCCCCCAGTAGGGCGCAGGGCGGAGAAGGTGACGTTGAGGATGCTCCCCTGGACGTGGGTGTCCTTCTGGATGTTGAAGACAAAGACGCTGTTGGGGCGGGTGGACAGGACCGCCGCCACGCCCTCCATGAAGAGGGCGAGCAGCGGGGACAGGAAGCGCTCTTGGGACATGTTCTCCAGGCGCACCGTAATGCTGTTGGTCAGCATGTCGTCGGTGATGATGGTGACACGCAGGGTGCAGAGTGCCGTGACATGGTGGACACCGTCTGGAATCAGAGACAACCAGGATCAACCAGGGTCACAGAATAACACTTTAAAGATACATTAAAGACACAAAGGTCATGTCAGTCAACATTTAAAAACATACTCCATTAACCTAATTACAAACAAAGCACTGCTTTTAACCTCTGCTGGCTTGTTCCACTTTAAAGTAATGCCTTTTGGTTTGAAGAATGTTCCAATAACTTTTCACCATTATCACCACAATAAAGCAAGATCTCTTCAACAATGATCACTGGAGAAAAAACATGACTAGCCTATATAATGAGATTCCTACTGACTGTGCCCACTTTCTCATCAAAATAAAAGTGAGGTTCCGTTTAACTTGATATATTATGGAATATGTGTGAAGCCTGATAATGCGGTCCAGCATTATGGAATATGTGTGAAGCCTGATAATATGGTCCAGCATTATGGAATATGTGTGAAGCCTGATAATATGGTCCAGCATTATGGAATATGTGTGAAGCCTGATAATGTGGTCCAGTGCCAAATCCAAGGTTAAACTCCAGGCAACCTGTGAACATTAGCGCAGACAGTGTTTCCTCCATTTAAACTGCAATTTCCTGACAGTGTTCGACTGGCACTTAATACCCACAGCACTGTCTCACTTTTATACAAAGGAATTTGGGATATAGGCTAGCAAAGTAGGTAGAAGCACTTTCAAGTTCACTGTTGCAACACTTTAACAATACAGTGCATTAATAATACCATAGCCCTATACCATAGCCCTATACCATAGCCCTACTGGACTATATAGTAAGAGACGAAGGACTATGCCTAAACCAGTGGGTTGAATAGGGTCAAGGGAATTATTTCCAGATTGTTAAGGCTTTGTTTGGCATGCTCCTTTCTCTCTCCCCTGATGGTTCTTCACAGTACCCCTCTATCATGTGAACGCAGTGTGGTATAATTACCAAACAAAGAGGACAAGGTTTCGACTCTTGTTACACTGTCCTCTCACATACTGTCAACTCAGCCAGACACGCAGGGGTAGACACAACAAGAGCCCCCCCCCCCCCCCCCTCACACACACGCACGCACACGAAAGATCTCCAGTAGCAGCTGGTCATACAAAGACATACGGTGCCAAGACACACAAAGGATTGTAGACAAAAGAGAGGTTTTCTGTACTTATGACCTTGATATACACCATATAATTAGAATGAACATATATTTGTGTATATTAAGTATCTATAATCTGGGAAACTCTACCTCAGTCCAAATCAGTGCTTTTTCCTACCCACTCAGATACCGTGTACTTTTACCTCAGGATCCAATGACTGCATTTCCAATTACGTCTTTCAAAACCCACTTAACAAGATGAGAACGAAACCTATCTGAATATTTGCCTGCAGAACATCTTTCAAGGCTTTTGTTTGTGTTGTATCATGCAATACAAGATAAAAGCTGTACATTTTAGGTAAACATTAAATAGGCCTACCAAGCCCATCCTGGTAAATAATCTTGAGCTATAAAATGCTTGGATCACAATAGAAGTTCGAAGGCACTCTGACTGAAGACAAACAGGGTGGTACACAACCAACAACTTGCTAAAGGCAAGACACTATACATTTGGTAAGTTGTCTGCACCCTGTTACCTGCTTTAGCATTTATTATAAGTGGTTAGGTGGTTAGATACAATTGGTTAGATAAACATAGGATATGGCGAATGCCTCAGATTAAGAACCACCTCTGGGATAATGACTAACTATTAATAATGATGAACTGTTGCTGAACAGCATATCTTTCCATTGTAAAATGAGGAGGCTTGTACAAACAGAAGAAATATTCAGTAAATTCAAGAGGCAGCATTTGCCAGACACCTTGTTACTTCAGTTTGAAACCACAACAAGGTCCATTCAAGGGCAAAAAGTGATGACAAGGTTGCACATACCACCAGCAAACAAATGAACTAATTAAAAAAATCTAAATGTTTTTTCTCTTTAAATTAAACGGAATAGTCTGGTCAGCAAGAATGAATTAGTAGGCAGTAGTGTGGTGGTGCAGACAATGGAATTAAAAGTTCATGCCGGCTGCATTTTGGTAATAAATAGAGCATTAAAATCCCAGTCTAACACAATTACATCCAAGTCATGAATTCAGAGAGCGGTCTGCTTGGCACCGATGAGATTAAGAGCACCTCTTTGGCTGTGTGTGCCAATGCTAGCGGCAGGGCATCTCAGTGCCCGACAGACACACACCAGGGTGTCCTGTTCGCCTGGGCATGCGAGCATCAGCACATCTCCTAGATGTGCTTCTACATCTGCATTGCTTGCTGTTTGGGGTTTTAGACTGGGTTTCTGTATAGCACTTTGTGACATCTGCTGATGTAAAAAGGGCTTTATAAATAAATGTGATTGATAACAAGACCATTCCCTCTAATGAGACGATGACAAATGCCAATTGGTACAGTTATCAAACACAGTTATTAAGCCCTTTGAAATTGAATTCTAGAAATGACTGTATTGGAGGTAAAGCAGATAAATTAATCCATTGATGGATTGATGCCCTAAGTTTTTATTATCAAGGTAGGATTAAAAAAGATTGTCTATCATCAGGTCCCCTGTAGCTCAGTTGGTAGAGCATGGCGCTTGCAACGCCAGGGTTGTGGGTTCGTTTCCCACGGGGGGCCAGTATGAAAATGTATGCACTCACTAACTGTAAGTCGCTCTGGATAAGAGCGTCTGCTAAATGACTCAAATGTAAATCATACTCCCATGGTTAAGGTGAGTTGTGTGTGAAACTGGGTTAAGGTGAGTTGTGTGTAGGACTGGGTTAAGGTGAGTTGTGTGTGGGACTGGGTTAAGGTGAGTTGTGTGTGGGACTGGGTTAAGGTGAGTTGTGTTTGGGACTGGGTTAAGGTGAGTTGTGTTTGGGACTGGGTTAAGGTGAGTTGTGTGTAGGACTGGGTTAAGGTAAGTTGTGTTTGGGACTGGGTTAAGGTAAGTTGGGACTGGGTTAAGGTGAGTTGTGTGTAGGACTGGGCTAAGGTGAGTTGTGTTTGGGACTGGGTTAAGGTGAGTTGTGTGTAGGACTGGGTTAAGGTAAGTTGTGTTTGGGACTGGGTTAAGGTAAGTTGGGACTGGGTTAAGGTGAGTTGTGTGTAGGACTGGGTTAAGGTAAGTTGTGTTTGGGACTGGGTTAAGGTAAGTTGGGACTGGGTTAAGGTGAGTTGTGTGTAGGACTGGGCTAAGGTGAGTTGTGTTTGGGACTGGGTTAAGGTGAGTTGTGTGTAGGACTGGGTTAAGGTAAGTTGTGTTTGGGACTGGGTTAAGGTAAGTTGGGACTGGGTTAAGGTGAGTTGTGTGTAGGACTGGGCTAAGGTAAGTTGTGTGTGGGACTGGGTTAAGGTGAGTTGTGTGTAGGACTGGGTTAAGGTAAGTTGTGTGTAGGACTGGGTTAAGGTAAGTTGTGTTTGGGACTGGGTTAAGGTGAGTTGTGTGTGGGACTGGGTTAAGGTGAGTTGTGTGTGGGACTGGGTTAAGGTGAGTTGTGTGTAGGACTGGGGTAAGTTGGGACTGGGTTAAGGTGAGTTGTGTGTGGGACTGGGTTAAGGTGAGTTGTGTGACTGGGTTAAGGTGGGACTGAGAGACTACTAGCTATGCATTACGGACTAGGGAGTGACAGATGGGAGTTCAGCAGGCAGGGGGACACAGACGGATCAAATGTCAACGTTAGCCATTAGCTCTTCCCTGCCAAGACACCCTCCCTCCTCCCAACATGGTTGGTTATTCCCTGACAAGACACCCTTCCTCATCCCAATAGGGTTATTCTGTGTGAACATGGAACAAAAAACATCAATTTAATTCAATATTTTCCAGGAATTTATCACAAAGAAATGTCCTATGGAGGAAGATGTTTCTGCTTCACTCAGAATTACCCTACTGAGACAAATAACTACTTTTATCTATGCTCTTTCAAGACCTAACCTCACTTTTCTTTCCAATGACAAACACCCGACCCAACATAGAATTGGATTCACCACCTCAAACACAAATCGATAAATCTTAAATGTCATAGGGATGCTTTACATCTTTGGATGTACTGGACATTTTATTCGCTTTTTGCCATCAATACTGTCTTTATAACATATTTTTGGTAAATAACAAAAACAACAAACTGAGCATTTTGGCATGTTTTATTTCAGGGTCTAAAAACTCAATTAAGAGACAATCAACTCCATTATGCCCCATCACAGGCTTAGGCATTACATTTAGCCAAACGAGGAGTGCTCCTAATCGTCCTTGTCCTCTTTTAGCAATGTGAGGAAGAATAGGGCCACTGTTATAGCCAGGCAGGGCACTGTTACACCCAATAACAAGCTACTGCACTGGGGGCTAACTATTTCATTACTCCTGGGAGGATTGAGGTTAGCTACTTCATTTAGCTTTTAGCTGTGGTCTGTCTTATTACATCAACTGGTCGTGCAGACAAGTACGGTTGATATACATAATAGGGCTTAGGTTGAAGCAATGTTCAAAGTAAGAGTTTAAGATGAGAAGCTTTCAAATTGAAATGACATAAACAAAGACTGAGATACTTTTCTAAATGAATGTCCCTGTGAATGTTCAAATTCAAGTCCTCACAGTTGGAATGTATATGAGCACACTAATCCATGTAATTATCCACCATTGAATCCACAGGTTTGAAAATACCGTACAATGTAATTTGGGTGGATGTAGGCTAACACTGTGAGAAATCAAAGATCTCTTTCAGCTTAACAGATTGTCAAAGGCAATGTCGCACTGTGTGAATTCACTTAACAGTTGACTCTGCATTGAACCCTTCTGTGTCTCAATTGTAGCTAATCAAATTACATCCCTTCGCTTTCCATCATTAACAGGGTCTATGTTCCACAGATCCAGGTTTCTCCCATTGCGGCTTTGTCAATGTAGAAAGATGATGTCTGCTAGATCAGTAGCACAACATACAAGATGTTCTACCTCTGCCAGAAACGCCTTGCTGGTGGTTGACCCAAATAATGCATTGGTGCTTAGTGCTGGGCCAGTGGCCTGCCATCGCACAAAGAGCCCTGGGAAAGAGAACAGTCAGTGTGCCAATCTGCCTCCCCAAGTGTTTTGTTTGTTTTGTTTTGTTTTGTTTTTGGTCATTTAGCAGACGCTCTTAACCAGAGCGACTTACAGGAGCAATTAGGGTTAAGTGCCTTGCTCAAGGGCACATCGACAGATTTTTCACCTAGTCGGCTCGGGGATTAGAACCAGCGACCTTTCGGTTACTGGCACAACGCTCTTAACCACTAAGCTACCTGCTGGCACACTTCACTGAGCGTGGAGCAGCACCCGAACATGGGCCTTTACCCAGAGGGAAAAGTAATGGTACCTTACCTGAATCCATGTCAAATAGCTTTGTTATATTTTACACAGAATCAACAACATCTAGGGATTGCAAGAGATGCTTCGGAAATGTTGACACACACCCGGAAGATCATTAAAGAATCCAGCTATCCAAGCCATAGACTGTTCTTCCGCTTCCGCACGCCAAGCGGTACCGGTGCATCAAGTCTGACACCAACAGGCTCCTGAACAGCTTCTATATCCAAGCCATAAGACTGCTAAACAGCTAACAGAATATCTGAGTTGACCCCCTTTTTTTTTGCACTGTCTTTATGCACACTCACAGGACTCTGCACACTCACGCACACTGCAACACACTCATAACGTGCACACACATTTATACTGAGCCTACACACACGCACACACACTCACTCACACATACAATCATCATATACACTGCTGCTACTCTGTTGATCATATATCCTGATGCCTAGTCACCTTACCCCTATACATATCTACCTCTATCACTCCAGTATCCCTGCACATTGTAACTATGGTATTGGAACTGACCCTGTATAAGCTTACTTACTTCTAATGTTCTTCTTATTTCTTATTATTATTTCTCTGGTTTTTGTTCTACCTTTTTATTTTTAGAATTACATTGATATTGATTACTGCATTGTTGGATTTAGAGCTTGCAAGAACGGCATTTCACTGTACTTGTGCACGTGACATTAAAACTTGAAACATACTGTAGTTCCATGAAAAGAAGCTTGTGCACACTGAGCTTGCACGTTCTTATTTTGTACCAACCTTTCGGCCGTATGGCCTTCATCAGAGCTCTAACATGCATTTAGCCATTTCCTGGAAACAAGACTATCAGCTTTGATTGAAGATGGCTAACTTAGGGGTAGGTCTATTCATTTGCCTGACATGCGACTGGAAGTTACTCTATTACTTTCCCTTACACGCGTTTGGGCCGCATTCTATTGCCACAATACAGACTTTACACAGTCATACCCGCCCCAACACAACCCCAGAGGAATGCCTTCAAAGCGGTGTGCGTGGCACTGCCAGGTTAATTAATGAAGCCTGTAGCAGTAAACATGTCCATGTTTTGCCATAAAGCTCATGATAAGGATCTTATAGGCACTCAGGAATGGATGAGGCTCACATTGGAAGTCGGCCAGTTCAAGTCGACTGCTTTTCATTCAGACCTGAGAGAAAAGAGGAGGAAGAAGTAGGATGGGGAAAGAAAGGAGAGTGGAAAAGGTAAACAATGAAGGTTACATGTTAAAGGGGGGGGACACAGAGAGGAGAGAAAGTGGCGTGGAGAGGGGAAGGGACTGAGCACTCACATAGCGCTCCAAAGCTTGTCCCCATTCATCCACCTCTGGCTCTAAACAACATCGGTGGGGAACATTGAGGCTTTGATCATGGCAAAGGTATAAAACACCAGGAGAGAATAGCATGGGGTGTTTCCTCAACTAACCATGGTATTTTAGTTTATGGGTATGTCTGTTCAACAGTGCCATGAGGAGCTACTACTGGGTGAATAAAAACCCTAGGCCTATATGGAAGTAAAGTGGATGGGGCAGAGATATAGAAAACAGTATTAGGCCTAATGGCTACTAATTAGCATAGTTTTAATAGTATAGCCTAGATCTACAGTACTTATGATGGTGACATTTTGGGGTATTTAAAGTGCAAATAGCCATATAGGATTTCAAATTTGATTCAATGAGAAGGGATTTCAAATTTGGAAGTGATTTCAGTGCACTCCTCCACTTTCAGCGGAACCCTGCCAAATGTCAAGAATCCAGACATATTGCTACAAATGACTAGGTTTGCATATACACTGTATAACCTGCCAGCTAGGTGCTCAACACATAAATCATTACACTGTTGTTCTAATAGTTATAGCTGACTTATGGTTATGACAAATGACCATAAATTGAATAAAATGCTTGGGGATTTCCACAACTGAAAGGGAATTTAACTTTAACAGAAAACGCTGAGGTGTGAGTGGGCGTTAACTGTGTCGGCATTTCATTTTTCTCTGGTCTATATCTGAGGTGAAATAACAACGTTCATTAACTCTGGAATGTCAGAAATGCAATTGTTAAACAAATTGCCTTATTTTTCTCTTTAAAATGTTCAATCAAACTGTTCAATCAAAAAAAATGTATATAATAAGCCATAGTTTCCCACAATTGTGTTTGAGGAATTCAGAGGTTAGAGAGAGCTTAGCAGTGGGTGATGCCCTATTGGCCCCAGTGTATTTGTGTAATCTCAAAGAAAATACCATCACAGAACTCATGCTTTCTGTCTCAGATTTCAACAATTCCTTTTGTATCACGCAGCAACCCTTTTTTCCATTAGAAAGTAAAGCCCCTCTCTGGTGAGTGGGTAGCTGAGGGAAAGGGGAACAATAGGTGCTACTCAACTAAAAAAGGCAACCAAACCCTTGTCATTCATCAAATATAATTCCTTCAAACTCTGAATCAATGGTGTCAATAAATTGCAGCTTCATGATGAACAGTGAAACTAAATGCAGAGTGCTTATTTTGCACAGAAACTATAAAGTTAGCAGCTAACTGTAAAAGCAACCAACTCAAAATACAAAATATAACAGCCAACTTAAAATCAATGCTGTTCAGCATCTCACACAAAAAAAGTGCTTTGAAGCCAAGTGTGAATTAGCTTATACGATCAAATGTGAGCTAGTTAGATGAAACCCCTGTTTTGACAGGCCCACTGTCTGATCCTTGTCTGACTGAGCCACAGACATGAAGAGAAAAAGCTAATCCCTTCTTTCAGTGGTTTTGTCTTTCCTCCGAGTCGCTGTCCCACAAACAGCTTTGTATGAGCGTGACAGAAATCTGCATGGGGACAATTGCTCCGCAATGCCCTGCTTCTAAAGGGCCCGAGAGGTCCCCCTCTCTGTAACTCCCAAAAAAGGGACCCTTCTAGAACCCCCACCCCTCCCCAATAATGTCCCAAGGAGCGAGAATGCTTCCGGTTGCTATGGTGACACCCCACGAATTGCCTAAGCCTCTCAGCCTCTGAAATCCCCCCTCCTTGCCCCTTTCTCCAGGGCTGAACCACTTTGGGTCTAGAGGGAGATAGAAACCTCCCCCACAGTTTCTTTAGGAGGGACGGCCAAGTTAACCATTACTTGAACTGGGGGTAGCCGAGAGAGTTGAAAGCGGGCCATTAACTACAGTAACAAAAAAAGGTTGTATAAGTTGTTTGGTGAGTCTAACCCCAAGTAAGGACAAAACATTTCCCAAAACATCAGTGCTGTGTGTAGCAAACCAGTTTAATAGTTGCCAACTTGACAGCCTAAGCCTATTCCTGTTATCCAAAAAGAACGCCAGCAAGCATACCAACATGGGCTACTGGGCTTCATACTACCATTAAAGGATCTGACTGAAAAGTCACTGACACTTGGCATGTTAAAGTCAACATGAGGTGTGATATGACTTCAAGACATGAACTACTGAATGACATCAGTTGAAGAGTCCAACCCCATCGTCACACATCCTATGGGAAAATCTCAATTGCATTTCCTTGATTCCTCCTTCTCAAAACCCATTGGATGAGAAAGTCAGAAGTCCCTCGCCGGTGACCATCTCATCCAATGGATTTTGAGAAGGAGGCAAGGAGAGAGGACGTGAGGAATCAAGGAAATGCAATTGAGATTCTCCCCTAATCACCATCCGTCAGGACTTGAAGCACTTTAAGTCACGATGATGTCATCATTCCTATGTGCTTAGTCTAGTATCCACGGATATGAAGTGCCAGCTGAGAGGAGTGTGTGCTGCTATCCAGTAGTACCATTCACTACCAATAAAAGGGTAGGACTTTGATAAAACTTGCTCAAATAAAGTAGGCCTTTATCCCAGGGAATGGTAATGCATTGAAGAAAACTTGGGAAAATCCTGAATGGTAACGGGCGAGTGATCTGAGAATATTTAGTGGGCTTAGTGGAAGCTTTGCAGGATTATCATTAAAGTTTTTCTGGTTTGGGAAGTGACACATCGGCCCCTTACATTGGCCCTCACCTTTCATCAACTACAATCCCTCCAACCCGAAACAGCTTTCAAGTTGAACATTGAGATCGAATGCGCATTAGAGGAAACAGCGCCACTGTTCATCCCAGCACCTTCATTGTTTTTGTTTTGTTGTTGAAACAGAGTAGAGGAGCCTCTGGCAGTGTGTTAAAAATAATTGCAGTACATATGCTGCTGTTCTATCGCGCGTGCAATGATGTCCGAGGGAAGAAAACAGTGTTTGTTGTTCTTTGTTGTTGTAAAATCTCAACTGGATGTGACAGTTTCACCAATTAAGGATTCCATCTTTAAAAAGAAAATATGTATACCTCCACGCATAGCCTAAATAATATGTCCATTTCATTTAATAAAGGTGTTAAATAAAATATATCCTTCAATTCAACAGACATGAATTAATCAACTCTATAACTAAATTAGGTTGAAACAGTATGGTCCCAAAAGCCTTGTCAATCCAACACCCCACTCTACACTCATAAAAGGACAGAATAGTTAAATAACATCAAGTTCTCTTAAATCATGAACTCTGACACCCCATGGGAATGATAGGTCAGATGATAGAGAATTCCCTCCTCTGGCTCTCTCCCCACATACTTAACAGAGCAGGGCATTTTGGGACAAACAAAGTTAAGTAAGCATGAGTGGAAAATATGTTTCTGCATGTTTTGGCATACAGGTAGTCAGATTGAGTCAACAGTGGTCCATTCAATTTCAAGTTTACATGTATCTTTCTTGGGTAACTATGTGCAGTGCATGACTTGGATTGAAACAGGTGCCGGTACTCATTTTGGGTGCCAGTACTGTTTATATTAAGGTGCAGGAACTCCATAATATTTTTAAGCCAATATTTTATAAGAGGTGCAGGAACTGAAGCAGTAGAACATTTGAGGTGCCAGAACTCAGTTAAGGTGAGCTCCTGCCCAAGTCAAGAACTGTCTATGTATATCAATCAGGATGTATTACACATGTAAACATGTCATTATAGCTGCATAGAGCAAGCACTGAAAGCGCTGAAAGCTCAGAAAGCTCTGAATACAATACATATTGTGACTGCCTCTTATTCACACATTCATTAAGCTTTCGGTGTAATTTTATGTATATGTATTTATTTATTTGCACCAAAGAAAACAAGTGACAGACAACAATACATATAAAAAACTAAAATATAAAAATAAACAGTGTGCAGGTGTGATTGGAAGCCCAAGGGCTTATATGAAAACCAAACCACAAAAAAAACTATATACAATACATAAGTACCAAAATAAAAAAGGTATTTGATGTGCTTACAGTGTCTTCAGAAAGTATTCATACCCCTTGACTTAATCCACATTTTGTTGTGTTACAGCCTAAATAGAAAATGGATTAAATATGTTTTTTTCTCACCCATCTACACACAATACCCCATAATGATAAACTGAAAAGAAAAATGCTAATTTATTGAAAATGAAATTCAGAAATATCTCATTTACATAAGTCAATTATTTGTGGAAGCACCTTTGGCAGTGATTACAGCTGTGAGTCTTTCTAGGTAAGTCTAGGTCTCTAAGAGCTTTCCACACCTGGATTGTGCAACATTTGCCCATTATTATTTTCAAAATTCTTCTAGCTCTATCAAAAAGGTTGCTGATCATTGCTAGACAATCATTTTCATGTCTTGCCATAGATTTTCAAGTAGATTTAAGTCAAAACTGTAACTCAGCCACTCAGGATCATTCACTGTCTTCTTGGTAAGCAACTTTAGTGTAGATTTGGCATTGCGTTTTAGGTTATTGTCCTGCTGAAAGGTGAATTCATCTCCCAGTGTCTGGTGGAAAGCAGACTAAAGCAGGTTTTCCTCTAGGATTTTGCCTGTGCTTAGCTCCATTCCGTTTATTTTTTATCCTGACAAACTCCCCAGTCCTTAACGATTACAAGCATACCCATAACATGATGCAGCCACCACTATGCTTGAAAATATGGAGAGTGGTACTCAGTAATGTGTTGTATTGGATTTGCCCCAAACATAACACTGTGTATTCAGGACAAAATTTGAATTGCTTTGCTACATTTTTTGCAGTATTACTTCAGTGCCTTGTTGCAAACAGGATGCATGTTTTGAATATTTGTTTTCAGTACAGGCTTCCTTCTTTACACTCCGTCAATTAAGTTAGTATTGTGGAGTAAATACAATGTTGTTGATCCATCCTCAGCTTTCTCCTATCACAGCCATTAAACTCTGTAACTGTTTTAAAGTCACCATTGGCCTCATGGTGAAATCCCTGAGCGGTTTCCTTCCTCTCCGGCAACTGAGTTAAGAAGGCGCCTGTATCTTTATAGTGACTGGGTGTACTGATACACCACCCAAAGTGTAATTAATATCTTTACCATGCTCAAAGGGATATTCGATGTCTGCTTTTTTTAATTTTTACCCATCTACCAATAGGTGCCCTTCTTTGCAAGGCACTGGAAAACCTCCCTGGTCTTAGTGGTTGAATCTGTGTTTTAAATTCACTGCTCGACTGAGGGACCTTACAGATAATTGTATGTGTGGGGGGTGCAGAGATGAGGTAGTCATTCAAAAATCATGTTACACACTATTATTGCACACAGAGAGCGAGTCCATGCAACTTATTATATGACTTGTGGGTGGCAGGTAGCTTAGTGGTTAAGTGCGTTGTGCCAGTAACCGAAAGGTCGCTGGTTCTAATCCCTGAGCCGACTAGGTGAAAAATCTGTCAATGTGCCCTTGAGCAAGGCACTTAACCCTAATTGCTCCTGTAAGTCGCTCTGGATAAGAGCGTCTGCTAAATGACTAAAATGTAACTTGTTAAGCACATTTTTACTCCTGAACGTATTTAGGCTTGCCATAACAAAGGGGTTGAATACTTATTGACTCAATACACTTTTTTTTATTAATTTGTACACATTTTGAAAAACATGATTCCACTTTGAAAATATGGGTTATTGTGTGTAGGCCAGTGACAAAAAAATCTAAATGTAATCCATTTTAAATGCAGGCTGTAACACAACAAAATGTGGAAAAAGTCAATGGGTGTGAATACTTTCTGAAGGCACTGTATATATACAGTGAAGTCCAAAATTATTGACACCCTGGATAAAGACGAACAAAAGTGACTGTATAAAATTAATAATTAAAATACTGAGCTATTTTGGATGCTCAATTTTTATTTATTTATTATTTTATACTAATACAATTGCTCAGAGAAAGATTTTGTGTAAGAAGTAATACTTTTTTTTCTCAAAAAGTTAGGGGTCAAAATGACACCCCTAAAGATTCTTATAAATAAAGTAGTCAAAAGTGTATTATTTGGGCCAATATTCATTGACTACATCAAGCTTGTGACTCTACAAACTTGTTGGATGCATTTGCAGTTAGTTCTGGTTGTTTCAGATTATTTTGTGCCCAATAGAAATGAATGGTGAATAATGAATTGTGTCATTTCGGAGTCTCTTTTATTGTAAATAAGAATATAATATATTTCTAAACACTTCTACATTAATGTGGATGCTACCATGATTACGGATAATCCTGAATGAGTCGTGAATAATGATGAGTGAGAAAGTTGCAGAGGATCAAAGATCATACTCCCAGGACATGCTAACCTCCCCTGTTATTGGTAATGGTGAGAGGTTAGTATGTCACTCATCATTATTCACAATGAGGAATTGTATTAGTATAAAATAATTGTAAAACATTTGCATTAAATATAGTTCAGGATTTGAATTATTTATTATTCATCTTTATCAAGAGTGTCAATAATTTTGGACCTGACCGTATATATATACAGTGGGGAGAACAAGTATTTGATACACTGCCGATTTTGCAGGTTTTCCTACTTACAATCATTGTATGATTTTTAAGTAATTAATTTGCATTTTATTGCATGACATAAGTATTTGATCACCTACCAACCAGTAAGAATTCCGGCTCTCACAGACCTGTTAGTTTTTCTTTAAGAAGCCCTCCTGTTCTCCACTCATTACCTGTATTAACTGCACCTGTTTGAACTAGTTACCTGTATAAAAGACACCTGTCCACACACTCAATCAAACAGACTCCAACCTCTTCACAATGGCCAAGACCAGAGAGCTGTGTAAGGACATCAGGGATAAAATTGTAGACCTGCGCTGGGATGGGCTACAGGACAATAGGCAAGCAGCTTGGTGAGAAGGCAACAACTGTTGGCGCAATTATTAGAAAATGGAAGAAGTTCAAGATGACGGTCAATCACCCTCGGTCTGGGGCTCCATGCAAGATCTCACCTCGTGGGGCATCAATGATCATGAGGAAGGTGAGGGATCAGCCCAGAACAACACGGCAGGACCTGGTCAATGACCTGAAGAGAGCTGGGACCACAGTCTCAAAGAAAACCATTAGTAACACACTACGCCGTCATGGATTAAAATCCTGCAGCGCACGCAAGGTCCCCCTGCTCAAGCCAGCGCATGTCCAGGCCCGTCTGAAGTTTGCCAATGACCAGCTGGATGATCCAGAGGAGGAATGGGAGAAGGTCATGTGGTCTGATGAGACAAAAATAGAGCTTTTTGGTCTAAACTCCACTCGCCGTGTTTGGAGGAAGAAGAAGGATGAGTACAACCCCAAGAACACCATCCCAACCGTGAAGCATGGAGATGGAAACATCATTCCTTGGGGATGCTTTTCTGCAAAGGGGACAGGACGACTGCACCGTATTGAGGGGAGGATGTATGGGGCCATGTATCGCGAGATCTTGGCCAACAACCTCCTTCCCTCAGTAAGAGCATAGAAGATGGGTCGTGGCTGGGTCTTCCAGCATAACAATGACCCAAAACACACAGCCAGGGCAACTAAGGAGTGGCTCCGTAAGAAGCATCTCAAGGTCCTGGAGTGGCCTAGCCAGTCTCCAGACCTGAACACAATAGAAAATCTTTGGAGGGAGCTGAAAGTCCGTATTGCCCAGCGACAGCCCCGAAACCTGAAGGATCTGGAGAAGGTCTGTATGGAGGAGTGGGCCAAAATCCCTGCTGCAGTGTGTGCAAACCTGGTCAAGACCTACAGGAAACGTATGATCTCTGTAATTGCAAACAAAGGTTTCTGTACCAAATATTAAGTTCTGCTTTTCTGATGTATCAAATATTATGTCATGCAATAAAATGCAAATTAATTACTTAAAAATCATACAATGTGATTTTCTGGATTTTTGTTTTAGATTCCGTCTCTCACAGTTGAAGTGTACCTATGATAAAAATTACAGATCTCTACATGCTTTGTAAGTAGGAAAACCTGCTAAATCGGCAGTGTATCAAATACTTGTTCTCCCCACTGTATATATATATATATATATATATATATATATATATATATATATATATATATATATATATATACACAGTTGAAGTCGGAAGTTTACATACACCTTAGCCAAATACATTTAAACTCAGTTTTTCACAATTCCTGACATTTAATCCTAGTAAACATTCCCTGTCTTAGGTCAGTTAGGATCACCACTTTATTTTAAGAATGTGAAATGTCAGAATAATAGTAGAGAGATTTATTTATTTCAGCTTTTATTTATTTCTTCACATTCCCAGTGGGTCAAAAGTTTACATACACTCAATTAGTATTTGGTAGCATTGCCTTTAAATTGTTTAACTTGGGTCAAACGTTTCGGATAGCCTTCCACAAGCTTCCCACAATAAGTTGGGTGGATTTTGGCCCATTCCTCCTGACAGAGCTGGTGTAACTGAGTCAGGTTTGTAGGCCTCCTTGCTTCCATATGTGTTATTTCATAGTTTTGATGTAGTTACAATGTAGAAAATAGTAAAAATAAAGAAAAACCCTTGAGTGAGTAGGTGTTCTAAAACTTTTGACCGGTAGTGTACATAGAGACACCACTATAGAGACCCTGTTCTTGAGGAGGATCAAATATAACTCAATCACTGGGCAGTCGACATAAAATGAAGCACATTCCAACATACAGATGTACAATATGACACCCACAAAATGACCTTTCATGAAATTGTAACTCTAAGTGGCGACATCTGTACATTCCAAACAGACATGCTTTTGTAGAGCATGACAAATTACGCGGATATGTAATTACCTGCTTTTTGTCATTGGCTCGCCTGAAGGTACTGTCAATAGAGATCAAGGAAATCATAAATCTCCACTGGGAACAAATGTTTCAACAGGAACACATTCATCACTGATCACTCGCAATGGCACTTACTACATTTCATTTGCCACTCACTGTGAAGTCACAGAGGAGAAATGTGTTGCTGACCGTTGTCCTCTCAAACTTTCCCCTGAGGTGACATGAGTAAAATCAGGTGATATTCTAACGTCTACTAACGCCTTCTGTAGAGCGGACAAAATTAGCACAACCCAGTCTGAGTTTGAGTCCTGAATTCCTGTATCTCCAAGGCTATGGTATTAGTGTAATAGGATCGTTCCATTTGATTTCAATCACTTTCTGACTGCACCCCTTTTGATTTGAACGAAACCTTCCATACATGTTTGCCCATGGTGGAAGTGGTTTTTGGAACTGAATACCAAACCATTCAGGAGATAGAGGTGCTCAAAGTTGACCCATTTTACATGCCCCCACCCTACCATGAGACATCCATGTCTTCATCACTGCAAAATATAAATGTTTGGGTTTCATATCATTTGAAAGTTTACAAAGAGGGTTGTCAAAATATTTGAAAATTTCTTGAAAAATTATATATAATAATAATAACATACTTTTTTTTTATACCTTAAACGTCAGTTATCTAAAAATGCGTAAACTCAGATGTTTGAGTTTCATATGGAATGACCCAATATAAAACTCCACAGCAAGATAAGCACAATTCAACCAAAGTGCAAAGAATGAACAACACATTTTTTTATGAGTACTCTGAGGCACTGCAAGAACCCTTGATGTTTCCCTTGCCTAAGGTGCTACAATCTCAACACTCCCTTTACCAAAACACATCGCAAGACAAAACATGATCAGGAAAAAGCTACATTTGTTTCAAAGTGAACATGGGGTTGCATGATGTTTGTCTCTGTCTGCAAAACAAACTCTGGAAAAATGTATTTGCCTGGTTCCCTGTATGCCTCAAAGTTGTCAAACCCACTGTAAGAAACGAAGGCCATTGGTTTGCATTAGGACATGTCATCAGCAGCAGAACATGCTGTTGGTAATTTCCCCAAATTGAATTAGGGGGGCACTGGGTCTGATAGAGGTCCAGTGAGCGCAGACACTAAGACCTGCCAAGTATTCTGGGCTAGGCATGGACGGCTAATTGAAATCTCAAGGGTAGAGAAGCAATGCCCACAGATTCAAGATAACTCTGCTCATAATTGCTTGAACAGAATGGAGTACATGAGCAAAAAGTGGACAGAAATGTTGGTTTGTATCTAGTAGCAGCAAGACTCGTACTAATGGTGACACAGATCAAAAAAAATATGGTGATTATGTTTGTGTATGTTTCTAAGAGAAAGAAAAAATGAAGAAAGACACATACTGATACTCTGCCCAGACACTCAAATTAACCCAAGAGTGGGCGAGCTGCAGCATGCTCTGATCTTAGACTGGAGTGCGTATGAGACACACTAGGAATCATAAGTTACGAGGAATTTCTTCCTGACACATAATCAATCATTGTTTCATAATGAATATGTAAGCCAGAGCTTGGGGCAAAGCTTGTGTAGGGAGTATGCCTGCAATGTAGGCCTCAAATGAACGTCTGGTTAACTGAAATGAGTTCAAATATTTCCTCTGCATTTCTATTACTTGTGATGCTGGTTTGAATGTGTCTTATCATGAAATGGTTTGACTTTTAAGTCTGCTTGTCTAAACAGAAATGTGGTGACAAGCGCGTCAACTTTGAAAGAGTCCCTCCTTAGTTCTTCAGATTACAAGTGTACCAATACAACAAGCTTGAGTAATAAATAGCATGTGACACCCAGGAATAACAATAAACAAGTTGCTGAAATTGAGTATAGATTACCAAATGGATAATGGAAACTACTGTGAACTAATTCAGGAAAATCCTTTCTCTGGAAGACGCACAGACAATAACATGGAAACTACTGTCACATGATTTCAAATAACATTAGATTAAAGAGCACATTGCCTGAGGATGGTCTTGCAAGGGGATACCCAGATACTATAGAATTTTGACAACTTCATGCAATGCTGTCGTTATTTCTGCTACAAGCACAGCACTGATCACTGATGTTGAATACGTCAAGTCAGGCCATACACTCTCAAAAAAGGTGCTGGTTAGTACCAAAAAAGGGTTGTTCATTTTTTTCCTGAAGGGTAGTGTTTCCCAACTCCAGTCATCCAGTACCCAAACAGTACATTTTTCTTGAAGCCCTGGACAAGCACACCTGATTCAACATGTCAACTAATCATCAAGTCCTCAATGAGATGATTCAGGTGAGTTTGTCAGGGGCTACAACAAATATGTGTGCTGTTGGGGGTACTCGAGGACTGGAGTTGGGAAAATGCTGTAGGGGAACCCTTTTTTGGACTTTGGAGAACCTTTTTATATCAGTTCTTTGAATAACCCTTAGTATAAACATCTGTATGGTTCTCCATTACACTGATAGAACCAGAGGGTTCTTCATTACACTGTAAACAATTTCCTGGCTACTGACTGCAGTGAAAATACACAAAAAGGTTACTGTATTTTTAGAGCTGGATTAAGGTATTATTGCTGTAAAGAACAGCATGCTGTTGTATTCTGCTTACTTGGGCGTTAACCTCACTTGGGATTTGAACTCACAACCTCTGGGTTGCCAGCGACCTGATTTTCCTGCTACGCCACTGGGTCTATGGGTATGATTCAGATTGTTAAAAGATTAAAACTAATAGACATTCTGTCATTTGTCCCTATTGGGGAATCCTTTTGGGTTCCATTTAGAACCCTCTCATGAAGAACCCTCTGATTCCAGGTAGAAACAATAACAGGTTCTACAGTTATACTTATAGGATACTTCAGATGTGCTTATGGCACACACTGTTACAGTGAGGGAAAAAAGTATTTGATCCCCTGCTGATTTTGTACGTTTGCCCACTGACAAAGAAATTATCAGTCTATAATTTTAATGGTAGGTTTATTTGAACAGTGAGAGACAGAATAACAACAAAAAAATCCAGAAAAACGCATGTCAAAAATGTTATAAATTGATTTGCATTTTAATGAGGGAAATAAGTATTTGACCCCATCTCAATCAGAAAGATTTCTGGCTCACAGGTGTCTTTTATACACTTAAAGGGAGTGCTCCTAATCTCAGCTTGTTACCTGTATAAAAGACACCTGTCCACATAAGCAATCAATCAGATTCCAAACTCTCCACCATGGCCAAGACCAAAGAGCTCTCCAAGGAAGTCAGGGACAAGATTGTAGACCTACACAAGGCTGGAATGGGCTACAAAACCATCGCCAAGCAGCTTGGTGAGAATGTGGCAACAGTTGGTGCGATTATTCGCAAATGGAAGAAACACAAAAGAACTGTCAATCTCCCTCGACCTGGGGCTCCATGCAAGATCTCACCTCGTGGAGTTGCAATGATCATGAGAACGGTGAGGAATCAGCCCAGAACTACACGGGAGGATCTTGTCAATGATCTCAAGGCAGATGGGACCATAGTCACCAAGAAAACAATTGGTAACACACTACGCCGTGAAGGACTGAAATCCTGCAGCGCCCGCAAGGTCCCCCTGCTCAAGAAAGCACATATACAGGGCCGTCTGAAGTTTGCCAATGAACATCTGAATGATTCAGAGGAGAACTGGGTGAAAGTGTTGTGGTCAGATGAGACCAAAATCGAGCTCTTTGGCATCAACTCAACTCGCCGTGTTTGGAGGAGGAGGAATGCTGCCTATGACCCCAAGAACACAATCCCCACCGTCAAACATGGAGGTGGAAACATTATGCTTTGGCGGTGTTTTTCTGCTAAGGGGACAGGACAACTTCACCGCATCAAAGGGACAATGGACGGGGCCATGTACCGTCAAATCTTGGGTGAGAACCTCCTTCCCTCAGCCAGGGCATTGAAAATGGGTCGTGGATGGGTATTCCAGCATGACAATGACCCAAAACACACGGCCAAGGCAACAAAGGAGTGGCTCAAGAAGAAGCACATTAAGGTCCTGGAGTGGCCTAGCCAGTCTCCAGACCTTATTCCCATAGAAAATCTGTGGAGGGAGCTGAAGGTTCGAGTTGCCAAACGTCAGCCTCAAAACCTTAATGACTTGGAGAACATCTGCAAAGAGGAGTGGAACAAAATCCCTCCTGAGATGTGTGCAAACCTGGTGGCCAACTACAAGAAATGTTTGACCTCTGTGATTGCCAACAAGGGTTTTGCCACCAAGTACTAAGTCATGTTTTGCAGAGGGGTCAAATACTTAATTCCCTCATTAAAATGCAAATCAATATATAACATTTTTGACATGCGTTTTTCTGGATTTTTTTGTTGTTATTCTGTCTCTCACTGTTCAAATAAACCTACCATTCAAATTATAGACTGATCATGTCTTTGTCAGTGGGCAAATGTACAAAATCAGCAGGGGATCAAATACTTTTTTCCCTCACTGTAGGTACTCCCATGGTTCTGGTCGGTACCTTTAAGGGTATATGTGTGCAAAATCTAGTATAATGGAAAAAAATTCTAGCAACTATATTCACTATAAGGTACAATCATTACTGCACTTTTAAATGTAGGTGGGTGCAATGTGCTGGCGGGGGCTCATTAGCATATTTGGGGGCATGGTCTAAAATGTTGTATTTGTGCCAACCGTTAGTGGAAGTGTTGTGCTAGTTTAAGTGGTTTTATCATTGTGTTGCTGGATGTTGAGCACCTAATTTGTCCACTCTCAGTTATATAATCTTTGTAAGAGCTTGTGACACTCAAGAGCTGAACTGTTAAAAAGTTACTGTGCATTTTCCAGTAACTTAATGGCAGTTGGTCACCAAAAAGTTCCTGTACTTTTTTTATGGTACACTACAGGCAGTGCAAATAGTCCGGGTAGCCATGATTAGCTGTTCAGGAGTCTTATGGCTTGGGGGTAGAAGCTGTTAAAAAATATTTTAGACCTAGACTTAACACTCCAGAACCACTTGCCGTGCGGTAGCAGAGAGAACAGTCTATGACTAGGGTGGCTGAAGTCTTTTTTTTGAGGGCCTTCCTCTGACACTGCCTGGTATAGAGGTCCTGAATGGCAGGAAGCTTGGCACCAGTGACGTACTGGGCCGTACGCACTACCCTCTGTAGTTCAATAATTTACTGTCAGCTTGCTACAAGTAGTTATTGTAAAATTCACTGTAATTTACTGTGGCTGGTGTCTGTCACACTCACTGACCTGATGTTGTAGTAGGAAGGTCAGTTTGTTGTCAACCAAAAGGTTGAGACCAGGTGAGTCCCATGTGTGCTCACCACAAAGACTAAGCTATCTTGTAATCAGTATGGTTCAGGGAAAGTACAGTAAGCTAGTTGCAAGTAAGTTACTAACAGTTACTGGCTATTAAGTTACTGCAAATTTTTTAATTACTTACTGACAGCTAGTTGCCAGTTAGGTAACGCAATAGTCACAACAACTTCCAGGCAACTAACTGCCATTAAGTTACTGTGAAATGCACAGTAACCTGTTAACATCGCAGGTCTTTATTATCACATGCTCTTACAAAGATTGCAGAACTGACAGTGTTAAAAGAGGTGCTCAACCATTGACAACATAACCATCAACCCCTTAAACTGGTGCAACACTTCCAATGACAGTTGGCACAAACACACAAAATTCAGTAACTTGTTGTTTCCCGTACTTTCACTGCAACCAGTAGCCTGTAGTGTACCGTAAAATTACAGGAACTTTTTAACAGTGTAGCATTTCATGGCATAAACAACAAAACCTTACAAAGAACCCCTCAGGAACCTCAAATGGAACAAAGGGTGTAGTTGTCAAGCAACAATACTGTTGGACAACATTTTGTGGATCTTTTAGTGGATAACCAGTCTGTAATGGGTAATGTGGTGATTTCGGCACAAGCACCAGTCTTACCATAGTAGACATGCAACATACTCTCTTTCAAAGTAGAGACAAGTACCAGCGATAAAACAGATTTACAACTAGCACAATTAGTAGAGGTCACATTGCAAGACAAGAGCAAAAAAATTAAACAAGATGGCAGAATGAAGAGAGGAGGTGGAAGGGACAGACAAAATAGAAAATATCTGCCATGCATATGGAGGTGGACTTAAAAAGCTATTGCATTTAAATGAACACAGTTTAATTACCTGTGACTGATATCTTCATGGTGGCCTCAAGGGGCCGGTTGTTGTCCAGGTCTCTGCTCAGCCTCAAGTCCCCGGTGTCCTTGTTCAGGATTAGTAGACTCAGCTCATTGCCCTCCACAAAACTGTAGTGGAGGTTATCTGACACATCCGGGTCCTGGGCCGGAACCTTCCCGATCACCCCAGCCGGAAAGCTGTTGGACCTGTTGGTGACGTAGTTGTTAAAGATGATCTCAAAGTCACGTAGGACAGGGTCATTGTCGTTGACGTCCAGCAGGCGGATGTGCACGATGGCGCGGCTGACTAATGGTGCAGAGGTCGCCTGGACAATGATTGTGTACTCCACCTTGGACTCGTAGTCTAAATCAGTGAGAGCGATAAGATCCCCGTTGAAGATGTCTAGTTGGAAGACCTCTGGGACATTTCCTTCCACAATCTGGAACAGGATTTGCGCATTGGTTCCCTCGTCGGGATCTGTAGCAGTGATGCGGGCTACAATGGAACCCACATGACTGTTCTCCACCACATAGACGTACAGTTCATCCTTTTCAAACACAGGAGCATTGTCATTGATGTCCAGGACGGACACTTGGACGTCCACGGCTGCCTTAAGAGGCGGAACCCCCTTATCCACAGCAAAGGCCTTCAGATTGTACACAGGCACATTCTCCCTGTCAAGTTTCCTGGCTGTTCTAATAATGCCAGAGTACGGCTCAATGAAGAAGTCACCCTCTCCATCATCCCCACCCTGGAAGGTGTAACTAAGCCTCCCATTGGACCCCGAGTCCCTGTCAGATGCAGAAATCTGGAGGACGCTGGTATACACGGGTGCATCCTCAAACACTGTCCCCTGGTATATGTCCCTGAGGAACTGTGGCGCGTTATCGTTAGCATCCAGAACGATGATCTCCACATATGTGGTGTCAGATTTCTGGGGGATGCCGTTGTCACGGGCAATGATAGCTAATGTGTAGGAGGCCTGATCCTCATAGTCGATTTCTATCTGCGTGGTTATGGCGCCTGTGTCAGGGTTGATCTTGAACTGTGGCACGTTGTCCTCCATAACATAGCTGATGCGTGCGTTCTCCCCTGTGTCCTCGTCCGTGGCACTGATCACCACCACAGTGGAGCCCACAGGCCGGTCCTCGCCAATCATCACCTGGTAGTTGGTGCTCTGGAACACGGGCCGGTGGGTGTTGGCATCAGTGACGTTGATAAAGACCTGTGCTGTGTCGTAACGCGTGCCATCCGAGGCTGTCACCGTCAGGACATACTGCCGCTCCTGTTTGTAGTCCAGTGGCAGTGCCAGGGTGATGACTGCCCCTGCAGTCTGACTGGTGATGGCAAACCTGTTCCGCGTGTTGCCGCTGGAAATCTGGTATGTTACCACACTGTTGGCGTCCCTATCTATGGCAGAGAGTGCTAGCACGCTCGTACCCACCACAGCATCCTCATTAATCTTCAGGCTATACAACCTCTGAGTAAAAGTGGGGACGTTGTCGTTCACGTCGAGCACTGTCACACTGACGCTGGCCGAGGAGGACATGGCAGGGACCCCATGATCCACTGCTTCAACGCCAAACGTGTAAAAGCCGGTGGTCTCCCTGTCAAGTTCTACACTAACTGTAATCCACCCTGTGCTGTTGTTGATGATGAAGGGGAATCCTGGAGCCATAGCTGTTAGTCTGTACTCCAAATGAGAGTTGTCACCGGAGTCTGCATCAATAGCCTGAATATGGATCACAGAACAACCAACGGCCACATTTTCCAATACTGTGGCTTGAAAGGGTGTGCTAACAAACATAGGGCCGTTATCGTTGACATCCACAACTTGCACTACAACTATCCCTGTGCCATTAATCAGAGGTGGTCTGCCCCCATCCTGTGCCTTTATTCTCAAATTATATTCCCTGATCATCTCATAATCTAGGGGGTTGATTATGTCAATGACACCTGTAGGGGAATGGATGTAGAACTGGCCCTTCACGTTGCCACTGATGATGCTGTAGTGGACTTTTGCATTGTTGCCCTCGTCTTTGTCTGTGGCCTTCACCTGGGCCACTTTGGTGTTCACTGCCACACTCTCAAGCACCTGGACTACATACCTCTTCTCACTGAACTGGGGGTAGTTGTCATTCTCATCCTCCACAGAGATATACACTGTAGCCGTGGCACTGCGGGGGCCTGGGTCTTTACCCTGATCATTGGCCTCCACTATCAGCTGATACTGGGTCAAGGTTTCTCTGTCAGGCCGAACCCTAATCTTGACTAGTCCATTTCTAGGATCGATTTCAAAACCAGCATTATCTTCCCCCTCATTCACAATCTTATAGATCATGTTGGCATTTGATGGGGCATCCCCATCTGTGGCCCTTATAGTCAACACTTCAAAACCTATCTCCACATTTTCCCTAATGCTGACCCTGTACTCTGTCTGCTCAAACACAGGCCCATGATCATTAGTGTCACTTATAGTGATAGTGAGGTAAGCAGTGGCCGACCTCTTAGGGGTGCCATTGTCTGTAGCAATAACTTTGAAGACATGTGTATCCTTGACCTCCCTGTCCAAAGGCTGCAACGTTGTAATGCTGCCGGTCTGCAAATTGATTTGGAAATAATCATTGGATCTGCTATCGAACAGAGCTTCCATATCATATTCCACTTCACCAGCATCTTCATCGTCGGTATCCAGTGCTTTGAGCGTAATTACGCGAGTTCCCGCGGGTTCATTCTCCGGGACAGACACCTGATAGTTGGGCAGTTGAAACTGGGGAGCGGTGTTCACATGTCTTTTTTTACGTTTGGTCCATGAACCCAGTCTCCCTAAATCCCCGTCTGTAAACATGGCATGACTATGAAGATAATTAAATCGCACTTTCACACGAACAGTGGTGTAATTCCAAAGATTTTGCACCCTGCAGAGTAAATCCAATCCGTTTCGCTCATTGGGTTGCAGACAGTTTGGCAAAACACTCCCGTTATCAAAAACTAATTTCCAGTTGCCTCCCTTACATAATGAATGGTAAGAATTAGGTTTTCGAGTAAATAGTGGTAAATTTTCATAAATGTTCAAAAGCAAAATACTCTTTGAGACGCATGGATATGTCTCTACTTTTGAGAGAATGTTCATGTAAATCTGGGGCTTACCTTCGGTTATCTTTCTCCTATATTTAATGAAACAGTTCTGTCCATGCACAAAAGTATTGAAGTGAATTAAAATAAAGTTATCCGAGGTACTTGATTTGATCTGAATGTAAAGCGGCGCTGGGTTCTTCGGCAACAGCGCACAATTAACTTTTCCTGAGAAATATACAATTCCATGTTGTCTCTCAATATTGAAAATGTGTCTCACATATTTAGGGGTTAACGTCCTGTCTATTTGATAGATCCAACCCCGTCCAAGAGATACATTTCCGAGCACTACTCCAGGCTGCAAAGTATCCGAAACGTGTACATCAAAACATGCAATTACTAGAACGTGTGATAGAAAACATATCCATGGCCAAAGCATTTGTAATGCCATGGTTTAAAACGCATGGCATCCACCTTATCAGTCAAGAACAGCTATAAAGTCCACTGAACAAGTTTTTCCCGGGTCCTCGCCGTCCAATCCCGTTCCATGATAAGTTAGACTGTTGCGAGGATCGGAGCGTAGCATAGCGCGCCCATGAAATAGTTCAAACTGGTCTCATTCTCCCGAGAGCAAGAGAGAGGCCCCATTCCGCGGAAAATCGGTCTCCCTCCAGCAGGTGGGTTTTTGTTCGTTGTTTTGCCCACCAAGCAAGTTTCTGTATGGTGGTCAATGAGTGTCGAATTTGGTCAACAAAAAAATAAATGGCTTATTTGCTATGTGAGGTTTATTTGATCAAATAGATGTTTCATAACGCTTAAGTTGTTACTAATGTACTGATATAAGTAAGACACGTGACATCCCGGGAACGTTGAGAAAAAACACTTTATATCAGAGTTGTCTCGAGATGGCTATGCATATTCATGCATTGAGGCTAGTAGCATAGCATCTCTCTCGGTTGAAAACAGGCGGTTGACTTCATCAACCCTCATTGAATATTCAAAATGTGATTACAATAATGAGATATATCCACCATTCCGAAGAAAGTATAGGCTGGAGCTAGACAGCCCACCGTGACACTTTGTTGACAACCACTCCCATTGTCAGGGCGGAGAGACATGTATCTTGTCAGTATATCCATAATCTTTGCACTCTCTCACCGCCCTACCTCTGAAAGCTGCCCTGCTCCCCAACTCTAGGCTGCGTTTACACAGGCAACCAAATTATGATATTTTTGTTCAATAATTTGTATTTTGACCGACCTGCTCTGAAACAGAGCTTTGATTTGAAAATATCTGATGTGATTGGGTAAAAAGTTACAAAATATCAGAATTGGGCTGCCTGTGTAAACGCTGCACTGTTTGTCAGTCAAACGCTCTTTCCCAAATATCAGCAGCCGACCACAATGTGCCATGAAGTGATGTGGGTAATGATCTCTAAAAACCTCCTATTTGTACAGGTATATAGTTTTTTTTGCTACGTCTCAGACTTAGTTTTGTATACATTAACATTTTAAACCTGTTCTCATTGTATAGTGTATAAAATCAAATCAAAAATAAATTCACTGACAATTAAAACTTGATTAAATGCTGTCACCTAGTGGACATACTTTAAAACCACCAGGCAGCCAGTTGGGGAATCCTGCTATAGGAAGTATCTAGTACCATGTGGCCTAAAGTTAGCCTGGTTGCCAGTCTCTGTTTAGCCATTACATTCCACTACAATGCGCAGTCAGCGTTCCAATTCATCCCAAAGGTGTTCGATGGGGTTGAGGTCAGGGCTCTGTGCAGGCCAGTAAAGTTATTCCACACCGATCTCGAAAAACCATTTCTGTATAGACCTCGCGTTGTTCACGGGGGCATTGTCATGCTGAAACAGGAAAGGGCCTTCCCCAAACTGTTGCCACAAAGTCGGAAGTACAGAATCGTCTAGAAGGTCATTGAATGCTGTAGTGTTAAGATTTCCCTTCACTGGAACAAAGGGGCCTAGCCCAAACCATGAAAAACAGCCCCAGACCATTATTCCTCCTCCACCAAACATTACAGTTAGCACTATGCATTGGGGCAGGTAGCGTTCTGCTGGCATCCGCCAAACCCAGATTCGTCCGTCGGACTGCCAGATGGTGAACCATTAATCATCACTCCAGAAAATGCGTTTCCACTGCTCCAGAGACCAGTGGTGGTGAACTTTACACCATTCCAGCCGACGCTTGGCATTGCTCATGATGATCTTAGGCTTGTGTGCGGCTGCTCGGCCATGGAAACCCATTTCATGAAGCTCCCGACGAACAGTTCTTGTGCTGACGTTACTTCCAGAGGCAGTTTGGAACTCGGTAGTGAGTGTTGCAACCGAGGACAGACGATTTTTACGCGGTACGCACTTCAGCACTCGGTGTCCCCGCTCTGTGAGCTTGTGTGGCCTACCACTTCGCGGCTGAGCCGCTGTTGATCCTAGACGTTTCCACTTCACAAAAACAGCACTTACAGTTGACCGGGGCAGCTCTAGCAGGGCAGACATTTTACGAACTGACTTGTTGGAAAGGTGACATCATATGACGGTGCCACATTGAAAGTCACTGAGCTCTTCAGTAAGTCCATTCTACTGCCAATGTTTGTCTATGGAGATTGCATGGCTGTGTGCTCAATTTTATACACCTGTCAGCAAGGGAATGGCTGTATATATAGTGTATCTGGTAAATGTATGAGTGTACGAGTGGATTATATCTTATTTATGAGAGCACAAGAAAATCTCTGTGTGTATGTCTGTGGGCAGGAGCTGTTCCTTCAGTCGACGTCAAACTTCTGGGTGCCCAGCCAATAGTGGAGTAGACTGTCTCCGAGGCAATGAGCACAGGTCAGCTCTCTGGCCCTAATACCAGACCTGCATTAATCTACACACAAGACTCAGCATCACAATAAGTTAAATTAAGAACATTTATTAGAGATTTAAAAGAACCACATAGAGCTGCAAGACAGTAACAAACAAAAATAATAAGGTACAGTACCATTCTTAAAAAGAAATCAGATTGGTGACTTACATAGCATGTATACTAACAGTCTTGACTTAAAACACAATCTTATTTTCTTGTCTAAAATCCTTGATCATCAACAGCTAGTTTTATCATTATAAATGTCACTAGTGTGTGGTACAGGCACAACCTTCAGCAGGAAGGCTATTGGAATCAATATACATAGAGGAAATGCTGGAATCTAGCTCTATTGCGATATTATTGATCAAAAGGATAAGTTGATCAGGGGTGCATTGTTTAAGGCACTGTCCTTGTGTTCCGGACTCCATTTGATCAGGGGAGAGCTCAGGTCAATCAACTGTAAGTGGAAAAAAATATACATACAATTACTGGTAATCAGTGTGGTCATATGAATCCTGACAACATACTTGATATTATGAGTCAACTGGGTATCATGGCACTGCATTTCTCAATAATCAGTCATCATAATGACTCCCGAGTGGCGCAGCGGTCTAAGGCACTGCATCTCAGCGGTCTAAGGCACTGCATCTCAGCGGTCTAAGGCACTGCATCTCAGTGCTTGAGGCGTCACTACAGACCCCCTGGTTCGATTCCAGGCTGTATCACAACCGGCCGTGATTGGGAGTCCCATAGGGCGGCGCACAATTGGCCCAGCGTCGTCCGGGTTTGGCCGGTGTAGGCCATCATTGTAAATAAGAATTTGTTCTTAACTGACTTGCCTAGTTAAATAAAAGGTACAATTAATACAAATAATTATGTAAGGAGTGCATTCTCTCACCTGACCACCAGATGGCTTGACAGTGGCTGTTCTCATCAGGACAGGAGTGTTGGAGAGGTCAATTAGGAGTTTCTCATATGGCCTCAACACAGGAGCCGGGGCATCCACCAGCAAAACCTATTGGACAAGAAACAAACCAGAACATACAAACGTCATTCAACCAAAGACAAATAAGAAGTTATGCAAGCTTCCACATATCAAGACATTACCTCATTAACTTCCTGTGTCTTCATCCAATAGCATTGAGGCTGATCCACAAGCTTTTCAGTGTTCTGGAGCTCCTTGGATTCTTCATTCAGCTCAGGGTGGTTGTTTTCCTTGTTAGTCGTAGGAGGCTCCTGGTCCACTCCTGGTTCTGGGACATCTTGACTTACCTCCTGCTCCTCTGGATGTGGGACTGTAGCGGGGGTGGAGGGCTGCACCTCTGGCTCGTCTTCCAGGGAAAAGGGCTGGACGGTCTCCTCTTCTGGGGCTGCTGCCACCTCCTCTTGGTGGCTCCCCTTCACCTGGGTTGGACTGGAGGGGGGAAAAAAGCCATGGTTATCACAAACTAGCTTCTAATAAGCCTATTTATATTACATCACAACACCTTACCCTAACACTGGTTCAGTATGTCACTTATGGAAAGACTATTATCTTGGCCCCTTTAGATAGAGTCCAGTGTGGTAGTCCTAGTGTGGCAGCTGCTTTCTCACCTCCAGTAGCTGGCCCTCTGGGTAGAGGCTGTCAGGTTGGCCATGCTCAGGGAGGGCCTGCCTGGCCGTGACATGCTCTTCGGGGTAAGCATGGGGATACCAGAGATCCTCCGGTTCACAGGGGTGGGCAGGGCAGAGGGGCGTCTCATCTTGGGTTGCACTGCCTTGTTCCCCCCAGCAGGGGGTGTCTGGAGCAGCTCTGGAACTGGAAGTGCTAGATTGTGGGGGAGACTGTTGGATAGAAAGGGGGGGGGGGGGGGGGCATATACAATGCTAATGTTATGGATTAGGATGACTAACACATCTTTGTACACCATTGAATATTATTAGAATACCAATTTCCCACTCCAGATGCTTAGAGAAAATGTTTACATTTTACGTATGGGTGGTCCTCTGTAGCTCAATTGGTAGAGCATGGCGCTTGTAACGCCAGGGTAGTGGGTTCGATCCCCGGGACCACCCATACGTAAAAATGTATGCGCACATGACTGTAAGTCTCTTTGGATAAAAGCGTCTGCTAAATGGCATATTATTATAGTTACAGTACCTTTCCACACTGCAAGCAGACATCAATCTCTTTGGCTTCATGATGCGAGGGGCATCAGGGGATGAAACCGCTTTGTAGGGAAGACAGAAATTGAATAAGTTTACATTTTTGAGAGCAAACAATTCTGAGCCTTTCCATTTTAGAAACATGAAGTAAGACAGTGATCAGTAGTAGCTGCTCATTGTTGGCCAACAGTTGACCAGTCCTCACCTTCCAACCTCCTCTTGAACTGACTAGTGGGGGTTGGAGCAATGAACATCTTGAGTTTGGGGTTGCCGCTGACGACGCTCTCCATGTTCGCTGAAGACGAGGTGGGGATGTTGGGCACAGACGACATTCTCTCCATGTTAGTCTTGGCTGGAGTCTGGTGCAGGGGGGTGGCTTTGGCCGCCAGTTCAGCTCTCTTCAAAGGGGTGGACTGAACAGTTTTAGACCGGTCTGGCTCAGAGGGCTTCCTTCCCTGGGCTGAGATGGAGCGGCGTGCCCCTGTGGTGGAAGAGGGCGGCTCCGGAGCTCGGCCGATGACGGTAGACCTGCGGGTCTTGGTGGCACTCACACCAGGATTGGTGAGTCGGTTCTTGCCAGTGGGCAGGCGGCCATTAGGGCCACTGATGCTGGAGTTGAGGGACATGTTAAGTTTACCTAAAATCAGAGACAGTTCAGATATTTGTATTGCACTTTCCATACACATCACATCTTTGAAATGGTTGAACTGTAGAAAGCACCTTGAAAATACACTGTAAAGGAGACAGGGCTTGTGAAGCGCTACACAGGCCTCACCTTTCCCTGTGGGTGACACAGAGAGACTGGAGTTGAAGCTGGACACAGAGGAAGAGGAGGACGATGTATTTCTCCTATGGTCAGTCACTCTCCTGGTCTGAGGAGGGGGGGCTTTGAGCACTGACAGAGCCCGCATCCCACTCTGAATAGGACAAGGACATTCATGTTTCAACACCTGCCATTTTATCAGAGGGTATTCACATCTTTTATCATCTGATCTGAATCTCATACTTATATGAATGAAGAATCCGGCATAAATGTACATTTCTGATTATATCACCAAAATCCTCTGGGTTACCTTGCTAGGGGGTACGAGGGTCCTCTTCCCCTGCAGACTGGAGTTGAGGGAGGTGTCACTGATGTCGGAGGACACGCTGGCCGTGTCAGAGAGAATGTCCTCACAGGAGGCTGCTCTGCTGGAGGTACGACTACCCGGGCTACGCCTCAGCCCCAAGTTACCCTGAAAGAAACAGACTACATGAGTTGAGAAAACTTTCTCCAGTATTGATTTGACCTTAGACCATACCGAATGATCGAGGCTATGTGGCTAGATATCTTCTAAGATCCCTAGTGCCCATACTTTGCTTGGAGGAGGCAGCATGGTGGTCCTCTCGGCAGGCGCTGGTTTAGTCTTGGCTGTATGCAGGGCTGTCGTCGCGGTCGCTCCTCGGGCTGCTGGTTGTTGTTTTCTAGGGAGCACTCCGGTGTTGCAGGCCAGCCCCACCCTGCCTCGGCGCACCATCTTGGGCTGAGTCATAGTCCCCGCTCTCACAGGGCTGGAAGTGCCAGCACTGCTCTTATTGGAGTTAGAAACTCCACCAGCCCTTAATAGCCGCTGCTGAATAGCAGGAGGGAGCTGCTTCAATGGACTGTCCTGGACACAGAAGGTCTCCCTTTTGATAGGGCTGTGCACAGCGTCAACTGGCTTTCTGAACATGCCCAGTTTGGCCCCAGCATCCTGCACAAAGTCCTCTTTCGATTCCTCTTTACTCACTGTGAGTGTACCATTGGTTTCCCCTACATCAGGGTGCTGCTGGTTGACTACTAGTTGACTGGCTAGTAGGTGGGCTTCCTTGCAGATTTCCTCAAACTTGTCCTCAGCCAAAGGACTCCAGCTGGTCCTCTCACCCACTGAAGGCCAACTGCTGACGCTTTCCTTGACAATGGTCTCCAGACCGACGGAAATACACCTCTCCTTGTGACAGACAGGACCCACAAAGACCTCGTCATCGTCTTCATCTCCTCTTGAGCTTTAAACAAGGGGGATTGATTTTACAAATGTTATTTTTCATATGTAAGTGAAGGAAAATTTCCCATGTAAAATGTATAGACAATGGTAGTATCAAATACACAGACAACTGATTTTGAGTTCAATGGCAATGCATTCAAGAGAGAAATACATGCAAACCAAATACAAATAAATGGAAATCAAAGATATCTATGACACCAACCTCGCAGGTGACAGTGAAACGTCAAAATCAAACTTCTCTTCAGCCAATGAGAAAAATTCTTGGGGAAAAGGAACAAGGAAATTAAAACAAACAATGCAACAAACAATTAAATCCTTTGATAGGAAGGACAGTGTTTTTGTCTCCCTACTAATAGTACATGAGCCATGGTGGTTGTTCGGGCTCACTTTGGGTGAAGATGTCTCAGTGATTTTCGTGAAGGTCTAGTTATGTCCATAGTTGTCACAATCATATACGACGTCGTCAACCCAAGTGAGCCCGACGGCCCAAATTTGGGGGTCTAGCTCATGGACTATAACGTGAAATAGTTGACAATGTGACTATCAATGGTATAAATTACATAGTTAACAAAAAATAAGGATAAGAAAGCTGAGCTACCACTGTTGGCATGGGAATCCATACTCCTCATGGGACAAGCAAGGACAGGTCGCTAGGGTCCAGAGGGCAGACGTCGTAGTAGGTTAACGCTAGTCGTCCTTCATAGGGAAATTAGAAAATTGAAAACGTATGAAAAACAGTGTGATATAACGTTAGCTTTTAGCTAGCTTCTGTAGCTAATAAAGCTACGTTACTCTTAACATGAACTAACGTTAGCTAGCTTTGACAGACTAGCATGTATTATGGGCATAACTAGCTAACATGTCAGGATTAATTTACATGGTTGGTTAGCTAGCTAACTTTAGCCCAATCCTTACTTCAGTTGGTAATGTATTTGTGGCAGTTTAAAAATGTAGCTAGCAGCAATCTAGCTAACGCGTTAGCTGGCACGACACACAATACAATGCATCTAACTAGCTAGGTCGTATGGACGAATTTCGTATTTCCAATACATCAAAAGCACCTACCGTCTTATGTTTGTAATTAAATAGTTTGCTTGCTATCTTCTGCTAAATCGATGTCATTCAGTTCAACATCTGTCTCAAAAACATGCATTTGGTCCGAGAGGAAGAGATATTTCAAATTTCGTGAACAAACAAGTTCATGTGACATGCAGGCTGCATCGACATTGGTTGAAACGTCTGGCAGAAGCGACACCAGAGCGCTCACGGGAATTGTAGTGATTTTGCCTTTACATTAGACTGGCCAAGAACAGAAAGATAAAGTAAGTTTTTTTTTTATAGGGGGAGGGTATCTGTACTTACTTTAGTATTTATATTCCTAACAACTTTAATTTTTACTCAACTAGCTACATTCCTAAAAAAAAATATGTACTTTTTACTCTGATACATTTATTTTTCCTGGTGGAGACTACTCTTGCAGGACAGCAACATAGTCCCATTCACATGCTTATCAAGAGAACGCGCAATCATCCCTTCTGTTTCGCCTCTGGCATAGCTGCATTGGTAAATAGCATCTGATTCTGAGTGTTGGAGTAGCCTACCTATTTGAGAACAACTTTATAAAACAAAAAAAACTAATTTGGCCAACTGTGGCAGCGGTAGCCTCAGAGAAGCGGGCCACCGGAGGGTTGCAAGTTCGAATCCCAATGCTGATGGAAATACATCTGTCGGGTGTGAGCTATCAACCGGAACGTAGCTGGCATCAACATATCAGCTGCCACTAACTGCCGATGTGCCCTTAATCAAGACCCTGTTGCTCCCATCCTGTTTGTGTAGTTGTGTGGTACCGGTTTACCCTGTGTATGGACCAATAAAGATTGTATTTTAATATAAGGGATTTGGATTTACAGTATTTAGTTTTATACTCAAGTACCCTACATTTAAAACCACTTTCGGACTTTTATCAAGTATTTTAAAGGTGCTACATCCTAAATGTCTCACCCATGTGGAAGCTAGGTGAAGTAAAAAAAATAAAAATAATATATATATATATATATATATATATGTGAAAAATGTATGCGCTCTACTGTAAGTCTGTCTGAATAAGAGCATCTGCTAAATTACTAAAATGAATGGAAAAGCATTACAGGTAAAGCTGGTTGAGAGAATGCCATGAGTGTGCATGTGCAAAGCTGTCATCAAGGCAAAGGGTGGCTACTTTGAAGAATCTCAAATATAAAATATATTTTGATTTGTTTAACACTTTCTTTAGTTACTACATGATTCCGTATGTGTTATTTCATAGTTTTGATGTCTTCACTATTATTCTACAATGTAGAAAATAGTACAAAATAAAGAAAACCCCTTGAATGAGTAGGTGCATCCAAACTTTTGACTGGTACTGTATATATATATGAAAAATGTATGCACTCTAATATAAGTCGGTGTGGATAAGAGCGTCTGCTAAATGACTAAAATGTCAAAACAAAACCAAAAGGGAATTGCAACAACACTTAGGCTGAATATAAACAACTCTCCCGCATCCCATTTCCCCGCAACAAGGTGGAGAGGTTAGTGCTATCCGACATCCCAAGGATCCAGGATAGCATGGACCATGGTGGTTATGTCCTAAGGATTCCAAAGAGCATGGACCAGGCTGGGGCCTATTTTACTTTCTGTTTTTTTCCACCAACTTCAAACAGCCGTAAAAACGATATTTTGTGTTATAGAAAATATATTTCACAGCAATTTAGATGGTACAATGATTCCCTAAACTATTCAGTGCTTTTTTTCTCACATAACTGAAATTGAAGAGTGTAGAATTTTAGCAGCCAGTCTGCCATTGTTCGTTGTGCTCAAGGAGATGACCACACTTTTTAGTGATGCCAATATAAGAGAGGGAGGGTGCAGTTTTCCCATCTCTGGCCTGGCTTTTGTTGTCAGAAAGTCTGCATTTTAGAATGCGATTTTGTATTGGCCCAAAATGTGTGTTTTCTTGTGTGAAAAATATTGTGAAACACTATCATTCCACTATTACTGCATATATATTATGGACATTTTCTGAAATTACAATCCCAAAATTCTACATTTAATGAGGGATTTTTTGCTTTTACGTGAGTCATTTTCTGTTAAGGAATTTCACTTAAACTCAGGTATGACAATTGGGTACTTTTTCAATAATAGACTATTATAATACTAGCATTGCAAACAACAGGGATAACCAGATACCAGTTGGCCTATATGGTGTGGTGTGGATTTTTTCAGAGATACTGATGGCCAAATTCAATAGCCTTTTTCAATGAACTGAGTGTTGCAACAATGACTGAATGTTGAGAAAAAGTGAAAAATATAGAGGACAGATTCAAAACCATTTAGGTAAGCTAAATATTCATATTTTATTTTCAAAAACCATACACATTACTCAACAAGTTTAAAAAATGAATATCGACCACAACAACCATTTACACTGCTCAAAATAAACAGACACAAAGTACTTTATTACCAAATATTGAGATTTAAAAAAAAATCCTTAAAGAGGTGGATAAACATTCATTCCCAATGTGGAATGAAACTACAGAGAAACAAACAAAAGTTGCCTATGTAATCTTTCTTCATTTTTTACCACCTACAGTACTTCCATTGGATTGGGATTTATACCTTCTTTCTTCTTACTGTCTTTAGATGAAGTTTGTAATTGCAATACAGGGAAGAAATCCCAAGTAAATATGTCATCAAATTAACTGAGACCCTGACCTGGGCCAGTATCCACAAAGCATCTCAGAGTGGGAGTGCTGATCTAGGATCAGTTGGACCTTTTAGATCATAATGATCAAGATAATATGGACAGATCCTAGATCAGGACTCCTACTCTGAGATGATTTATGGATATGGAACCTGGATTCCAGAAACATAGAATTGGTCCTGTACTGTGAAAATGTAACAGAACCATCTCCACACCCCAGGACCACGTTTTTTGGTTTGGCATTCCAGGTTTTTTGGTTTCTGTGTTTGTTTGAATAGCACCCAATGACACAGGACGCTACAATCCTGTCAACCAAAAGCAATTCACTGGGTAAACATGTAGGCTATTTCCAATGAGATAAATTGTGTTTTTACTGTAGGCTTGCCAAAAAACAAACTCTGTTTTGAGTCCTTTTCAATCCTGTCTCCCAAATGATGATACCCTGACTTTTGTGAGGGATGAAAACTACTTAGTTTTCTCGAAGAAGATACAAAGCTAGGCTATATTTGACAAAATATCAAGTCTCCCTGAAGGAGGTTTAGTGCAGTAAAGTACTCTGTGCTGAGAGTCTCATCCCCTGTGTCTTGAGTAGTTTATATGTTTCCTGGAGGGTATTTCACAAAGCAGAATCAATATGGTAGTCAGTTCACGGGAGAGGTCAAATTGAAATGGGCATCAATGGGTAGGGATTACTTTATCAACTCACTGTACATGTTAATGATGTGGAGAATCAAGTTATATCAGTTAGCTGGGCAAACCCATTGATCCTATTTTGTGAAATACAACCCAGGTCATCAAAACCATTCAACACATTGAACGTCTTTGAATTAGGTGGTTTTTGATCAGACAACAACCTACTCCTGATATTTTTTTTTTTATGACTTAAAACCAACAATACACTCGCTTTACATAATTATCTCTACAGACACATTTGAAACAGTAACTGGTTTCTCCCCTCGTTGTCTGTCATGTACAGTATGTATAGTATCCTTGATTCATAATGAGCCTTTCCATGAAGTCGGTGCTTATCATCTGTGGTCTAGATGTAAAGCACTAGTGACACAAATAGAAGTTCCACTTTCTAGTAAACATGACGTTTTGGAATGATTTGGGAACAGAGTGAATATTTACAGTGTGGAATTGTGTACATGGATATTTGTGGCCGTTTTCCAGTTATCCTAACCTCTCCTAATAGACCATAAAACCACTTTCTTACACAAGTTTCTACACAAGTCTTCTTATTGTGCTAGAAATGTCTATGTACCTAGAAAAATACATACCAAATAGAACTTGCAGGCAAAATAGTTCAGTTTCAATAGAAACGTGTTTTCTCCTAAAAGACAGCAATATCTAAAATACAGTATATATATTTTTAATTTCACAGCCCCACGTTGTACATGTTATTACATAGGTCTTTCACGGACAATCAAAGTTTCACAAACGTGTAAACAGGTCTGCTTTCACAACATGAATGAAATCTTAAAAATATACATAGCCAATGCATTAATTCTTTAGAAGTACTGCTGATGTACAGCAATGCATCCCAGCCTCCCTGTTCATTCAATTACTTATTTTTAAGCGTAGTCTATAATTCTTTCAATCAAAATGTGCACCTCTCTCTCGATACAAGACCCTAAAATCTTAAATATCTGATGTCCTCCATTCCAGTCCAAACCAAAACTTCTAGAAGCCCCCTCTCCCCACGTCTTGGTATTGTTAAGTGGGCTGAGGTCAGTGGGCCATTACTGGTACTAGAGCCCAGCTCAGAGGGAGGTCTCCAGGCTGTTCAGCGGGCTCCCAGGGCACGCCGGAAGCACGGCACTCTCAGGATACCCGCTAATCTTTGGGCTGTCCTTGTGGAGGGGGATGACCCTGTCCACAGCGTTATTGTTCTGGTTGGGCGAGGACGGGAGGGTGGCCAGCGTGGAGTGTGGGGGCAGAGTCTGTGCAGCGTTGCGCTTGGTGGGAGCATCATCCTCCCCCTCTGTGTCGTCGATGAGCGGGATCTGCGGCTGTGAGTCTTCTATCCGGAACTCCGGGGTGTTCATGAAGTTGTGGATGGAGTTGCGGGACTCCGGGGTCTCCAGGCCCTCGTAAGGGGACATAGTGTCTCGGAAGGCATTCACTACGCGGATCTGGACAGTTTGGGGACAAAGACAGTCAAAATATGAGTATTGAGACCCCAACGAAAGTTAATAAAGCACAATCCTGAGTTTGTGTCCAGGCCAATGGTAGCTATGGTTTGGTGTAAAGCTGACGGATGATTGTGAGCTGAGATTTAAATAGTGAGTTGACCATACATACCTGAGTCTGGATCCTGCCTAGACCTCTGCACCAGAGCACCTGTCCCCTCCTCATCTCCATCTCAGCGTGGTCGATCTCGTCCAGGTCCTCCATCTCCTCCAGCTCCTCCTCAGGGATCTCCTCCTGCTGCGTGCCATGGCCTGCAGACTTCAGGAACTTCAGACGGCTGGTGGGGACAGTGGTGACCACCTATAAATGAGACACAAACTCAAATGTTGAACTCATTTGTGACAAAACTTTTTTGGTCACTTCATAACAGGCAAGTAGATCACAGGGACTTTGAAGGACATTAGAAACCTGCAAGAAGCTCACCTGGCCCCACAGAAGACATCCAAAGCCCAAGAAGACACACCAGAGCCACTGGTCTATGGTGAGGCCCACACAGCTGAAAGGTTTCCCTCCAAACTGCACAATCACAATCTGGATGACAAAACACAGGGTGATTGGAGAGCAATGTTACTTTCTGTCCAATATGAAATCCCCTGTGTGAATATCCTATATGGATCTGAATGCTGCTCACCTGGATGATGAACGTTCCGAACACAATGGAGCAGAAGATCATGTTTTTGAAGATGCCGTCAAAGACGTTGCGCTCGCCGTGGATCTTGCGGGCGTTGATCTCGTTGAAGAGTTGCATCATGACGAAGGTGTTGAAGACAATTGTGTAATGTTCTGAGGGAGGGGCGTGGAGTGGCGCGTACCTCCCACTGTCAATGTCGAACATCTGCTCCCCTGTGGTGGCAACATACAGATGCAGTGCATACTGACAAGGCCCACTGGAGACCAGCAGTACGGATCACGTAATCCAATACATTTGCTTTCATAATTTTATCAAGAACAAAGTTGGATTCCATAGAGAGAAGAAAAATACATACATTTTTATGTCAATGTCCAATTGGCATGACTAACTGAATTGACCCCCAGGTGGTACTCACCGGCGAACAGCAGAGTGAAGATGATGGTGAGCTGGTAGACGGCGTGGCCCAGGATGTTCTTCATCATGGTTCGAGAGATGAGGGGCTTGTTGCGGCCGTACGGCTTCCTCAGCAGGAGAGACTCGGTTGGGGGTTCAGTGGCCAGGGCCAGCGAGGCAAAGGTGTCCATGATCAGGTTCACCCACAGCATCTGGACAGCTTTGAGAGGAGAGTCCTGGGGAGATGTAGTTTGAGTTATGTATAGCTCTCCACTTTTCAAAGACAGTTGTAACTTGTGGAGTAGGTAATAAAAACTCCCTATAGGCAGTTAGACTCTCTCTATGCCTCACCTTTACAAGCAGAAAGGCAAGATGGGAAGGATGGACATGACAGAAATAGAGAGTGTCTCACCTGTGTGATGCAGGCTCCGGTAAAGGCCACGATGACAGCCACCACATTAACCGTCAGCTGGAACTGGAGGAACTTGGAGATGCTATCGTAGACGTTCCGCCCCCACATCACCGCCTTCACGATGCTGCTGAAGTTGTCGTCTGTCAGGATGATGTCTGAGGCCTCTTTGGCCACGTCCGTGCCTGCAATGCCCTGTGGGCACATCATGTCACAGCGTATTAGTCACAGCACCAAAAGTACCCGTCTGATTGAATCAGAGAGAGAACCTACTCATGGAATATTGATGGGATATAACATGTGCCAGATCTTGGAGTATAATAATACTATACCATGGCAAATCCAACATCAGCTTTCTTCAAGGCAGGGCCGTCATTAGTACCATCTCCTGTTACAGCAACAACTTGCCTTGGTTCTAGTACAGTGCTATCCATTATACCTGTGAACAGAGGCAAGCATCATCTCTTTAGATAATAATGTGAGACCTAAACATTTATCTGTAACTTTCCAAAGATAGGGATAAATGGAAAAAATAACCCCCAAACATACCTTTCACTAAGGTATGTTTGTCAGTGGGTGAGGATCTTGCAAGCACACGGAGTTTGGGCCAAATCTTATCAATGCGCTCCTGCTCAATCTGGAAGTAGACAGTTCCTTGGGTTACTCTATCATCCCAATTATTTTTAACAGAAACAGTTCCATTTTGTGAGAGGACGAGAGGAATATTACCTCTCCCAGTTCGTTTCTTATTCGTCGGTTGAACTCTTTGCCGTCTATACAGAGGAAGTCCTCTCCGGGCTGCAGTATGCCACACTTGCTAGCGATGGCCCGAGCCGTGTTGATGTTGTCCCCTGTGACCATGCGCACCGTGATGCCAGCGCGCTGACACCTCTTAATGGCGTCAGGGACCTAGGGTGGAAGAAGAATACCTTATTGTCAATTTTTTGTCTTCCGAGTATGGAAATGTGTGTTTTGCTTATAATCCAACGCCCCAGAGACACACTCACAAACACCTGCTTTCCTCTTCAGGGTGATTATACATGTACATTGTTGAGGGTTATGGCACAATGGATAGGGGGTGCTATTCACACCACAAACATCTATCTCCTTGAATTAATTGGACCTTTGCAACAAGGACCTTGTTTGGGCTCCACTGGCCCTTTTACCTCTGGCCGTACGGGGTCCTCGATGCCCACCACACACAAACAGGTGAGGCCGGTGAGGATGTCAGTTTCGTTGTCCCAGTCAGGCTCGCCGTCGGCCAGGGGGAAGTCCCTGTAGGCCAGGCAGATGGTCCTGAGGCCCTCGGAGGCCATGGGCTCGATCACCTTCTTCACCACGTCGTCTCTGTCCCTGGGCTTGAAGACCTTAGCCTCCCCGTTCGCTGTCATGATCTTACAACACCTGCGTTGAGATAAAGAGGGGATTTATATTAAATTTATATTTATATTAGGTTTCTGACAAATAATACTGGGCAAGTTAATATATTGAGTTAATTTGCACGAAAGGGAAAAACTGAAAGTGCCGGCCTACTTCTTCAGGAGGATCTCTGATGCTCCTTTGCTGAACATGCGGTAGCTCCCATCTGCGTTCTTCAGCACAGTGCTCATGGACTTCCTGACTGAGTTGAAGGTGTAGACCTTGAAGAGCTTCTCCTCTGGGATCTCATTGCGGATGGTCATATAGTCCCGTCTCAGATCCAAGACAAAGCCCAGCAAGGCACATTCGGTCTTGTTGCCCACTTGGCGGGGCAGCCCACCCTCCTTCTCAGGAGACTGAGACAAACCATTTACACGTTAAGGTCAGTTCCAAACTTCAAATCAGCTAACATAAATGAAATGCTTTACAAATATTTCACATTGATATCAATGCGTGATCGAAATGAAAGTCTGAGTACCCAGATCTCAAGAGGATTTGGCTCTGGCACTCAATGTATTTGCTCAGATGTCAATAAAAGATTGCCATGAAAAGAGCTTTATTGCAAATCTATTTTGTGTTCTGTTTGCCAGAGTTGAAAACCTAAACTCAGAGTGAAATATTTTCACTTACCATGATCTTGGAAGTGTAAGCACAGTTGACTCCGATGCCCATAATGAGCAGGTCCAAGACTTTGCCTGGGATGAGGTCAGGCTCAGGAACCACCCTGTAGTGCCTGTCTCCCAGATAAGCCTGGACCACGGTCATCCTGTTCATGGTTAATGTCCCCGTTTTGTCAGAGCAGATGGCTGTGGCGTTGCCCATGGTTTCACAGGCATCCAGGTGCCTCACCAGGTTGTTGTCTTTCATCATTTTCTAAGGAAGAGAGGAGGTTATTATTTGTGATCTGGCTATGTGTTTCTTAATTACTACTGTCTGAATTATACATACTGTAGTAACATAGTAGTGATACCTACTTTGACAGAGTAGGCCAATGAGATGGTGACGGCCAGGGGGAGACCTTCGGGCACGGCCACCACTAGCACAGTTACGCCAATTATGAAGAACTTGACGCAGAACTGAATGTAGATGGGTGTGCAGTCTGCGACCCATGGTAGGCCCTGGATCCAGAAAGTGTCCACCATAAACAGAGTTATCAGGATGATTACTGTCAATCCCGACATGAACAGGCCTGGACAGGGGAAAGGATAGAAGTGAACACAATGAAAGAGGAAAATCTGCTGTGGAAATCAAACACACTTTCACAATTCCAAATTTTGCTTGGCTGAAATAGAGGGCTTCCCTTGTGATGGTCTTACCTGCTTTGCCGATCTGTACCGCTAATTTGGTCAACTTCCCCTGGAGCACAGACTTCTCCTTCTTTGGTAGGTTGGCTTTCTTCTTCTCCTCTCCTCCATCGTCACTGTTTAGGGGCTGCATCTCCACGCCTGCACCACCCTTGGACTTACCTGAGGGAGTTGAGAGGATGGGTTCAAATGACATTAAGTTGAAATAGAGACATTTTGGGAAACATCGGGTTCACATCTAATTCACAACAGAGATGACAAATGTATAACTATACTCCCTGAATAACTATACTCTGTGAGAAACTATACTCACTGAGTAACTATGCTCTCTGAGTAACTAACTATACTCCATGAGTAACTAACTATATGCCCCAAGTATCTAACTATTCTCCCTGAGTAACTAACTATTCTCCCTGAGTAACTAACAATACTCCCTGAATAACTAGACTCCCTTAGTAACTAACTATAGTCCCTGAGTAACTAACTATACTCCCTGAATAACTAGACTCCCTTAGTAACTAACTATAGTCCCTGAGTAACTAACTATACTCCCTGAATAACTAGACTCCCTGAGTAACTAACTATAGTCCCTGAGTAACTAACTATACGCCCTGAGTAACTAGACTCCCTTAGTAACTAACAATACTCCTTGAGTAACTATCTGCCCGAGTAATTATACTCCCTGAGTGTAAGGCATAAGGTAAGGCATAAGGCACTAAAAACCAGGATAAAACTATTTCTACACTATCAATACTGTAACATTCCCTTCAGTTCTCTCTTTATTTTTACCAGATATATTAGATAAAAAGGCAAACATTAGCAAACATGAGCACCTCATAATACAATAATTGTAATAAGAATTGCTGATGCATCCAATTAACAAATAATTAAAATGGGGGAAACAAAATAGTATATTGATGTGTAAGCATTCATAGTTGGATGGCAGGGGTTGTTGATACTGCATGGAAATGGATAGGGGGTGCTATTCTATGTAATACACCACAGTGACACTATGGTGTTTGGCTCACAGTCTTTAATCCTAGTCTGGGGATTATTGCTCTTTCTTGGCTGAGATTCTCTACAAGCCAATCCAACTACCATCATCCCAAAACATGCCCACGTTCTGTAATTGTACAAACACACACGCACTAGAACCTTAAATACTCAACACGTTAGTAAGTGAAGTAAAGGGACATTGTTCATCCAGGCAAATGTGTGAGTGAGCGCGCGTGTGTGTGAGTGTTTAGGTGTGCTGATCCGAAAAAAGCACAGGTTGTTAGCTAAAGGAAGAAAAGCAGAGGGGGAAAGCAGCTGCTGAGATTAAGAGCTGTAATCTCCTTGGTCCTAATCACCATGAGCGGAGTCAAGAGCACCTGCTGCTCGAACCCCAGGGACATACACATTACCATATGCCCTCAGGGACACACAGGGCCGCACCGGCGGCTGGAGCGATTGGTAGCGAGGCCTAACTCAGACTTTACACACCTCACGCAGACCAGACCATACAGATTCTATATAAACACACAAACCAAACTAGACAGTACTCAGTATAAACACACCATGGTCGTGAAGTGCACACAAATAAAAACTATATGGTTCAATATAGATATAACACACAATAACAAACCTACCTTTCTTGTTTTTCTCCTCCTTTTTATCTGTGGAGACAAATAAATGACTTAATAACTTGTCCATTTACACATCAGCAAACAGCTTCTCACTTTTGCAGAGTGGCAAAACACTTCTAGTTGTAATATGTTCCCTTGGATGTGAGTTTCCTTGACGGCTAGCCCTTACACATCGCATTGGAAACTAAGAGGTGTGAATGCTCTGACATGCATTCCTGTCTCAACTCCCTAATACTGTTCTCCCTCACTATGAGAATCCCCTGATCAATGATACTGGGATTACAAACTTAAACACAATGCTCCCCTAACACTCTTGGCAGGAAGCTAAGGACCATGTTGTTTAATTCACAGGCAGTAACTGTTGTTAGCCTGGGTGTAGCAGGAGAGGTTCATGGTCCAACTGACCCAACTACAGCCAGTTAAGCAACTAGGATGTTAACCAACTGAGATGTTAACCAACTGAGTCTGCATATTCTATAGTGCTCCCACATGCTGTTATTAACCTGCACCACAATTCAGCTATAGAAACTCGGTCTGTGTATTGTGGTGTAATGTGGGAACTTTGTTTATTCATAGTGTTTTTATCATTGGCCCAGCATCTGAGTGGAAAAGTTGAATGTGCATGTCACTCACACACCATTGGCAGACACATCTTATCATTCAAGATGGTTGAAACCTTTTCAGGCATTTTAATAGATGACCCAAAACCAAAAACTCTCATGATTCATCGACCACTTCAGTTAATAAAGAATGAATAACCTTGTCTGACACCCCCTCTATGGAAGCAAATAGCTTTATGTCATGCCACTGGCAAAATGTAGCAAGAGTATGCCTTATAGGATTAAGGATAGCATAATGGAATAACACTTGTTGGACAGGGTTTTTCAAAACAATTCCATTTTACGTTTACTCCTATGGTGAGTTTCAATCAAAAGCAAGTAGGTCTATACATAACAGTTAATACAATGGACAGAGGTGAGAGGGTTTGCATGACACGTTTAGTGACAGATGGCTATGAAAGGACAGTTCAGGTCAACATACTTTTCTTGTCCAGTTTGTCCTTCTTCTCCTTCTCCTCTTTCTTCTTCTCCTCTTTCTCCCTCTTTTTTCTTTCCTTCTCTGCCTTTTCGTCCTCATCGTCATCTTCGTCTTCTTCGGCTCCAAGCAGTGTGAAAATGATGCCGGTCTGGGAGTTGACACCTACTGCTGTGATCAGTATCTTCCCAGAACCTTCCATGACGTGGGTACCTGACGAAGAAAAAGACAGACATGGACAGACATGGACAGACATGATCGCAGGAACCTAAACAATGGAATCTCTCCAACTAAAATGGGATGGTCATTTTTCCGATTTGTATTACATTTCTGAGATAAGTGAAGAGGGGCATCTGTTAAATATTTAATTAAATATGTAAATAAACTTGTATGGCCTAACAGTATCTATGCAGGAATAGAGAGATCATGCTGTTTCAAGTAGCTGTTGACTCCTAAGAGCTCTTAAGAAGAGTGATTGACAGTAATAGGAAAAGGCTATGAGGGCACGCCTGACGCCCTAAACAGATATTTAATTTCAGAATTTATTAAAATTAGGTTAAGTTTAGGGTTACGAGGTAGGGTAAGGGTTAGGGTCAGTGATAAGGGTTTGGCTAAGGTTAAGGTAAGGGCCAGTTTTAAGTTTTGGCTAGTCGGTTTAAGAGTCAGCTGTGTCCTTATAGCCTCTCCCACAGTAATAATATATGCCCGGCTACTTGGGTCATGATAAACATGAGTAGTAATGTTGTTATTCTCTGCTTGAGTAGGAACAGAGGTTACATAGGGAGGCTGAATTGGAAATAAATTCATTTTTATAAAAATTAAATAAAGAAAAGCCACAATGGAAAATCAGATGGTCCATTCCCACGGGGGTATGAAAAAAATATATATATAAAAAAATAATATATACAAAAAATTAAAATGTATGCACTCACTAACTGTAGGTCACTCTGGATAAGAGCGTCTGCTAAATGACTAAAATGTAAATGTAATTCCATCACCTACATCCCCATTCATTAACTTTTTGTTGGGGTGCCTGCCAGTGCCACAGCGACTACAGTATTTCAAGGGAGAAAAATAAGTGCCTTAATCCATTATCATCTCTTAGGGAGAGTAGTATTCTACAAACAGGGAGACCCATGTGGTCGTGTTGTGCAGTGGCAGTCAAGCCTTAAAGCTACAATCCTTGAGGAAGTTTGATTAAAGTGATGCTCCAAAGGTTTTGTATAATTTCACTACTTATATAAGTAGTGCTCACGACTGCATCTTTAAGTGCACGGGGCTATGGCCCATGACGTGAATGGGCAAAAGCGGTGAGGGAGGAGCGCGCATCTCAAATCGAACAGTAATCTGTTGTCAACAAGACAGGATGATGCATCGTTCAGAAACCATAAAATATATGTTCGAATTTTCAAACTACTTTTCATTGAGAAGGCAGATAAAGCCTGTTTATCAAAATCAATCATGTTTGCATGTGAAAACACAGAATCCTACTCATTACTCCACATGCTTAAAACTATGTAACTTTTGTTTTGAGCCAACTTCACCGTTGTCCAGAACGAGGGTACCTGGCTTACGCCTGGGAGGCAACCCAGTTCCAAAATGAATGCAATCAACGCTAACCTGCTTCACCCGGGACATGCCCGGGGCATTAACAGAACTCCCTCATTAATTACAACAATAACAAAGCGGTCACCCCACCTCTGTTTCTGTAAAAAGCTGAGGGATGGGCCTGGAAAAATGTAACCACTCTCAAATTCATAGACCGAGCAAGGGATGCAAGGACTGACCATCTATGATATCAAAAGTACAGTTCTAACCATGTTTTGAGGCTATACAGTGTTTGTTCACATTTACGAAGTTTACAGTTGCAAAGTAGCAGCAATCTGATCTTTTGGTATTTGACTGAGTAAATATGAATCATCTGGTGATTAATCCGTTAGAGGACCAGGCATGTTTCTGTAAAAAGCTGAGGGATGGGCCTGGATAAATGTAACCACTCTCAAATTCATAGACCGAGCAAGGGATGCAAGGACTGACCATCTATAATATCAAAAGTACAGTTCTAACCATGTTTTGAGGCTATACAGTGTTTGTTTACATTTACGTTGTTGACAAACATTGGAGTAAAACAAGCTTCTGATGGGGTACGACAGCTGAACTAAGCTCATGAGGCATTTATAAGTAATTTTTTCAACAATGGGTATATATCATTAATTTATAAGTGCAAACATTTACTTAGCATCTAAGGATTCTAGCTTTAAAGGGGAGTGATACCACTTGGCGTTATTCAGTTTGATCCATATTGGATCTGTAACTAGACATCAGCCATATTATATGGAGAGAGGAAGGCTCTTCATCATTACCTGACAGCAGCATGGGATCGTTGTCCAACGTCTTCTTGACATGGTCAGATTCACCGGTTAGAGAGCTTTCATCGATTTTCAAATCATTTCCCTGGATCAGCACACCATCAGCAGGAAGAAGGTCACCTGGAAAAACGTACACATACATGAACATCAGACTGTTCAGCTGGGTGAGTTAGCTCATTTACCCAAGATTCAGTCAGAGTAGTGGAAAGAAGTAGGATTGAAGATGCTCTTTGGTTTTAGGGCACACACACATATGCAAGCTAGCCCACGGACACCACACACACACACAAATAAACACAGAAGGGCATTTTTCTTTCAGGATCATACCATATTTCACTTGTGCAACATCGCCGACTACGATCTCAGCCACGTGGATCTGGATGACTTGGCCTCCGCGGACCACTGTAAACTTCTGCTCCTGTTCGATGCGGCTCTGCAGCCCGCGGAACTGCTTCTCTTTACTCCAGTCATTGAACGCTGTCACCAGGACCACACAGACGACTGACAGGAGGATGGCTGCACCCTCAATCCAGCCCGCGTCTGCCTCCCCCTCATCCTCCACCCCTCCCGCTGCCTTTCCACAATCTAAAAGAAAGGGACAGTTGTCACTATCTGGACGTGCTACAAAGGACAGAAGTACTTCGCATTCCCTCTAGAATTGTGTTTTTAAGCCTCGGCCTAACCCTAAATTGAGGACAAATAGCTCATTCATTCTGATGACATTGTCAATTTTGTCTTTGGTAGCATGGCCATTACCCAAAGGGTCCCACAGAAAGTAGCCTACAATGATTATATGACAGGAAGTACACTGTCTGGATCACAGGAAGTACACTGGCTACCCACTACTGCCACTGAAGTCCTTTGTGGAATGGGATTATGGATTGATTGAAGTGTATCAGAGTAAATCCCTTTATGATTAGATTAGATAATGGGCAGGATACTCACACTTTGTACCAAACTATATCTCTTTGGGTCAACAAAGTCAGAGACTTGATGTTAAACAAAATTGTGACCATCCCCGGGAAGACACAGCAACACAGTGCCATCTGAAATTAGAGCTGCTTGTTTTGGCCTGCAATGAATTCCCAAGTGTCCGTCCAATAACCAATTACCAGCAACTGCACAAACCAGACGCATGTATGACTGCATGCATGAAGTTTACAGTTGAAAAGTAGCAGCAATCTGATCTTTTGGTATTTGATTGAGTAAATATGAATCATCTGGTGATTAATCCATTAGAGGACCAGGCATTTTCAAATTAGAGAAGATACTTACTTTCTCTTTCGGCATCTGGAGGTCTATAAAAGGAAAGGCCTAATGAAATGATGGCTGCCACTTCTAGGATGATTAGTGTCACATCTTGCAATGCTTCCCACACTAATTGAAGAAATGTTTTTGGCTTTTTTGGAGGTATAACGTTCTGTCCAAACTCCTCTTTCCTTCTGGCGATGTCGTCAGCATGCCCTCCTAACCCTAGAGACGAAGGAGGGAAAGGAATTATTAACAACTGTATGGCATTTGTATTGTCTAGAATTCATACAGTATCAGATACAGATGTAGGATCTTAATCTGAGCCAGTTTGCTACAGCAGGAAAATAATACTGCAGCAACAGGAAAGGTGAATTATCATGTGGATTATTATTAATGGACATTTTTGTAGGGAAATTACAAACTTCAGAAGCCTTTTTAAACCTCCGGCATTGCAGGAAAGTTCTGCAACGGGGTGATCATTTGTACATGCATGCCAAAATTAATATAAGAAAAGCTTTACTCTCCCCCCTGGTTGAACTCCCATTTCAGAGCAAAGTAATGCAGACCTTTCTGTTTGAACTTTTCATTATGTTCACACACTGAACAGCAGAAACAGAACCTGTCAAGAACAGTTAGAGTTGTTTGTTTTTTGGAGGCTTTCTAACCTGAAGCCTTAGACCTTTGAGGTGGCTCTGCATGGGCTGTGTTCATGACTAAACCTGACAAAAGGTTGGAGGTCCATGAAAACGGCCCATGGAGTGTTACATCACAAGGGTCTTCAGAAGAGGCTAGCCAAATCAATGCCATTCAAAGCCCTCATCTGCCCTCAAACAACATGCTAGACTCAGCAGTATGTAAAATAGCACTGGCATGCACAAAAAGACCACTCAAAATACTTGCAGTAAGATTGTATCTCAAAACGTTTTTTTTTTACGTTGTCCATGTGATGACGGAGATACTATGCAGATACCAACAGTCAGTATGGGATCCTGTTTAATGATGCACCTGTGAGCTGTAATATTCCAATATCTTTGGTAAGATTTATTTAAGTTATTTTGCAGACAGAAGGTGTCACACCGAAACCACACCAAACCACACCAAAACCTTTTTGATGGACACGTATTCTCGCTGAAAGGTGCTTCATCATGCAACCGGAACTGAGATTGTATTGACTGTACTTTTCTTTACATTTAATCATTGATTCAATGTTTTATGACAAAGACCTACATTTCCATTACGTGATTCTACCTCTGCACCTCTGATAAAGAAAGCAAACCAATCTAATCTCTGAGCCAAATGGACAGGCAAAAGACGTCACACAACAAACTCTATTTATTCCTCTTATATTCTCATTAGATCTAATAGAGATGTCTAGTGGCTCTATGACAATAACAAGTAAAAGGGACAAGAGACAACAGTCTTGTCTATTGACATAGAAGTTACAACTCTGCCCTGAGTATACCTAAAAAGTAATGGTCAGAGACAACAATGTGGTGTGTGAAACAAAGACATTGCTCTGTTGAACATCTGGAGTTTTTCAATCATGCCATGTCAGTTTTAGCAGTTCAAATAATAAGCATTGCTGCTTGTGGGCAAAATAAACTTCAATCGAGGAATGAATACAAATACAGGAAAGTTCAGCTAGTGTGGAGAGATGGTCTACACAAAACAATGAAAAATATTTTGTTTGAATTTGTTTAAAAAAACACAAAAATGATGCTCCAGGAGAATAGCACATTAGAATGAACTTTAATTGTAATCGTCAAGTGAGATTCCTGCTCTTTGAACTAGGGCTGGGAAATATATCGAATTAATTCGATTTTAGCGCGGAATTCCAAATGCCTGTATCGCAATAATTACAATAATACACGTTTTTATAAGTTCATGTCCGCTTGTTCTCAGGTTGTCTCTATTTCTGTGCTGTGTGCACCTTCCCGCTCATACACCAAGCCCCTCCCCCCTTGACATCATCAACCAATTAGTAGACAATTAGTAGGCAATGCCTCCTCATAATTGGTTAAAATCACATGATGCACTGGAAACTCTGATCTTCCTCTATCTTCTTTACTACAAAACAGAAATGCGTCATTTTCACATATGTTGCTGTTGGGGTGGTGCTGGAGATGATGAATATGAAGTTGAAACATTTTGAAATGTCCCTTTAACCTTTCTAATAATAGCCTTTTTATGTCTCAACTCCAGAAATGTGACCCTATTAGCCTATCAATTAACATTGTTTCTGGAAAATTAATGCTCAGTTTCTGTCACGTGCGGCATTGTGGTACCACATTCTGCTAGCAACATTTTAGCCACAGACTGTTAAGTGGTAGCTGTCTAGTCATTGTATAAATGTGCAATGAGCATAAAAATACACATTTATATAAAGAATTAGCAACTCATTCTCATTCTGAGAAATAAGCATCTTCTTATGTGTACAGGTAGGCCACTTGATTTCAACATCTAAACAAAGTGGACAGGCTAGCATGCTGTTCAAACAGTTGGAGACGGACAGGAGGGTGTGTTCATAACAGGTCAACTGTTCTACCTTGTTAGCTAGTAAATAGATCCAAGTTGGCTAGACTTATATAAATATAAATATAAAGATTTATCTGGTTACTCAATAGAATGTGGGCTTGTGCTTGAGAGGTTGTTTATGAGACCTGTGTTAACTTTCTATAATGCCTGCTACCAGAAGTTGGTCATTATTAGTGGGGATGTGCATTGTGCATAGTTCTGATATTTTCTTTTTTACAAAAAGGGCATTTTCATAAACAAACCTGAAAGCCAGATCAGTGATTATTGCAAAGTAGCTGCTTAAACTATTTTGATAAAATAGTTACATTATTAGTGGGTTTGATGGTTGTGGAAGGCTTATATTTAGCCTAGGTATCATTTTACAAGCCCTGAATTCATTAGATCATTGCTGACTGTTTGAAATGCAGTGTCTTGAGCTTTAATTGTATTTAGATAAAACAATTTTTTAGATATAAATTGTGAATCGCCCATACGTTAGAAAAAAAATGGAGATATGATTTTTAGGCCATATCACCCTACTTTGAACTAATATCATGAGACATGACCTATCTTGAATTCCCCCTGGAGAGTTGATGACTCCATCGTTATCACTGCAGAATGGGTCAAATGGCTGCTTGTGTAACTCAAGGCAGCCTGCATCTAGCGCTGCCTAGGCCTTCTCTGACCTCAGTTGAGTTGAGTTATTATGCTTATTCCCTCTAAGCTATTTTGCTTCTTCTGACACTTAAAGGTTAGATTCCAACTCAGGGGAAAAGCACCTGCAGTTATGCTTCATCCTATCACTGAATAATGCTAGACATACAGGCTTTGAGCTGCCACAGCATAAAAAAATGAACAAAAAGGAGGAATAAAAATGTTACACAAGCATGAGAGATTAGTCCTGAACCGAGCAATCAACTGTCATGCACGGGCGTTTAAGGTGAGGGGGATTACACAAGGTAAATCAATCTGCGCCCACCTGTCGCCATTGATTTATAGTGCGGTGGTGCAGCAGTGTATCTTTATGTGTCAGTCTAATGGATTTTCCTATGTTGTCAAGCTGCTTGTGACATTTTAATGCTCTATGTATGTCAATCATGTCTCAGTAGGTGGGTCAGAAATGGTGCGTGACGACAAAATGCTAAAGTTGTTTATTGAGTGTGCATGAGAGGGCCATTGTGAATGAATAAATAATGCCTGGCAAATGTCAAAGGACAGAATCTGACACTGCATGGAAAGCCCTGTCCTCATGGAACACCAAGGAACTTTGGCTCCAACAGCAGTGAACACTCACCTATAGCTATAAAAAAAAAATAAAAAAAACATGTTTTAACTGAGATGTAGGCATTGATGTGAAGCCGAAAAAGAAAGAAAATTCAGGAGGACCACAATGCCTACTCCACCCATGCTCTACCAAGGTTTTCCAGCACACAGCTTTGACCTCCTACAGTAGCTATGTTGGTCTATTGTACTTCAAACAATGTGTATGCAGGTTGCTTAGGATTCAAACCTTCTCAAACAGCCTAATTCATACTCTTAGAAGAGGTGATCCCACAATAATGTGATTTGTATCGCATACAAGTATTGGATTCTTCCACACTACACTAATCCCATTCCACTACCTTTTCAAACTTTTTTTAATTATATGAAAGCAAGCTTAGCTTTTATACTTACAAGACCATCATGCTTGATTGAGCGAGCTGTTTTGACTGTATTTCCTTCACCTTTATTTTAGCAATACATGTAATTGAGAAAATAATAATTTCATAACATCTTTATTGTAGCTTTGGGTGCCGTGGGGTCGAGCATACGGAGATTACCATGGAGGAACTGGTGGATCAGTTTATCCTCAGCCAGCAGAAGCAACAGGCTCTCCAGGAGCAAGCGCTGGAGGAGCAGCGCCAACAAAACCTCAGACTGGTAGCGGAGGTAGCCCAGTTGAAGGGTGGGATGGCTCAGGAGTCTAGCCCGAATCAGTTCCTGGTCAAGCTAATGGAGGAAGATGACGTGGAGACGTATTTGTGCACCTTCGAGAGGACGGCGCAGAGGGAAGGATGGCCCAAGCCCAAGTGGGCCAGTCTTTTGGCACTCTACCTCTACTTCGACTTGAACGCTGATCAGGCAGCGAATTATGAGGGACTCAAACGCGAGATCCTGAGCCGTTATGGATTCAGCCTTGCACGCTGTGCACAACTGGTCCACGACTGGGCCTTTGACTCCACCATCTCTCCCCGCGCTCAGATGAGCGACCTGGTGCACCTTACCAAGGGCTGGCTACTGACCGACGTACTGTCCCTCCCGATAATCGATAAGGTCGTCCTGGATCGGTACCTTTGGGCCCTCCCCTTCGAGATGAAAAAGGCGGCGAGCCTGCAGAACCCCCAGAGCTTGGAGGAATTGCTGACCGCGGTAGAAACCTACCAGAACACCCAGGATTGCTGAAAGGAGCCAAGGCGAAGAGAGAGCGGACGCGGGGAGGGGGAAGAAAAGCACAGAGAGAGGCGAGGGGCTGAAGGGGGCTCGGACGGAACCAGCCGAAGCCGTGAAGCGGGAGGACGGCGGTCCAGCGGGAATGACGACAATGCTAGAGATGGGGGTACTGGAGGAGTCCCACAGTAAGTGGTCTAGCCCTATAGTGCTGGTACCGAAACGGCACGGAACCGTATGCTTTCAACGACTTCTGGGGCCTGAACGAGGTCAGTAAATTCAGCGCCTACCCCATGCCCTGGGTGAACAAACTGATCGACCGCTTGGGGAAGGCAAGATACGTCAGCACCCTGGACCTGACGAATGGGTACTGGCAGGTGCCGCTGGCAGTGCCCTCCCGGGAGAAGACTGCCTTCTCCATCCCGGGGGGGGGGGGGCTTTACCACTACCGGGTTCTTCCTTTCGGACTCCACGGGGCCCCAGCGACCATCCAGCGACTCATGGACCGCATCCTGCGCCCGCACCGTGAGTACGCTGCTGCTTATTTGGATGATTTAATCGTGCATAGCGACAGTTGGGAGTCCCATCTCTGTAGGTTACAGGCGGTGGTGAATGCGCTAAGGGATGCGGGGCTGACCGCGAACCCCCACAATTGCAAACTGGGCTACGCTGAGGTGGAGTACCTGCGCTATCGAATCGGGCGGGGAAATGTGAAGGGTCAAGATTTTTTTTTTTACGCCATTATGGAATGGCCGGTCCCCCGAACCAAGAGGCAGAATGGCCTAACTTTGCCGCAATAGCTTCTCCTCTCACAGACATAACGAAGGCATGCCTATCCCAGACGGTACAATGAACGGAGGACACAGAGGCGGCGTTCCAGGCCCTGAAGGACGCGCTATGGTCGCACCCGGTACTCATCACCTCAGACTTCTCTAAAAACCTCCTGGTCCAGACAGGCTCGTCTGACACAGGGGTTGGGACCGTCTTGTCCCAAGAGCAGGAAGGCGAGGAGCACCCCATCATGTATGTCAGCGGGAAGCTCCTCCAGAGGGAGAATAGGTACTCGATTGTCGAGAAGGAGTGCCTCACTGTGAAGTGGGCGCTGGACACCCTCAAGTATTACCTCCTCAGGAGGAAGTTCACACTGATCACTGACCATGCCCCCCTTGTGTGGATGGCAAGAGGTAAGGACACGAATGACCGTGTCACCTGCTGGTTCCTGTCATTACAGCAATTATCTTTCTCTGTCATCCCCAGGTCGGGGGCCCAGCACGGCAATGCGGACGCCCTCTCCAGGAGGGATGTAAACCTAGCCCTGAGCACGCCTCCCTCCCGGTCAGGGCTAAGGGCTAGAACCGTTACTACAGTTCGATCCCGAACTGTATCACAACCGGCCATGATCGGGAGTCCCATAGGGTGGTGCACAATTGGCCCAGCGTTGTCCGGGTTTGGCCAGGGGGGCTTTACTTGGCTTGGCTTATCCCGCTCTAGCGACTCCTTGTGGTGGGCTGGGCGCCTGCAGGCTGACCTCGGTCGCCAGTCGAACAGTGTTTCCTCTGACACATTGGTGCGGCTGGCTTCCAGGTTAAACTGGCGGGTGTCATGAAGCGAGGTTAGGTGGGTCATGTTTTGGAGAACGCATGACTAGACCTTCGCCTCCCGAGCCTGTTGGGGAGTTGTAGCGATGAGACAAGATCGGAATTGTGGAGAAAAATATATTAAAAGTATGATGATAGTAACAACTTTTACTCTCATTTGTCATTTTCAAAATTGATGTTTATCACATGAATTTGGAACTATATCATAACATATGTACAGTGAGGGAAAAAAGTATTTGATCCCCTGCTGATTTTGTACGTTTGCCCACTGACAAAGAAATGATCAGTTTATAATTTTAATGGTAGGTTAATTTGAACAGTGAGAGACAGAATAACAACAAAAAAATCCAGAAAAACGCATGTCAAAAATGTTATAAATTGATTTGCATTTTAATGAGGGAAATAAGTATTTCAACCCCTCTCAATCAGAAAGATTTCTGGCTCCCAGGTGTCTTTTATACAGGTAACGAGCTGAGATTAGGAGAACAATCTTAAAGGGAGTGCTCCTAATCTCAGTTTGTTACCTGTATAAAAGACACCTGTCCACAGAAGCAATCAATTAATCAGATTCCAAACTCTCCACCATGGCCAAGACCAAAGAGCTCTCCAAGGATGTCAGGGACAAGATTGTAGACCTACACAAGGCTGGAATGGGCTACAAGACCATCGCCAAGCAGCTTGGTGAGAAGGTGACAACAGTTGGTTCGATTATTCGCAAATGGAAGAAACACAAAAGTGCTATCAATCTCCCTCGGCCTGGGGCTCCATGCAAGATCTCACCTCGTGGAGTTGCAATGATCATGAGAACGGTGAGGAATCAGCCCAGAACTACACGGGAGGATCTTGTCAATGATCTCAAGGCAGCTGGGACTATAGTCACCAAGAAAACAATTGGTAACACACTACGCCGTGAAGGACTGAAATCCTGCAGCGCCCGCAAGGTACCCCTGCTCAAGAAAGCACATATACAGGGTCGTCTGAAGTTTGCCAATGAACATCTGAATGATTCAGAGGAGAACTGGGTGAAAGTGTTGTGGTCAGATGAGACCAAAATGGAGCTCTTTGGCATCAACTCAACTCGCCGTGTTTGGAGGAGGAGGAATGCTGCCTATGACCCCAAGAACACTATCCCCACCGTCAAACATGGAGGTGGAAACATTACGCTTTGGGGGTGTTTTTCTGCTAAGGGGACAGGACAACTTCACTGCATCAAAGGGACGATGGACAGGGCCATATACCGTCAAATCTTGGGTGAGAACCTCCTTCCCTCAGCCAGGGCACTGAAAATGGGTCGTGGATGGGTATTCCAGCATGACAATGACCCAAAACACACGGCCTAGGCAACAAAGGAGTGGCTCAAGAAGAAGCACATTAAGGTCCTGGAGTGGCCTAGCCAGTCTCCAGACCTTAATCCCATAGAAAATATGTGGAGGGAGCTGAAGGTTCGAGTTGCCAAACGTCAGCCTCGAAACCTTAATGACTTGGAGAAGATCTGCAAAGAGGAGTTGAACAAAATCCCTCCTGAGATGTGTGCAAACCTGGTGGCCAACTACAAGAAACGTCTGACCTCTGTGATTGCCAACAAGGGTTTTGTATTAAGTCAAGTATTAAGTCATGTTTTGCAGAGGGGTCAAATACTTATTTCCCTCATTAAAATGCAAATAAATTCATAAAATTTTTGACATGCGTTTTTCTGGATTATTTTGTTGTTATTCTGTCTCTCACTGTTCAAATAGACCTACCATTAAAATTATAGACTGATCATGTCTTTGTCAGTGGGAAAACTTACAAAATCAGCAGGGGATCAAATACTTTTTTCCCCTCACTGTATATGTGTGTGTGTGTGTGTGTGTGTATATATATATGTATATATATGTATATATATATGCATGTATGTATGTATGTATGTAGTGTATATATATATATATATATATATATATATATATATATATATATATATACTTTAGCAGGGATGTGTGAGGGAGCATTGGAAATTTGTTCTGTAATCCAGAATCACATTCTAAATATAATTCCCTAAGAGTTCAACAAATGTCATCAAATTGTTTACGCAGAAGCACAATAGAGAAGTAGTAGTCTAAGGTATGTCACAATTTGGCGTCTGTGTTCCGTGTGTAGATTGGAGCAGAGTAGGGCATCAGCACAAGCATAGCAGTATCAAACTGGGAAACGTTTTATGGTGAATGTGTCAGCCAAACAATATTTAACATCACATCAATCCATCCACATATGGATTTGACGCTGGTTTCTGTTCCTACATTATTATTCTTTCCCAACAGCCTACAGCTGGAAAAAAGGTCCATGAATAAGACAATATATATTGCTAGTAAATGTGTATCAATGCATATTTAAATGCTTTATGAATTATACTGTATATTTTTGTATTAGTTGTAATGCTTTTAAATGCTTATAAATGTTTACAAGTGAATGTATTAATATTATGCAGGCTACACTGTTCATAATAGTTTATCAGTTAATTCTCAATTTCGAAGTCTTTCCTTCCTTTCCTTGAGACCTACACAAGACAAGTCCAGTCTGTCAATGAATCTTACATATCCAAACCACATGAACACACTTTGACATCTGTCCCCTGAAGCAGTCCAAACTGTGTGAAAAGTGTGAGTTATCCCCAAGTGTCGAAAAGTGACAGCCGGGCCCTGCAGAGTGCCTTCCACTCAAAGCCCACATCCTAGCCCACACCAGTTCCCCTCAATACAATAAACTCAACAAGACATTGTGCTAAAAGGCATACATCTTTTCAGATTGGTGTGGCAGGTGTAACTCATGACAACTCCAATGGAATCAATGCAGTATTTAGAATCATTCTGCTTTGCAGTTGTACATGCTGTATGGAATCGTTATTGTATTCAAAATGTATCCATGAACTTGTTATTGTGGGTCGGGTTGAAGTCATTTTCATTTCAGCCACCATATTAATTAGAATTCAACTCATTAATTAAATGCGTCCATTACTAAAATTAGGGTTTTTTGTCAATTAAATTACAATTCACTGCATTGGAGTTAAGCCTTGATGAGCAATAGGAGTATTGGTGTATCAGGCACCAGACCTGAAAACAGAACAAAAAGACACAAAGCAAGATGGTCAGCAGCATATTTACCATCAATAGGTGATGTTCTCAGTCTGGTACAGAGTCCTTGGACATCTCCGTAACATTCTTGGATTCTAGTTATTCCCTCAGGTCCCCTGAGTTCCATGAGGGAGCGCAGCTCCTTGAGCGAGCAGTTGAAATCTCCAACATCATGGTTAGAATGTGCATGTCTACCACGCTTCGACCCACGGAACGAGTTGCTGGCCATGTCTCCTCTATAGCTCAAAGGTGGTGGAGAGAGGCTTTCCCAAAAAAGGCAAGTCAAATCTTCAGAGGCAAAATCCGGTATTTTCCATAAACTGCTGTTATTTCTCAGGGATGTACATTGCTTGACTCCATAGAGTGTGACTTGGATAAGAAGAAAGCCATTTTCATTTGATTCCTGTAAGCCCACTCTCTCATCTTGGCTGTTGGTGTTGGCTGAAGTCCTCACAAGACTACATCTGAAAAAGAGAAAAAACATTGAGTAAAAGGTTTTCCCTTTTTTGCCAAAGGTCTTTCATTTTGACAAACTGGATACTGCATATAGCCAAAATGCTGTTCTTTCGCCACCCCAATGAAGAATAACATTGAACCTCACATCAATTAGGTACGCTGATACTCCTGTTGATATTGTATAACTATCTGCCAGGGTTGATTCCATTTTCAATTCCAGTCAATTCAGGAAGTACACTGAAATTCGAATTCTCTTCAATGCTTTTCAATGAGGAATAATTCTAATTAGGTTTACTTTCTAAATTGTTAACCAAACTGCTATCTGGTACTAATCAATAAATTGGGTAGCAAACACAATGCTAACTGCAACAGATGGAATAGCGAACATCTGCCTTATGAAACGCAAGTCTGGTAAAGTAAATATTTGGAGATCTTTGGCAACGTTTATGCCAAGCTTCTGCACAGCCTCGGTGTGCAAAAGCTATTTGAGGAAGAATTCACCCATAATTCAACAAAGACATGACAATTGTTTTCAGACTGTTTCATTGTTACCCAATGTATCTTTGTATTCCAGGTCAATGCTGTAAACTGCAATACAATCGAGTCACCAGAGTTATCATTCTCCTGAAATGATGAGGACATTATTATTGTCTCTGTTATAGCTCTAGACATCCCATCTCAGTCAATCAATTAATCATTTTTGACTCAATCAACTTGAAGTGAGAGTTCTGTTAGGGGCGAGCCCATCTGAAACTCAGACCCACTGGCCAGTACACAAAGTGACAGCCGGCTTTAACACGAGGCCCCGGGAAGGGAATATGTGCCAAGTCCATTTAAGACATGAAAGACTAAAATTAGTTCAGTTACAGTGCCTTCGGAAAGTACTCAGACTCCTTGACTTTTTCCACATTTAGTTAGGTTACAGCCTTATTCTAAAATTGATTAAATTGTTTTTTTCCCCCTCATCAATCTACACACAATATCCCATAATAACAAAGCAAAAACAGTTTATACATTTTTGCTAATTTATTAAAAATAAAAAACTGAAATATCACATTTATATAAGTATTCAGACCCTTTACTCAATACTTTGTTGAATCACCTTTGGCAGCGATTACAGCCTCGAGTCTTCTTTGGTATGAAGCTAAAAGCTTGGCACACCTGTATTTGGGGAGTTTCTCCCATTCTTCTCTGCAGATCCTCTCAAGCTCTGTCAGGTTGGATGGGGAGCATTGCTGCACAGCTATTTTCAGGTCTCTCCAGAAATGTTAGATTGGATTCAAGTCCGGGCTCTGGCTGGGCCACTCAAGGACATTCAGAGACTTGTCCCGAAGCCACTCCTGCATTGTCTTAGCTGTGTGCTTAGGGTCGTTGTCCTGTTGGAAGGTGAACCTTCGTCCCAGTCTGAGATGCTGAGCGCACTGGAGCAGGTTTTCATCAAGAATCTCTCTGTACTTTGCTCCGTTCATCTTTCCCTCAATCCTGGCTAGTCTCCCAGTCCCTGCCGCTGAAAAACATCCCCACAGCATAATGCTGCCACCACCATGCTTCACTGTAGGGGTGGTGCCAGGTTTCCTCCAGACATGACGCTTGGCATTCAGGCCAATCTTGTTTCTCATGGTCTGAGAGTCTTTAGGTGCCTTTTGGCAAACTCCAAGCGAGCTGTCATGTGCCTTTTACTGAGGAGTGGCTTCCGTCTGGCCACTCTACCATAAAGGCCTGATTGGTGGAGTACTGCAGAGATGGTTGTCCTTCTGGAAAGTTCTCCCATCTCCACAGAGGAACTGGAGCACTGTCAGAGTGACCATCGGGTTCTTGGTAACCTCCCTGTCCAAGGACCTTCTCCCCGATTGCTCAGTTTGGCCGGGCGGCCAGCTCTAGGAAGAGTCTTGGTGGTTCCAAACTTCTTCCATTTAAGTAGGATGGAGGCCACTGTGTTCTTGGGGACCTTCAATGCTGCAGAGATTATTTGGTACCCTTGCCCAGATCTGTGCCGACACAATCCTGTCTCGGAGCTCTACGGACAATTCCTTCGACCTCATGACTTGGTTTTTGCTCTGACATGTACTGTCAACTGTGGGACCTTATATAGACAAGTGTGTGCCTTTCCAAATCATGTCCAATCAATTGAATTTACCACAGGTGGATTCCAGTCAAGTTGTAGAAACATCTCAAGGATGATCAATGGAAACAGGATGCACCTGAGCTCAATTTCAAGTCTCATGGGAAAGGGTCTGAATACTTATGTAAATAAGTAATTTCTTTCCATATTTTTTATGAGCAATAGTTTCTAAGAACCTGTTTTCACTTTGTCATTTTGGGGTATTGTGAGTAGATGTTTTTATTTAATCCATTTTAGAATAAGGCAGTAACGTAACAAAACGTGGACGAAGTCAAGGGGTCTGAATACTTTCCAAAGGCACTGTACATTAAAAAATGTTGGCCCTAGAATGATTAGCTTTAGGCAAAGTGTACTTGACTTGAAAAATCCCATGAAATTAGGAGAGAAACTGTGGAAAAAAATGGAACTCATTCCATGGTCAAAGGACAAATAGATGTTGAAGACCTGTATGCTCATCCTTACTGACATATCTAGACCTAGTAGGGCTAATAATAACACAAGGTGCAACTAATTACAAACACAGTGAAAATTGTGAAGCCTGAAGACATCGATCTGTCTAATTAGGGCTGAACAGACAGTGTCTGTGATGGAGGGAGACAAGATTATCAGGCCTCAACTCAAACACCAGACCGTATGAGCAGGTAAATATCTTTGCAATATATGACTCTTAATTCTACCCACATGGAGCAATAAGAAGTATAACCCCATCAAGCACGGCTAACCAGTGACCCTGGACAATACCCTACAATGGTAGCAGATACCAGCAGAACCAACTGAAGCATTATTAAAGGGACATGACACACATTTCTGTACATTTCATATTGACACTAACTATTGATTTTAGACATTGTTTCTGTGTTAACCAATTGATTGAGTTTGTACTTACTAGAAATCCCCCTTTTCTTATCCTCATAGCAACAGGAGGTATATGCTGGTAATACTACCAGTCCGGTTAGGGAAGGCAGAACTCCAGAAACACCCCCATTATCCCCAAAGGAGGCTCTACCGGCACTTCTCGAGGGTATCCAGATAGTTAACCTTCTCTGGGTTATGTTCAAATGGCAGATATTACTTTGAAAATTATGGTTTGACCTTCAGCGCGCAGACTCTCTACCGACACAGGCTTCATTCGAGGAAAAAGGCTCGCTCAATGATTATCTCAGGAAAGCCTCTTGCTTAATCTAATTAGACAATCTGTGGCATCGATGCGCTCAGCAGCCACTGTTTGCTGTCCCTGACAGAGCCACTAACACTGTGAAGGGGAGACACACTGTGGAAAGGTGAAGACAATGCCACCCCCTATGTTTAACTAGTGTAAAGTCAGCTCTACTTTGCCTGTGGTGCATTACATCTGCCAAATTGCAGCTTGGAGCACAGTTGTCGCCCTAAAGGAAGATTTCAATTTGATGAATTTATTAGAATCACAACCAGGGAATGTACCATGTTGTGCTGGGACTGCAGGGGTGAGCAATAGAGAGATTAAATATCCACAGGTTAATAGAAATACAAACATAGAATCAACACACATGATATTCACACCCTGACCAAACTAACTAGAGTTCTATAGGTCAGGGCATGACAGTACCCCCCCCCCCCCAAAGGTGCGGACTCCGGCCACACAAACCTGACTTAACAGGGGAGGGTCCGGGTGGGCTTCCAGCCTCGGTGGCGGCTCTGGCTCCGGGCTTGCCGTCTCCTCCCTTACTGACTCCGCGTTGCACCTCTGGACCAGTCTGGACCTCAACGCGGAGCTTCCCCTCTCAGTCCTCCCACGATGCACGATCCCTGTCTGGACCCTGGTGTGGGAGACTCCGAACCTAGAGAGGGGCTAACGTCTGGACCCGGAGTTGAGCCGCTGACCGGAGCTGCACCGGATCCCGGTGGAGCGGACTGCTCTGGTTCCGGAGTGGAGCCGTTGATCGGAGCTGGACTGGGCACCGGTGGAGCGGACTGCTCTGGCTCCGGAGTGGAACCGTTGACCGGTGCTGGACCAGGCACCGGTGGAACGGGCACGGGCCGTGCCGGACTGGAAACACGCACCACAGGTCTGGTGCGAGGAGCAGGCACGGGCCGGACCGGACTGGGAACACGCACCACTGGTCTGGTGCGAGGAGCAGGAACGGGCCGGACTGGACTGGGAACACGCACCACTGGCTAGGTGCGGGGAGCAGGTACGGGGCGTACCGGGCTGGCGACACGCACCACTGGTTTGGTGCGAGGAGCAGGCACGGGCCGGACCGGACTGGGAACACGCACCACTGGTCTGGTGCGAGGAGCAGGAACGGGCCGGGCCGGACTGGGAACACGCACAACTGGCTTGGTGCGGGGAGCAGGTACGGGGCGTACCGGACTGGGAACCGGCGCTGGAGGTCTACGACTGTCTCCGTCCTTTTTTTTCTTGGGGCTGTCTCTCCTTCTGCACCCTGATCCCTTTCAGGGCCTCCATCTGCTTGGCCAGATCCTCTCTTATTTCCCTCCAAGTCCATACTCTCTGCTCCTCCAGGGCACGCTGCTTGGTCCATTGGTGGTGGGATCTTCTGTCACGTTCGTTCATAGACGGGACGGACCAAGGCGCAGCGTGATATGCATACATGTTTATTTAAACTTAATAAACACACAATAAACGAAACGTAACGTCGGAAGGCTATACACACAAGCCAAACTCACCGAGCACAAAACAAGATCCCACAACACAGGCAGGAAAACTGGCTGCCTAAGTATGATCCCCAATCAGAGACAACAAGCGACAGCTGCCTCTGATTGGGAACCACACCCAGCCAAACATAGAAATACAAACATAGAATCAACACACATGATATCACACCCTGACCAAACTAACTAGAGTTCTATAGGTCAGGGCGTGACAGCGAGATCCGACTGGGCACAGATCTCAGTTCAACGTTTAGTTTGGATTTACATTGGTTGAGTGGTCAACTAACGTGAATTCAACATGAAATCAACAAAACATTTCACCATGTAATTGGATTTAGGTTAAAAGTTGGGTGACAAAAAACACAAAATGTATGTCTGTTTTCTAATCCAATCAGGGGCGCAACTTTCACTGGGGACGGGGGGACGGGGACAGGGGGACGGGGGACATGTTCCCCAAAGGTTTTCTATAAGTAATTTTGAAAGTAGCATTCACAAGCCAAAATTGGTCCCCAAAAATGTCATTAATTTGGACAGCTTTCCCTCTCCAATGAGGCCATCAATACTAAAACAACAGGCATCCTGAAACCTATTAGAAATAATTGTGCCGAAGTCTGATCTAGTGGCAGCGCTAATCACTTACGCTCACACATCCCCCCTTTGGAGGGGGTTCAATTCTCGCTAGAGCCTTTTCTGTCCATGTGACCCTCTATATGCATTTCTCTTCTCTATTTTATGACTTCACTACTATAAATACAACAATTCCCAGGTTGAAACATCGTCAAATGGAAATGTTTTGATATTACATTACGTGGAAAAAACATTGGGTTACATGGAAACATCGTTTCGTAACGTGGAAACCAGTGGGTATTTAGTGTAAATTAATCCAGGGTTACCTCTCATTCGGAAGACTATTGATGATGTCAAAGCCTGGCTCACGAAGCACAATAATCTGGAAAATCTTCTTAGGCACATAACAGAGATGTTGTGGGGGTGGTCTTTCTTGCTGTTGCTAAAAATACAAAGATTTCTGCGCATGTTGGATCCACTAGCCTGCCTCCTTTCAGATGTTGCTCAGTGCTCAGTCACTCCGTGACTCTGCTGCCGCTTGTACACAAAACCGTTCAAAAACTCTTAGTTCTTCGTGTGTTGTAACAATAAGCTATTGCAAATATAAGCACGACACAAACAGGTTGTCTAGCAATTTCATGTTCTTTTTTAAGGAGCAGAGTACACGCAGCTATTTAGGCAAGCTACAGTGCCTTCAGAAAGTATTCATACCCCTGGACTTATTGCACAGTTTGTTGTGTTACAGCCTGAATGCAAAATGGATTTAAATATATTTTTTCTCACCCATCTACACACAATATCCCATAATGACAAAGTGAAAACATGTTTATTGAAAATGAATTACAGAAATATCTCATTAACATAAGTATTCACACCCCTGAGTCAATACTTTGTAGATGCACCTTTGGCAGCGATTACAGCTGTGAATCTTTTTGGGTAAGACTTAAGAGGTTTGCACACCTGGATTGTACAATATTTGCCCATTATTCTTTTCAAAATTCTTCAAACACTGTTGATCGTTGCTAGAGAACCATTTTCAGGTCTTGCCATAGATTTTCAAGTAGATTTAAGTCAAACCGGTAACTCGGCAACTCAGGAACATTCTCTGTCTTCTTGGTAAACAACTCCAGTGTAGATTTGGCCTTGGGGTTTAGGTTATTGTCCTGCTGAAAGGTGAATTATTCTCCTAGTTTTTGGTGGAAAGCAGACTGAACCAGGTTTTCCTCTAGGATTTTGCCTGGGCTTAGCTCCATTCTGTTTCCCACCATACTCCCCAGTCCTTAACGATTACAAGCATACCCATAACATGATGAAGCCACCACTATGCTTGAAAATATGGAGAGTGGTACTCAGTAATATGTTTGATTGGATTTGCCCCAAACATAACACTTTGTATTCAGGACAAAAACTTTATTGCTTTGCCAAATTTTTTGCAGTATTAATTTAGGATGCATGTTTTGGAATATTTTTTATTCTGTACAGGCTTCCTTCTTTTCACTCTGTCAATTAGGTTAGTATTGTCACGCTCGTCATACATAGAGGAGGAGGACCAAGGCGCAGCGTTGAATGTGAACATGTTTAATAATAATAATGATGATGATCAACCGATCAGAACAACAAACGAATAACGTGACGTCTACGGTTTCACACAAACCGAAATGAACAAAAACCCACAACACCCACAGGAAAACATACAGATTAAATATGGCTCCCAATCAGAGATAACGAGCCGACAGCTGACACTCGTTACCTCCGATTGGGAGTCATTGACCAAACATAGAAATGCACCCAACAGAAATACAAACATAGAAATACACCCAAATATTGAACACACCCTGGCTCACTATACAGAGTCCCGGAGCCAGAGCGTGACAGTACCCCCCCCTAAAGGCGCGGACTGCGACCGCGCCTCAATACGGGCTAAAGAAGGGAGGGCTGGGTGGGCACACCTCCTCGGCGGTGGCTCTGGCTCCGTCCTTGATCCCCACCTCCTCTCCAACCCCCCAAAGTACCCCTGGTCCTGTCCAGCCCCGCTGGCCGGAGCCGGACCGACGACACGCGCCCCTGGCCTGATGCGTGGAGGAGGAACGGGCCGGACCGGGCTGACGACGCGCACCACTGACCTGGTGCGGGGAGCTTGGATGGGCCGAACTGGGCTGGCGACGCGCACCACAGACTTGGTGCGGAGAGCAGGAACGGGCCGGACCGGGCTGGCGACGCGCACCACAGACCTGGTGCGGAGAGCAGGAACGGGCAGAGCCGGGCTGACGAGACGCACCACAGACTTGATGCGGGGAGCAGGAATGGGCCGGACTGGGCTGGCGACGCGCACCACAGACCTGGTGCGGAGAGCAGGAACGGGCAGAGCCGGGCTGACGAGACGCACCACAGACTTGATGCGGGGAGCAGGAATGGGCCGGACTGGGCTGGCGACGCGCACCACAGACCTGGTGCGGAGAGCAGGAACGGGCAGAGCCGGGCTGACGAGACGCACCACAGACTTGACGCGGGGAGCAGGAACGGGCCGGACTGGACTGACGACGCACACCACTGGCTTGGTGCGGGAAGCTTGGATGGGCCGGACTGTACTGGGGACACACACCACTGGCCCCACACCGGGATCTGGAACGGGCCGGACCGGACTGGCAACACACGCCAGTACCTCTCGCCGTGCCTCCACTTCCTCCATCCCCTCTTTGACCAGTGGCCCCCGTAACCCGGCGGCCTTCTCCAGCAACCCACTGGGCCGCTCTATCGCGGCCTCCTGCTGGTCCGACGTCTCGAGCCCCCCCCTAAAAATTTTCGGGGCGTCTCTCCTACCCGTGGACCAGGTCTCCATAGACCTCGCCAGCCTCTCGCCCTTCTGCCATAGCGTCAAGCCCTTCTCCTCCTCACTCGGCTTGACCCAGTCCAGGAGGCGAAGGAGATCTGTGAGGGATCTCCCTGGCGACGGCTCCTGGACACGCTGCTTGGTCCCATCTTGGTGGGTTTTTCTGTCACGCTCGTCATACATAGAGGAGGAGGACCAAGGCGCAGCGTTGAATGTGAACATGTTTAATAATAATAATGATGATCAACCGATCAGAACAACAAACGAATAACGTGACGTCTACGGTTTCACACAAACCGAAATGAACAAAAACCCACAACACCCACAGGAAAACATACAGATTAAATATGGCTCCCAATCAGAGATAACGAGCCGACAGCTGACACTCGTTACCTCCGATTGGGAGTCATTGACCAAACATAGAAATGCACCCAACAGAAATACAAACATAGAAATACACCCAAATATTGAACACACCCTGGCTCACTATACAGAGTCCCGGAGCCAGAGCGTGACAAGTATTGTGGAGTAACTACAATGTTGTTGATCCATCTTCAGTTTTCTCCTATCACAGCCATTAAAGTCACCATTGGCCTCATGGCGAAATCCCTGAGCTGCTTCCTTCCTATCCGGCAACTGAGTTAGGAAGGACGTCTGTATCTTTGTAGTGACTGGGTGTATTGATACACCATCCAAAGTGTAATTAATGGATATTCAGTGTCTGCTTTTTTATTTTTGCCCATCTACCAATAGGTGCCCTTCATTGCGAGGCATTGAAAAACCGTTGTAGTTGTATTTGTGTTTGAAATTCACTGTTTGACTGAGGGACCTTACATATCATTGTGTGGGGTACAGAGCTTAGCAAAAATCATGTTAAACACTATTAATGCACACAGAGTCCATGCAACCTATTATGTGACTTGTTAAGCAAATGTTTACTCCTGAACTTATTTAGGCTTGCCATACCAAAGGGGTTGAATACTTATTGACTCAAGACATTTCAGCTTTTCATTTTTAATTATACTGAACAAAACTATAAAATGCAACATGTGTTGGTCCCATGTTTCATGAGCTGAAATAAAAGATCCCAGAAATTGTCCATTCACACAAAAAGCTAATTTCTCTCAAATTTGGTGCACAAATTAGTTTACTTCCCTGTTAGTGAGCATTTCTCCTTAGCCAAGATAATCCATCCACCTGACAGGTGTGTCATATAGAGAAGCTGATTAAACAGCATGATTATGCAGGTGCATGTTGTGCTTGGGACAATAAAAGGCCACTCTAAAATGTGCCGTTTTGTCACACAACACAGATGTCTCAAGTTTTGAGGGAGCAGGCAATTGGGCATGCTGACTGCAGGAATGTCCACCAGAGCTGTTGCCAGATAATTTAATGTTCATTTCTCTACCATAAGCCGCCTCCAACGTCATTTTAGAGAATGTGGCAGTACATCCAACCGGCCTCACAACCGCAGACCACGCGTAACCACGCCAGCCCAGGATCTCCACATCTTCATCTGCAGGATCGTCTGAGACCAGCCTCCCGGACAGCTGATGAAACTGTGGGTTTGCACAACCGGATAATTTCTGCACAAACTGTCAGAAACCGTCTCAGGGAAGCTCATCTGCGTGCTCGTCATCCTCACCAGGGTCTTGACCTGACTGCAGTTCAGCATCGTAACCGACTTTAGTGGGCAAATGCTCACCTTCGATGGCCACTGGTACGCAGGAGAAGTGTGCTCTTCACGGATGAATCCCAGTTTCAACTGTACCGGGCAGATAGCAGACACCGTGTATGGCATCGTGTTTAGGCGAGCCGTTTGCTGATGTCAACGTTGTGAACAGAGTGCCCCATGGTGGCAGTGGGGTTATGATATAGGCAGGCATAAGCTACGGACAACGAACACAATTGCATTTTATCCACGCCCCTACCTTTTTTGTAAGGTCTCTGTGACCAACAGATGCATATCTGTATTCCCAGTCATGTGAAATCCACAGATTAGTGCCTAATGAATTCATTTCAATTGACTGATTTCCTTATATGAACTGTAACTCAGTAAAATCTTTGAAATTGTTGCATTTTGTCTTTATATTTTCAGTGTCATTTGTAAACATTTTGACATTATGGGGTATTGTGTGTAAGCCAGTGCCAAAAATAAAATCAATTTTATTAATTTTACATTCAGGCTGTAACAGAACAAAATGTGGAAAAAGTCAAGGGGTGTGAATACTTTCTGAAGGCACTACACAGCAGCCTACACAGCATATCAAACAAGCAAAACACAGACAGGCAGTCAATAGCAATTTAATGTTATTTTTTCATCATTATTGCAAACATTGGCTAACAGGAGGCAGACTGTTTGCTATAAGGCAGCGTAACTATAAAGATTATATCATCACACAAAATGCTAATTGTTTTGCACCAATGCAATGTGTAGACTGCAACCTGTTTGTGCTACGGCAAAATCCCTTACAACAGATAGAGAAGGTTGTAGCCTTCATATCTTTTTTTTGGATGGTTCGTTCAAATCGCAGCTGTTCAGAAATATGAGGCAGAGACATAGGCTACATTATCATTTCAATCAAATTGGTTGAGGGTTCAGAAGAGGGTGAGCAAAGAGAGAAACGTGAATGTGTGTGTAAAATAACATCTGCACAGAACGTGATTCAGATCCTTAGATTTTGAGAAAGAAGTTTCCAGAGGGGCGGGACGGGGGCAAAAACTCCATATTCGTAGCATCGGACAATATTATGGCATTGACAATGGCTACATACAGTTAGCCCTGACATTGGCTTTGACTGAATAAAAGCCATCCTGCATGAGCTTCAATGCCACTCAACTATACAGGACAGATTGATTTGCCAGGGTGAAAAAGATTAGCTTTTAAATTATGTAGAATTCACTGGAAGCACTAGTAATGTGCACATAGTTAAATACCTGACAAGGGGTGTGGATACTTTCTGAAGGCACTGTAAATACCCGACTAGCCAGACACCCAAATGCTTGTATACAGTATTGTGTGTAGACCCACCATATGGCAACATTTTAAACCATGTCATGTTTGTTCCAGTCACATAGATGCTAATCTTAATATGGTGGCACAAATTATCCTATCATCCTAAATGCATGCTTAGACAGAGAATATCTTAATAACATTTATGTGTTGCTACAACACTGTGTGTGTGTGTGTGTGTGTGTGTGACAGAGCAAATAATAAATTAAGGATAAATAAACCATTGGTATAGCTTTAAAAATCCCATTCTAAATCCAAAAAGCGGTCAAAAAGCGGTCACAACTGGTCATTTAAATGATCCTATTTTCACCAACATTTTTTGTTGTTGTAATCCTAACAAAATGAACTGCAAATCTAATGAACTCCAATAAAGCCCCCAAGAGACCACAAAGGATTGTTCGTATTGATTTGATATGATAGTTTATATTAAGTCACGGCGGAGTCACTTACAGGTGAGTCACAGATAGGGCCGTCGGCGGGGCAGGACTCGTATGCAGAGGTGAAGAGAAGCAGCCATGTCAGAAACATCCCAGAAGAGCCCCGACTATCTGTCCATCAGCGGTCACACACAGGAATGGAGCCCTGTCTGCTTCCTAGCTGCATCCTTTCCCAGCCCCCCCTCGCACGACGACAGCACGCGAGCGGCACTTAACTCCAATTGCTCCGTCTCAGGGACGGTAGAGAGCACGACCTCGCCGAAACAGGATTAGCTATAAATAGGCACGCATATCCATCCAGGGGCTGCTGCGTGGCAGTGGCTCAGCCTTTGCCTGTGAGGTACACTGTGCTTTGGGACTGTGGCACTAGCGCGCTAATGCTTGTAGAGCAAACCACTAAACCTGTGTCCCTTCACCCAACCCCACCCTACTCCACCCACCAGTCATTGGGTTAGCTATAGCCCCAAGGGCCTTAGCGAGTGGTGAGCAGGGGGACGTGTTGATCCCATGTTCTAGAGTCCCGCCTCTCCACAACCCCAATTAAGACATCAAGTATCCCCTGATCAAGGCCCCATATCACCTCACTACTGCTGTGACGCAAGGTGACGTAAACCAACACAGTGCACATACAGTATATCGCACGCATAAACACACTCACGTGCACGAATGCCCACATTCGGAGGAGGATTAAAGTACACTGCGCCTACACACACACACAACACACACAGCCAGATTATAGACACACACACAACACACACAGCCAGATTATAGACACACACAGACACACTGCAGCTAGACAGTAGGATTAGAGGCATACACAAATACAGAGAGAAAGAGAGAAAGAGAGAGACAGAGAGAGAGACAGAGAGAGAGAGAGACAGTGAGAGAGACTAAGAGAGAAAGACCGAGAGAGAGACAGTGAGAGAGACAGTGAGAGAAAGACAGAGAGAGAGACAGAGAGAAAGAGAGAGAGACAGAGAGAGAGACAGTGAGAGAAAGACAGAGAGAGAGACAAAGACAGAGAGAGAGACAGAGACAGCGAGAGAGACAGAGACAGCGAGAGATGGATTAGAATGCAGTTTAGAGTCTAGACCTTGTTGCCTCTCTGCAGAATGTGCAGACCTGATACTGTATGTAGGGTTGCAGAGAAAGATAACATCATATGATACCCTCCCTGCCAGTGACCCTGTTTGAAAGCTACCCCTAACATGACATTTGGCCAGTGCCACCACAAAGAGGGATGAAAACTGAAAAGCAGGGATCAGGCTACATTTCCCTATCACGTCAGCTTCTTTCTGAGTGGATTGTTTGTTGCTTGTGTCTACTAGGCATTTTCTATATCCTTTAGACAAAGGTATCTCTAAAGTCCAAAAACTTTAGCTTAGTCATCGATTTCAGTTTTTAGGCATGCTACATGCAAGATGCCTACTGGTCAATGAGGCCTTTTGTTTGGGAGAGAATATGTCTGTGTCCACGAACCATGGTCATGTGGTCAATGCGGGCAAGCAAGCATTTTCAGGGGGCGGAGATACGGAATTGAATCTAACGCCTTGCCAATCAACCAATCATTGTCTGTGTATCAAACGTGGAGCTTGCTAAAGCCTAAAGCTGGTATTAGCCTATAACGAATTGTTAGCAGCTACATGTCTATGGTGTATCTTTAAGTTAAAAGCTAAATTAAAGTAAATTGACATGTATGCCCCAGAAACACTACCACACGCACGCACACACACACACACACACACACACACACAGCATAACCTCACTAATCTTCTTCTCAATGGCTTAAAGCCGCTGCAGAAGCGTAATAATTAAAGAGGAAAACACCATCAGTGCTTTTAGGGACATATGCACACAGATTAGCCCTATGGGCGTCACTGGGCAACACACATATCATGGCTGCAACCATGGCATTGAATTAATTCACACCTTACCCACTCCACCTGTCTGCTAACCAAAGGACCCAGTCATGTGTGTAGTCCAGTTTTGTAGTCCAGGTACTGAGGAGAGGGTATGAAAGGCAGTGGAAACTCCTCATTAACATTTCAGAAGTGAGAACCATTCAGTGAAAGCCAATGTTCCATCAGGTGACAGGAGAACAGGATCACGTTTCTGACATTACATGTTTGAACTGTTGCTGTACAAAGTGACAAAATGTGGAGCTCAATTATTAAATGTGATGAAGGGAGAGCAAAGATCACAGGTCAAATGGATGAGCTGGTTTATCACCAGGTTTGGGGGGTTCAATTTCACTATAATTCTGTCCATTCAGCAGATTGATTGAAATTCACTGCATAAGGATCTAATGGAGAATTTCCCATTCCATTTCAGCCAAGATAAGTGGAAAACTCATGTTACTTTGTATTTTAAGAGGAACATGCCTTTAATGCCTGTCTTTAAAGGGATGTTCCACCCATAATATAACCTAACATGATTTCTCAGAATGACCTTCTTGATCCAAACCAGTCAGGTTTCAAGACTGGTCATTCAACTGAGACTGCTCTTCTCTGTGTCACGGAGGCTCTCCGCACTGCTAAAGCTAACTCTCTCTCCTCTGCTTTTATCCTTCTAGACCTATCTGCTGCCTTTGATACTGTGAACCATCAGATCCTCCTCTCCACCCTCTCCGAGTTGGGCATCTCCGGCGCCGCTCACTCTTAGATTGTGTCCTACCTGACAGGTCGCTCCTACCAGGTGGCGTGGCGAGAATCTGTCTCCGCACCACGTGCTCTCACCACTGGTGTCCCCCAGGGCTCAGTTCTAGGCCCTCTCCTATTCTCTCTATACACCAAGTCACTTGGCTCTGTCATATCCTCACATGGTCTCTCCTATCATTGCTATGCAGACGACACACAATTCAGTTTCTCCTTTCCCCCTTCTGATAACCAGGTGGCGAATCGCATCTCTGCATGTCTGGCAGACATACCAGTGTGGATGTCGGATCACCACCTCAAGCTGAACCTCGGCAACACGGAGCTGCTCTTATTCCGGGGAAGGACTGCCCGCTCCATGATCTCGCCATCACGGTTGACAACTCCATTGTGTCCTCCTCCCAGAGTGCAAAGAACCTTGGCGTGACCCTGGACAACACCCTGTCGTTCTCCGCTAACATCAAAGCGGTGACCCGATCCTGCAGGTTCATGCTCTACAACATTCGCAGAGTACGACCCTACCTTACACAGAAAGCGGCACAGGTCCTAATCCAGGTACTTGTCATCTCCCGTCTGGATTACTGCAACTCGCTGTTGGCTGGGCTCCCTGCCTGTGCCATTAAACCCCTACAACTTATCCAGAACGCTGTAGCCCGTCTGGTGTTCAACCATCCCAAGTTCTCTCATGTCACCCCGCTCCTCCGCACATCCACCTCTGGCCTGCTAGCCCCCCTACCTCTACGGAAGCACAGTTCCCGCTCAGCCCAGTCAAAGCTATTCGCTGCTCTGGTACCCCAATGGTGGAACAAGCTCCCCCACGACGCCAGGACAGCGGAGTCACTGACCACCTTCCGGAGACACTTGAAACCCTACCTCTTTAAGGAATACCTGGAATAGTATAACAGTAATCCTTCTACCCCCCTCCCCCACAATAAAAAAAAAAAAAAAAGGAGTGCTTGTCCCACTGGCTATCCTAAGTTGAATGCACCAATTTGTAAGTCGCTCTGGATAAGAGCGTCTGCTAAATGACTTAAATGTAAATGTAAATGTAGACTCCTTGAGAAGAAATGTCTCTGCATCCAAATGTTCTACTGTATTTTAGTGAAAATATATAAATGTAATTTACTTTTTTCAAAAATAATGAAATATGATCTGCAGTGTTGGGGCGGCAGGTAGCTTAGTGGGTAAGAGCGTTGTGCCAGTAACCGAAAGGTCGCTGGTTCTAATCCCCTAGCCGACTAGGTGAAAAACCTGTCGATGTGCCCTTAAGCAAGGCACTTAACCCTAATTGCTCCTGTAAGTTGCTCTGGATAAGAGTGTCTACAAAATGTAAAATGTTGGAAGAAATCAAATACGTTCAACTCACAAGATTCTGGCAAATATAACGTGATACTGCCGACTTGTGGTCATTGTGGAACACAACACATGGACTGTTTCTCTAAACGTGTTTAGGTTTTTTGTAAGAGCTCTAGGCCAGAATTTACATTATAATGGAATACATACGAGGCTCTGAATATATCCTAGAAGAAAAAAGTAACATTCATGAACAATGAAGAGAGATGTATTATCTTTACCGGTGTGGTAAATTGTTTTCCTACTTTTTAAACCAAGTGTACTCAGCATACTTCTCAGATTGCGCAATAGTACATACAAGGGCACACTTTGGGAGAAGTATGGTGAAGCGGTGGCTGTGTCTTTGGAGCCCTAAAAACACCTCACCCCACACTTTGACACATTTGGTGGAGAATGCAGGCCCAATACTACAGGACACGAGTACAAAACAATTAACAGAGGTTACCCCATTGGAGTGGTCAAGGAACCTAATAATAATATAATTATAACTAGATTAGACAGTTTACATTTTTCATTCATCTTGTGACCTTTTCATTGTATTCAGGTACTTTTATTTTCCATGTTTGAGATGTTGTAATATAAATAATATATATAATTGGAATGTTTTCTTTTTAAAAAGAACATGCTTCTCAGTATTATAAAAGTACATAACACAGTATAACATAGTGCTATCCTCCTATAGCCTTTTCCCGACTCCACCATACCCCCAGTGGCCCTTCACATCAATGAAGCCTACTTGCAGAAGCCCTCTTCCTCCTGAGCAATAGACCCATGCCACCCAACAGACGGGAGATCACCCCCTGGATGTGAGCATTTGAGACCCTAAAAATGCACACTTTACAGCCTCCATCCTTCTCACCCATTGGCCTTACACCATTGGAAATGATTTGCTATAGCACTCTCAATGTTAATGGCTAAACTATTCTATCATGTCAATAGATAAGGCTACTTATTTTAATTTTTTTGTGAAAGTTTCAGTGAGCTTCTCTATAGGCCATACCTATAACACCCATCTACCTGCCTACCTACGTTTTTTATAGCTGTTTCACGTTTAAATTTTTTGATATTTCTTCGTGTAGCTAGTTGCTGTTGAAAAGAAACTCTGTACTATGAAAACATTAATTGGCGGCCCCTTTAAGACTGTAGTCGCTGACATTGACGAAATTTCCTGGTAGCATGAACGCCTCACTCACTGTAAGGCAACAACATAAATTTGAAACAGCTTATTGTTGTCGAATGCGTTCATAAAACGCAAAGAACGTCATCGTTTCCCCCCACCCTTTTGTGTATGGACCTCTTGCACTGTTTGCCATAAGATTATTTTATTTATGGTGTTCAATGTTTATACTTGGGCGTGAGCGGGGCGGACCAACGGAGGGTTTCTTTGAAACACGCTGGCAGGTGGGAAAGGGCGACCGACCGAGTAACGACAGCGTTAATGAAACTTTGTTACAGATTTCGTTATGGGTAAGAAACTTTCTGACAGCTTCTTATTTATTTAACCCAATAGTTCTAAGTGCAACAGGCGTAGTCGTGTCGTGCAATTTATTTTTTGTTGCACCAAAACGACGTTGGTTTAACTCGATATCATGCTCTCATTCTGCACTCATAAGCGACTAGAGATAGAGAACATTATATTTTCACAACGTGTCTTCCGAATGCTGCATTTGAAGTTTTTGATACAATTATAATTTACTTTTATGTTCTTATCAATATGTAGTATTGCCTCCTTTTACTTTTGTGTTAGCCGTCAGTACGACTAAAACGGCATACGTCTGTGTCATCTTTACAATAGTTCAACAATGTAACAATGTTCTTCATGATTATCTGGTGAGGTGCAACATGGTTATCGTGAAATGATAGCCTACACGTGTTGTATAAAACCTCACCCAAACGTCTTGCACCGGAACATTCGGAATCTGAGATGGGCTGGGCATCCTGGGATATCCCCCCGATATGTGTGTGTGTGTATATATATATATATATATATATATATCTACACACAATACCCCATAATGACAAAGCGAAAACAGGTTGAAAAATGTCTGCAAATTTATAAAAAATTAAAAACAGAAACCTTATTTACATAAGTATTCAGACCCTTTGCTATGAGACTTGAAATTGAGCTCAGGTGCATTATGTTTCCATTGATCATCCTTGAGATGTTTCTACAACTAGATTGGAGTCCACCTGTGGGAAATTCAATTGATTGGACATGATTTGTCAGAGCAAAAACCAAGCCATGAGGTCTAAGGAATTGTCCGTAGAGCTCCGAGACAGGATTGCGTCGAGGCACAGATCTGGGGTACCAAAATAATTCTGCAGCATTGAAGGTCCCCAAGAACACAGTGGCCTCCATCATTCTTAAATGGAAGAAGTTTGGAACAACCAAGACTCTTCCTAGAGCTGGCCGCCCGGCCAAACGGAGCAATCGGGGGAGAAGGGCCTTGGTCAGGGAGGTGACCAAGAACCCGATGGTCACTCTGACAGAGCTCCAGAGTTCCTCTGTGGAGATGGGAGAGCCTTCCAGATGGACAACCATCTCTGCAGCACTCCACCAATCAGGCCTTTATGGTAGAGTGGCCAGACGGAAGCCACTGTTCTGTAAAAAGGCACAACAGCCCGATTGGAGTTTGCCAAAATGCACCTAAAGACTCTCAGACCATGAGAAACAAGATTCTCTGGTCTGATGAAACCAAGATTGAACTCTTTGGCCTGAATGCCAAGCGTCACGTCTGGAGGAAACCTGGCACCATCCCTACGGTGAAGCATGGTGGTGGCAGCATCATGCAGTGCAGATGTTTTTCAGCGGTAGGGACTGGGAGACTAGTCAGGATCAAGGCAAAGATGGACGGAGCAAAGTACAGAGAGATCCTTGATGAAAACCTGCTCCAGAGCGCTCAGGACCTCAGACTGGGGCGAAGGTTCACCTTCCAACAGGACAACGACCCTAAGCACACAGCCAAAACAATGCAGTAGTGGCTTCGGGACAAGTCTCTGAATATCCTTGAGTGGCCCAGCCAGAGCCCAGACTTGAACCCAATCGAACATCTCTGGAGAGACCTGAAAATAGCTGTGCAGCATCGCTTCCCATCCATCTGACAGAGCTTGAGAGGATCTGCAGAGAAGAATGGGAGAAACTCCCCAAATACAGGTGTGCCAACCTTGTAGCGTCATACCCAAGAAGACTCGAGGCTGTAATCGCTGCCAAAGGTGCTTCAACAAAGTACTGACTAAAGGGTCTGAATACTTATATAAATGTGATATTTCAGTTTATTTTTAATAAATTAGCAAAAATGTCTAAACCTGTTTTTGCTTTGTCGTTTTGGGGAATAAACAATTTAATCAATTTTAGAATAAGGCTGTAAAGTAACAAAATGTGGAAAAAGTCAGTGGGTCTGAATACTTCTGAATGCACTAATATATATATATATATATATATATAACACACACACACGGTACCAGTCAAAAGTTTGGACACACCTACTCATTCCAGGGTTTTTCTTTATTTTTTAAAACTATTTTTATAATAGTGAAGACATCAAAACTATGAAATAACACATATGGAATAATGTAGTAACCAAAAAAAGTGTTAAACAAATCAAAATGTATTTTATGTGAGGTTCTTCAAATAGCCACCCTTTGCCTTGATGACAGCTTTGCACACTTGGCATTGTCTCAACCAGCTTCATGAGGTAGTCACCTGGAATGCATTATAATTAAAAGTTATTTTGTGCAATGTCTTTCCTTCTTAATGCGTTTGAGGCAATCAGTTGTGTTTTGACAAGGTAGGGGTGGTATACAGAAGATAGCCCTATTTGGTAAAAGACCAAGTCCATATTATGGCAAGAACAGCTCAAATAAGCAGAGAGAAACGACAGTCCATCATTACTTTAAGACATGAAGGTCAGTAAATCCGGAAAATGTCATGAATTTTGCAAGTTTCTTCAAGTGCAGTCACAAAAACCATCCAACCGCCATGTCATCCAATGCAGCGTAGGTGAACGGATGATATCCGCATGTGTGGTTCCCACCGTGAAGAATGGAGGAGGAGGTGTGATGGTGTGGGTGTGCTTTGCTGGTGACACTCAGTCATTTATTTAGAATTCAAGGCACACTTAACCAGCATGGCTACCACAGCATTCTGCAGCGATACGCCATCTTATCTGATTTGCGCTTAGTGGGACTGTCATTTGCTTTTCAACAGGACAATGACCTAAAACACACCTCCAGGCTCTGTAAGGGCTATTTGACCAAGAAGGAGAGTGATGGAGTGCAGCATCAGATGACCTGGCCTCCACAATCACCCTACCTCAACCCAATTGAGATGGTTTAGGATGAGTTGGACCGCAGAGTGAAGGAAAAGCAGCCAACAAGTGCTCAGCATATGTGGGAACTCTTTCAAGACTGTTAAAAGCATTCCTCATGAAGCTGGTTGAGAGAATGCCTTGATGACAGCTTTGCACACTCTTGGCAAAGGGTGGCTATTTGAAGAATCTCAAATATAAAATATTTTGATTTAACACTTTGTTGATTCCATATGTGTTATTTCATAGTTTTGATGTCTTCTACCTTTGAATGAGTAGGTGTTCTAAAACTTTTGACCGGTAGTGTATATACTGTAATCTAGTCATGGCTCATCCTATATAATTAATTTTTTGATTTTTCTGGATTGTGTGTATGGTTTTATTTATTGCAAGGCATTACTGCACGGTTGGAGCTTGAAACACAAGCATTTCGCTTTCAGTTTGGAGTAAATGGTTTCTGTTACAAAACGTTTCGTAACAAACAAAACGATTTGCAACAGAATCGGCCTAATGAATACACCCCAGGTGTGATTAAAATGCATGAAACTACACAGGAGGTAAAGTGTGACCAGTTCCTTCACATCACTACAGATGAAGGAAAGACACTAGGTGATGAAGCTCCACAGTTACATTTTCTTCTTCCTCCACTCAACGCCCAAACTATTTGTTAACGGGTTAAGCATACTCCTACTTTTTTCGTTTTTTCAAAATGGCATTTTGCAGTGTTGTGTGGCGAGATGTAAACTGCCCAAGTAAAAACATGTTTTTAGAACATTTTGCAAATGTATTGAATGAAATACAGAAATATCTTAATTTACATAATTATTCACACCCCTGAGTACTTTGTAGAAGCACCTTTGGCGGTGATTACAGCTTTGAGTCGTCTTGGGTTTGTCTGTATCAGCTTTGCACATCTGGATTTGGGGATTTTCTCCCATGCAGATTTTCTCAAGCTCTGTTAAGTTAGATGGGGAGTGGTGGCGAATAGCAAGGCTCCATTCATTGGTCCCTCTATCCTTACCAGTCTCCCAGTCCCTGCTGCTGAAAAGCGTCCCCATAGTATGATGCTGCCACCACCATGCTTCATGGTAGGGATGGTGTTAGATGGGTGATTAGCTGTGCCTGGTTTTCTCAAGTCAAAGCACTTTGCATTCAGGCCAAAGAGTTCAATTTTTGTCTCATCAGACCTCAGAGCATGAGGCAAAATATTATATCTTTCACGTGCCTTTTTGCAAACTCCAGGCATGCTATCATGTGCCTTTTTCTCAGGAGTGGCTTCCGTCTAGCCACTCCCATAAAGCCCGGATTGGTGAAGTGCTGTAGAGACTGTTGTCATTCTGGGAGGTTCTCCCATCTCAGCCAAGGAGCTCTGTAGTTCTTTCAGAGTGGTCATTCCTCCCTGACCAAGGTCCTTCTTGCCCGGTTGCTCAGTTTGATCGGACAGCCAGCTCAAGGCAGAGTCTGGGTAGTAACATATTTCCCAATGACTGAGAACATTGTGCTCTTGGAAACTCTAGGAATTGTTTTATACCCATCCCCAGATATATGCCTCATCACAATTCTATCTCGGAGATCTACTTCATGGTATAGTTTCTGGTCTGACATGCGCTGTCAACTGTGGGACCTTCTATAGACAGGTGCGTTTCCAAATCAAATGAATTGGCCACAGGTGGACTCCAATCAAGTTATAGTGACATCTCAAAGATGATAAAAGGAAATGGAATGCACCTGAGCTCAAATTGGAGTGTCATAGCAAAGGGGTGTGAATACTTACACTACCAGTCAAAAGTTTGGACACACCTACTCATTCAAGGGTTTTTCTTAATTTTTTACAATTTTTTACATTGTGGAATAATAGTGAAGACATCAAAACTATGAAATAACACATATGGAATCACGTAGTAACCAAAAAAGTGTTAAACAAATCAAAATATATTTTATATTTGAGATTCTTCTAATAGCCACCCTTTGCCTTGATGACAGCTTTGCACACTATTGGCATTCTCTCAACCAGCTTCATGAGATAGTCACCTGGAAAGCATTTCAATTAAAAGGTGTGCCTTGTTAAAATTTAATTTTAAGTTTGAGCCAATTAGTTGTGTTGTGGCAAGAACAGCTCAAATAAGCAAAGAGAAACAACAGTCCATCATTACTATAAGACATGAAGGTCAGTCAATACGGAACATTTCAAGAACTTTGAACGTTTCTTCAAGTGCAGTCGCAAAAACCATCAAGCGCTATGATGAAACTGGCTGTCATGAGGACCGCCACAGGAATGGAAGACCCAGATTTACCTCTGCTGCAGAGGATAAGTTCATTAGTTACCAGCATCAGAAATTGCAGCCCAAATAAATGCTTCAGAATTCAAGTAACAGACACATCTCAACATCAACTGTTCAGAGGAGACTGGGTGAATCAGGCCTTCATGGTCGAATTGCTGCAAAGAAACCACTTCTAAAGGACACCAATAATAATAAGAGACTTGCTTGGGCCAAGAAACACGAGCAATGGACATTAGACCGGTGGAAATTTCTCCTTTGGTCTGGAGTCCAAATTTGAGATTTTTGGTTCTAACCGCCGTGTCTTTGTGAGACGCGGTGTGGGTGAACGGATGATCTCTGCATGTGTAGTTCCCACCGTAAAGCATGGAAGAGGAGGTGTGATGGTGTGGGGGTGCTTTGCTGGTGACACTGTCTGTGATTTATTTAGAATTCAAGGCACACTTAACCAGCATGACCACCACAGCATTCTGCAGTGATACGCCATCCCATGTGGTTTGGGCTTAGTGGGACTATCATTTGTTTTTCAACAGGACAATGACCCAACACACCTCCAGGCTGTGTAAGGGCTATTTTACCAAGAAGGAGAGCAATGGAGTGCTGCATCAGATGACCTGGCCTTCACAATCACCCAACCTCAACCCAATTGAGATGGTTTGGGATGAGTCGGACCGCAGAGTGGAGGAAAAGCAGCCTTTGCACACTCTTGGCATTTAACACTTTTTTTGGTTACTACATGATTCCATATGTGTTATTTCATAGTTGTGATGTTTTCACTATTATTCTACAATGTAGAAAATAGTAAAAATAAAGAAAAACCCTTGATTGAGTATGTGTGTCCAAACTTTTGACTGGTATTGTATATAAATTAGATTTCTGTATTTTCAATAAATGTAGCACATTTAAAAAAACATGTTTTCACTTTGTCATTATGGAGTATTGTGTGCAGATGGGTGAAGGGGAAAAAAATATGTTTGAATTCAGGCTGTAACAAAACTAAATGTGGATTAAATCAAGGGGTATGAATACTTTCTGAATGGACTGTATGTCTTCAATGGTAAAGTAATTGGATTTGTGTGGGGCTGTAAATAATTTATGTTGCATTATACTCTTTTTCCTCCTCCTCAGCAACTTGCCAGAACTGAATATAAGTATAGAGCTTGGTTAAGTATGGAGCATGGTTCCCTAACTGGCGGTGCTATTTTATTTCCACCAATCCCCCCCCCCCCCCCTCCATGTTTTGTGAGCAAAATATTATTTTTTATATTGGACAGAAAATACAATTTAAAAACGCCAGCAAGTCAGCCCCAAGTGACTGACATTTTGGAAATCTGTTCCAAAGTATTCCAATGTATAATGTAAGCAAGGTTTGAAATGATTGTTTTAGTCAAATATTACTAGGCTTCTTTCTCATTGCGCTGTTTATTTTACACCATTCTGCTCATGATTTAGTCAATCTGTCAACCCCCTTATCTCAGAAAAGATTAATGGTTAACCTGAGGAAATAGGTGTTTGACTTGCACAGGCCGATCCTGTCCGACACACTGATTGTGTCTGTTGATTGATGAAAAGTGTTGGTCCAATGTTTCATGAGCTGAAATAAAAGATCCCAGAAATGTTCCATACCCCCAAAATCTTATTTCTCTAAAATAAATTGCACAAATTAGTTTAATTCCCTGTTAGTGAGCATTTCTCCTTTACCAAGATGATCCATCCACCTGACAGGTGTGGCATATCAAGAAGCTGATTTAAACAGCATGATCATTACACAGGTGCACCTTGTGCTGGGGACAATAAAAGGCCACTCTAAACTGTGCCGTTTTGTCACACAACACAATGCCACAAATGTTTTAAGTTTTGAGGGAGCGTGCAATTGGCATGCTGACTGCAGGAATTTCCACCAGAGCTGTTGCCAGATAATTGAATGTTAATTTCTCTACCATAAGCTGCCTCCAATGTCGTTTTAGAGAATTTGGCAGTATGTCCAACTGGCCTCACAACCACAGACCATGTGAATGGTGGTGTGTGGGCGAGCGATTTGCTGAAGTCAACGCTGTGAACAACGAGTGCCCCATGGTGGCGGAGGGGTTATGGATGGGCAGGCATAAGCTATGGACAACAAACACAATTGCATTTTATCGATGGCAACTTGAATGCACAGAGATACCATGACGAGATGCTAAGGCCCATTGTCGTGCCATTCATCTGCCGCCATCGCATGTTTCAGCATGATAATGCACAGCCCCATGTCGCAAGGATCTGTAAACAATTCCTAGAAGCTGAAAATGTTCAATTTCTTCCATGGCCTGCATACTCACCAGACATGTAACCCATTGAGCATGTATTGGATGCTCTGGATCGACGTGTACGACAGCGTGTTCCAGTTCCCGCCAATGTCCAGCAACTTCGCACAGCCATTGAAGAGGAGTGGGACAACATTCCACAGGCCACAATCAACAGCCTGATCAACTCTATGCGAAGGAGATGTCGCGCTGCATGAGGCAAATGGTGGTCACATCAGATACTGACTTTTTTTTTTTATCCACGACCCTACCTTTAAAAAAAAAAAAAGGTATTTGTGACCAACAGATGCATATCTGTATTCCCAGTCATGTGAAATCCATAAATTAGGGCCTAATGATTTTTTTTCAAATGACTGATTTCCTTATGTGATCTGTAACTCAGTAAAATCTTTGAAATTGTTGCATGTTGCATTTTATATTTTTGTTCAGTATAGTTCCCGAGCACCCAAGAAATTTCTATACAATAGGTTAGTCTGGTAGCACTCTTGAGGCTATGTTCCAATTCTGTTCTTCTGATTGGCTTTCTTCTATGCTCTGGGTAGAAATCAAGGATCTAAGATTTAATTCCTCCTAAATTAAACTTGGGATCGAATCTTATAAAGGGCGACTAATTTCACCGATCTCGTAATGAATGGGTGCTATGATGCGATGATGAAAGTATGTACCACATCTCTTTCTCTCTCTTTCACTCTCTTCTCGATCTCACTCTCTGGGAAGAGGCTAAAGGGTCCGGCTTTCTGTCTGAGCTACATACAGTGGGGAGAACAAGTATTTGATACACTGCCGATTTTGCAGGTTTTCCTACTTACAAAGCATGTAGAGGTCTGTAATTTTTTATCATAGGTACACTTCAACTGTGAGAGACGGAATCTAAAACAAAAATCCAGAAAATCACATTGTATGATTTTTAAGTAATGAATTTGCATTTTATTGCATGACATACGTATTTGATACGTCAGAAAAGCAGAACTTAATATTTGGTACAGAAACCTTGTTTTGCAATTACAGAGATCATACGTTTCCTGTAGGTCTTGACCAGGTTTGCACACACTGCTGCAGGGATTTTGGCCCACTCCTCCACACAGACCTTCTCCAGATCCTTCAGGTTTCGGGGCTGTCGCTGGGCAATATGGACTTTCAGCTCCCTCCAAATATGTTCTATTGGGTTCAGGTCTGGAGACTGGCTAGGCCACTCCAGGACCTTGAGATGCTTCTTACGGAGCCACTCCTTAGTTGCCTTGGCTGTGTGTTTCGGGTCGTTGTCATGCTGGAAGACCCAGCCACGACCCATCTTCAATGCTCTTACTGAGGGAAGGAGGTTGTTGGCCAAGATCTCGCGATACATGGCCCCATCCATCCTCCCCTCAATACGCTGCAGTCGTCCTGTCCCCTTTACAGAAAAGCATCCCCAAAGAATGATGTTTCCACCTCCATGCTTCACGGTTGGGATGGTGTTCTTGGGGTTGTACTCATCCTTCTTCTTCCTCCAAACACAGTGAGTGGAGTTTAGACCAAAAAACTCTAGATGGTCCTTGGCAAACTTCAGACGGGCCTGGACATGCGCTGGCTTGAGCAGGGGGACCTTGCGTGCGCTGCAGGACTTTAATCCATGACGGCGTAGTGTGTTACTAATGGTTTTCTTTGAGACTGTGGTCCCAGCTCTCTTCAGGTCATTGACCAGGTCCTGCCGTGTAGTTCTGGGCTGATCCCTCACCTTCCTCATGATCATTGATGCGCCACGAGGTGAGATCTTGCATGGAGCCCCAGACCGAGGATGATTGACCGTCATCTTGAACTTCTTCCATTTTCTAATAATTGCGCCAACAGTTGTTGCCTTCTCACCAAGCTGCTTGCCTATTGTCCTGTAGCCCATCCCAGCCTTGTGCTGGTCTACAATTTTATCCCTGATGTCCTTACACAGCTCTCTGGTCTTGGCCATTGTGGAGAGGATGGAGTCTGTTTGATTGAGTGTGTGGACAGGTGTCTTTTATACAGGTAACGAGTTCAAACAGGTGCAGTTAATACAGGTAATGAGTGGAGAACAGGAGGGCTTCTTAAAGAAAAACTAACAGGTCTGTGAGAGCCGGAATTCTTACTGGTTGGTAGGTGATCAAATACTTATGTCATGCAATAAAATGCAAATTAATTACTTAAAAATCATACAATGTGATTTTCTGGATTTTTGTTTTAGATTCCGTCTCTCACAGTTGAAGTGTACCTATGATCAAAATTACAGACCTCTACATGCTTTGTAAGTAGGAAAACCTGCAAAATCGGCAGTGTATCAAATACTTGTTCTCCCCACTGTACGTTAAAGAGATTTTAGGGGCATCCCAGACCTAAAATGATTGCCCAACTCACCCGCACCCCCTCAGTCACAGGCCCATTGGCCTCATACTTTAGGAAGCTGGTGCAACATGTATAGCCAGCAGTTAAGTTTTGGCAAAATAATACTTTTTAGAAAAATGTATTCTAGATTACAAGGGGTCAAAGTTAAGAAGGTAGAAGACAGACATTTGGCTATCATCATTTTGAGTGGTTATTGTATCTCAATTTCCTTGTAAGGCTGAATTATTCAATGTGTCTGATCATAGGGATAAGTGATGGGAGTTGTTCATTCTCCAGTAAGTCTCATTACTGATATGAGTAGAGGGTTTTATTTCTCCCGTAAGAGATTGAGAGGAATTATGTCATGCTGAATTGAATGACTGTGGATGCCATTCATACCATCCTCATGCCTGTGGTATAATGCAATGTCATGTGGAATGCACATGTAAGTACTATATTGTTGCACAGGAATCTTTTGAGTTGGCATTTAAAATTGGTCATATTTTTATTGATGACAATTCAATACTTTTTATCTCATGGAGACATGCCCTGGTCAGTGAGTTGCCGGTACAATATTTTATTCTAATCACCTGTGTCTTTCTTCCTTTTTGACCCTGCAGGGATGCCATACGCCATGTTAAGATAAAGACCAAGACGACAGTGTTGAACATGCTAAAGCGGTTGGACAAAATCCGGTTCCGGGGCCAGCGGCCAGACGTGTTCCTGGATCTGGGTGAATCGCCCAACACATCTGACACTGAATGTAGCGAAGAGATTCTGATGAAGCCTCGGCCCTTGCTTAAAATTAAAGACACTGAAGAACTGCAAGACCCTGTGAGTGTTCCTGTAAGTGAATATTGGTATTATAATATAACCACAGAAATTCTATCTCTTCAGACTCTTCACTTCCCCTAATTCTCTCTCAAACAAAATACATCTTTGTTTTGCATTCCTAGTCTAGTTTGACATCTTCCAGATAACTTCATGAAGTCCACTCACTCGCCATCTCGAGGTGCCGCCGCCAGTTTTGATGGAATTTTGGCCAAAATGTCCCACTTTTGATGTTTATTCAACCCCCTTCCTGTTGATTTAGTAGAGGATTGAAAGACTTCCAACCTCTGTCTGCGTCACTGCAGGCCTTAGTCAGACTAGAGTGGACATGTTCCAGGGCCTTGCCGCAGTGTACTACCAGCCAACTCAACATCCCTGAGTGCATTAGAAGAACAACTATATTTTTCAATTATCTTATTATTTCATTTGTCTGCATGTTCTGGTGCATTCATGTTCATATATTTTTTGAGAGAGGTTGATAAAACTTCTTGATGTTCTTTGAAGATAGGGAAATATCTTTCATTCCAAACTTTGATTTCAAACAGGTCAAAGATTTTATGAGTCATTTGATCACGTCATCACACACTGGGCCACCTTGTTGGCATCTTAATGAAATGCCCCAAAAAGTGTGATAAAAAAATAAGTTGTATTCTGAAAAAAGACGTGCAAACGTGGCACTGGTGCGAATTCTCTGATAGGCGATCTGGTTACTGAAGTCAGGACCCAACTTGCCCATCGAGTCTATAAGAATGGACCGTTGGAGAAGTTGGGCCTTTCATGATCTCTGTATCTCGCACAAACTCCGACCTAGAAAGCCTCTGCAGCGGAATTAGGGTTAAACACAGCCCTTGTAATGTCTAACCACTTAACAACAAACATGTCTTGGTACTGGGAAACTGGGCTTAGGCCAGTACAGTACAGTGCCCTGTTTGTTTGGGACTTGTTGTCATGAAAACAGGAACAAGGTGGGTCTTCTCACACTGGTATTTATTATAATCTTGACACCTCAGTCGTTATCTTTTTGACTACTGAGAACTGAAGTCGGATAGCCGTTCCAGATGTATTTACCTCCATAGCAGGCTTGTAATATGTCACTATTTAACTCTTTGTTGCACTTTAGTGCTTTTATGGGGTACATATAATTAACAGTAAGGTCTAATTTACACAGATGGAATAAATTAATGTACATTAATAGGGCACATTTCTCAATTAGCAGACCTAGTGAATTGGGTCACTGCTTCTCTGGGTAATGGTGCGAGGGATGGTGTTAATGTACTTCTATTACTAAATTACTACAGAGCAGACAAGCAGTACTTTCCGATCTTAATTGCACTCTCAAAGTAGCCTTAAATCTGGCCTAGATATGGCATATTCAAAGCTAATATAGAGTTTGGAAAATATGTGCCGTATGCAATCATTGAAAAACATCATGTTGCAGTTGCTACCTACACACCACCTTATTGGTGCTCAGACCTTCATGTCGAAGAAAATTATATGAATGGAATGTGCTGTTCTGGTTGTCTTTTAATGGTCCCTAAGGGATGTTTCAAAATGTCTGTCAACATTCTTCTCATGTCAGTCATTGTTGCTAACTTGTTTTAGTGCAATAGTGGAAGACTGAGACCTGGCTTTGAAGAGTCTTATTCATTAATAGATTACACAGTACGTTGCTGTACAGTAGCTAATTATAATATCTCTTGTGGAAATGTAACAGCTTTACTCATCTGAAAGGAGACCTTTTGATCAGAGCTGGGCTTGTGGGATCTGCCCCTTCCTCTCCCACTCATCGTTACTAAAGTGCACTGATTTCCCTCCTGGTGCGAGCGGTCTTTGCATATTCTTATTCTTGTCCCCCTGCTGAGAGGATGTGAAATGAAATCATCTAGATGTTTCCTCTTTTCTTCACTGTCTCAGCTCTGTTGTGTCTGAGTAGCAGAGTGCCAACACTAGTGACTATCTCAATGTAACTCTCTGTGTGGCTATCCTTGTGGAGTTTCACTTTCCCAATCTCCTTTGTTTCTCACTCTCTCGCTCTGTTCCTCTCTCTGTGTGTTGGGTCATGATTCAGGTGATAGTCTGCATACACAATTACACTGCAGTTTGAGCCAGGCTGGATGGTGCAGGGAGAAACTGCAGGGTGAAATGGAGTCTTCTGCTGTCAGCTTGCCCACATTTATCTGTGTGTGTGTGTGTGTGTGTGAGAGAGTTTTGAGGTGCTGTGTGCAGGTGTTTTGAACCAGAGCCCACAGTAGCGCACATCGGCAGGGACGTTATCCTTCTCTCCTCACCTCTGCATGTTCTTGTGTGTGTGCCCACATCCAGGCTGGTCCGGGGACACTTGCTATGGCTGCAGCCATCCAGGACTACCAGAGGACTGAGACAGATGGACTCAACGAGATGAAAGGCCACCTGGAAATTGCCTTACTGGAAAAGCACTTCCTACGTGAGTATTGCACTATTTTTCAGTCTAGGTTTAAGTAGAAGTTTGTAAAACCTCTAGCAGTAAGGTTTTGATTTGCAAAAAGGGAAAATCTCTTCACGTTTGTTAGATTGCCAATCCACACAGCAGCTTTGGATATCTGTCTTTCATGTCAAGGTGTCTGTTAGTTGGTGAACTCATTAGGATTTGCGTGTAAATGTAATTTGTCTTGCCTTCAGGGCTCTCCTGGCTGCAGAATTAGATCTGTACTGGCTCATATAGCCCTCTTACGCCTGGCAACTTGAGTGTTAGTCTCTTATATTAGATCAACTTAGGCTTATTACTCAAGCTAGGTCAGTGATCATAGTATCTGTGAGTGACCATAGTCCTATATAGGGATGAGCACAGTTATTCGAATATCCGAACGGACGTTAAGTATTCGATTACTTGGGAGAGTATTCATTTTTGAGAATAAAATAGCCCTATTTTAACAATGAAAATGCTTTGTCTTAAGTTAAGGAAAGGTATCTGTGACATTGCTACAGAGCCTACAAGGATAGACCATTACATTTTACATTTGTATAAAATAGTTTTTATGCGTGGCGCCCGGTAGCCTACACCATTTCACATGCAGCTCAATCAAAGTGGCGCTACAGAGGCTCCATGTGTAGCAAGTTAAGTGGGAGATTTCTAATCAATACAAAATGGAATAAAAATTACGGAATTACGTTGGCTAAATGAGAAGGAGTAGGCTGCAATGATCTACCAACAGGTAGGCTGTTTCATATGAATGGACTATTAGCTATCTAGCTTCTTTACAACGATTTGATTTTGCATGTATTACAACTATCCGGATATCCCAAAAAATATCATGATATTATTCGACACATTGAGGAGATGGAAGTACAGAAGTGGTGTGTGGCCTTCATTTCACCTCAGCCCTCCCTCCATCTGGGATGCAGGCTGCGTGTCAGCAGTATGGGCTGGTGGCTGGTCCTCATTGTAGAGCCCATTGTCCTCTGTCTAGCACCAAAGGGTACTAATGGGTAGAGTGCAATCGCCAAATGTACTGTTGCTGCTCTACTGAATGTATAGTGACTCTTTTTCTAATAATCAGATTTCAGATTTCCACATTTGGTGCTGAAGTTGATTATCCAATGACTGTGAGAGGAGCAGCTTGTGGATTTGCAATGCAATTGTTGTTTGTCGGCCTTGTTTTGAGCGCTGGCCCTGCTTTGCCATGAGCCTTTAGGGAGGTGGTTAGTGATTGAGTAAATGATCAGCTTTGTCCTTTAATTCTGCTTTGATGAGTCGGTAATTTAATAATAATATATGCCATTTAGAAGACTCTTTTATCCAAAGCGACTTACAGTAATGCTTGCAGCTCTTTTGCCAATTATTTGCATATCTGATACCTGTCCAATCTTTTCCCTAATGTGTAAACAGCAACAGAACACATGGAATCTGATCTTTTGAGCTCCGATTTATACCACATCCATATGTGGATCTCAATCCTGATACAGTTCTGATGCTCCATATGTGACCTCAGTCTGGACGCTCAGATTTTTTGCACATGACCTGCCGTTACCACGACAACTACCCAAAATTGAAAGGAACAGTGACAGGAAATGAGAATTGCATCTGTGTGATACTTCAGAGGCTACATCAATGTGAATGGGCACATCTGATAAGGGTCAAATGTAAAACTGAGTGTGGACAGTCAGAAAAAAAGATCAGATATGGAAAGAAAATAAGAATTGGGTTTTTAGGGTGTCGGGATGCGCAAGAGATTAACCCTATGCTGATAAAAAAATTGTGAAACACACTACAGCACACACAATCCTTACCAGGTAATAAAGCCACAATATGTAACTTTTGGGCGACCTGACCAAATTCGCATAGAAATGTGAGTTTTATATATCTGTCATTCTCATTGAAAGGAAGTCTAAGAAGTGGTAGATATGTAATGTGTGCTATTTCTATGCTTCCTGTTAAGTATAGTTTTTGCATCTTTTACTTTCGGTTTTGTACACCAGCTAAAAATACATAATTTTTGGTTATGGAAAATATACTTTTGTGTGTATATATAGTGTATGTGGACACCCCTTCAAATTAGTGGATTCTGCTATTTCAGCATCACCCATTGCTGACATGTGTATAAAATCTCCATAGACAAACATTGGCAGTAGAATGGCCTTACTGAAGAGCTCAGTGAATTTCAACGTGGCACCGTCACAGGAAGCCACCTTTCCAACAAGTCAGTTCATAAAATTTCTGCTCTGCCAGAGCTGCCCCAGTCAACTGTAAAGTGCTGTTCTTGTGAAGTGGAAACGTCTAGGAGCAACAACGGCTCAGCGGCGAAGTGGTAGGCCACACAAGCTCACAAAACGGGACCGCCGAGTGCTGAAGCGCGTAGTGTGTAAAAATAGTCTGTCCTCGGTTGCAACACTCACTACAGAGTTCCAAACTGCCTCTGGAAGCAACATCAGCACAATAAATGTTTGTCGGGAGCTTCATGAAATGGGTTTCCATGGCCGAGCAGCCGCACACAAGCCTAAGATCACCATGCGCAATGCCAAGCGACGGCTGGAGTGGTGTAAAGCTTGCCGCCATTGGACTCTGGAGCAGAGGAAACGCGTTCTCACGAGTGAGGAATCACGCTTCACCATCTGGCAGTCCGACAGACGAATCTGGGTTTGGCGGATGCCAGGAGAACGCTACCTGCTCGTAATGCATAGTGCCAACTGTAAAGTTTGGTGGAGGAGGAATAATGGTCTGGGGCTGTTTTTCATGGTTTGGGCTAGGCCCCTTATTTCCAGTGAAGGGAAATCTTAACGCTACAGCATACAATTACATTCTAGACGATTCTGTGCTTCCAACTTTGTGGCATCAGTCGAACCCCATCGAACACCTTTGGGATGAATTGGAACGCCAGGCCTAATCGCCCAACATCAGTGCCCGACCTCACTAATGCTCTTATGGCTGAATGGAAGCAAGTCCCCGCAGCAATGTTCCAGCATCTAGTGGAAAGCCTTCCCAGAAGTTGAGGCTGTTATAGCTGCAAAGGGGGGACCAACTCCATATTAATGCACATGATTTTGGAATAAGGTGTTCGATGAGCAGGTGTCCACATACTTTTGGTCATGTAGTATATACCACAGTGGTTTAGATGGTACAATGATTCTCTACACTATACTACTATACTTGTTTTGTCACAAAAAATGAAATTTGCGACCTATTAGAATTTTAGCAACCAGGAAATGGCGGCGCGATTTCTGCATAGTGCATCTTTAAGTTAAACACACCCGACCGCAGTGATGTTTACACACATGCACAGCACACACTGCATTGCTGATCAATTGAGGCCAATCTGCCTCTCGATCAATACATTTGTCTAACAGACAGTCCATGTTGTGATATCATCAGCCTCTACAACTGCGCATACAACAGTGTTGCCTACCCTTTTGAGATGGATACAATTCACATTGATTTAGTGTTTGTCCTCGTATGTGTATTTGGATAGGTTTTTCATTAATACCTTGGCTATGTTGTTTACCATTTCCCCTAAATAGCTTGGATTTCACACTCGCAATCTGTCATTTTACACAACCTGCCACAGGAAGAGCCTTGCAGTGAGAGAGAGCCAGGAATGTTTATTTTGTATTAGTTTTCCCCCCCCTTGCTCTCTTGATGTGTAAATCCTAGAGAGACCTCTGCACGTCACAACATTTTAAATAATATTCAGCATTTCACAATAAATAATAATGTAGGGAGGCGATCATCCACTTTGAGGGGCACCGGCAGTGTGTGTGTGCTCACTCGTCCTGAGGGCGCTGCAGTGGGGGAGGACATGAAAGGTCAGACGGGGACCTTCTTACTGTGCCAGTAAATAAAAGCAGTGGTTATTAATAGGGGATATTACATAAGCTACTCGACTCAGAAGAAAGGCAGCCAGGTATTGAAGTTAGTCTGGTTCACTCGTACAGAGACTGGAGGATAGCAGTAGTACTAATGGTTACTTCAGTAGCATTCTGTATGACCACTCCCTTGCTCTTGGTAACTATTAACCTATTCTGGCTAGAAAGCACAATGCATTTTTATAGTCTTCGAACCCAACCTCGTCTGTTGACACGCTTGGGCGTGTGTAACCTAGCGTAGCAGGTGTAGAAAGATGCCTGAGCAGAGTCCCTACTTCAGTTTTTCAGGGGTTGAAAATACTTTCTGCCAACGCCGCTAAGGGTGGGACCTGTGTAACCAGGGCTACACCTTCAACAATGGCTTAGAATGTTGTAGTTATGTTAGATGGGGTAGTAGCAGTATCAGATGTATTTGAATGTGTTATTTATGGATTATGTTCTTGTAAACACTGCTAGTAAAGTAGCCAAGGTTCTGTTGCACTTTTTATATAACAGCTTGCCCCCAGAGATATCAGGGGATGTGGAGTGGATAACAAGTAACTGTCCTTTGGTGCCATGAGGCAGAACCAGTGTAGGATTGTTTCCAGGTTCCTCTGCTAGTCTCTGGCTCCAGGCCAGCACAAGGGAGAGTCACATGAGTCCACCTCCTCCTGTGTGACATTGTGAAATGCCTGGGTGAGGTTGCATAGCGATACCTAAGGAATCTCCAGGCCGGCCTGAAGACGTCATACCACTCGCTGTTTACTTGTTGTTAAGCATGGCAGACAGCTCGGGTTTCTCAGGGAAAAGTATTAGGGCGTGAAGAGATGCTGCATTTCCTGGCTGGCATTGGTCTGTTGACTCACATTTCTATACCCCTGTAGGCCTATTTGTTAGACACTGATTCTGGGACAGTAGGTTATTGTTGTATGATTTTCCCCCTGTCATCTACCGCCAATGTGTGACAATACATAGCTTTATGAACGAAGCGAAGACCTCACATAGAACACTATTGAAAAATATATATAAATATGATATATATATTTTGTACTTTTTACCCCTTTTTCTCCCCAATTTCGTGATATCCAATTGGTAGTTACAGTCTTGTCCCATCGCTGCAACTCCCGTACGGACTCGGGAGAGGCGATGGTCGAGAGCCATGCGTCCTCCGAAACACGACCCTGCCAAGCCGCACTGCTTCTTGATACACTGCTCGCTTAACCCGGAAGCCAGCCGCACCAATGTGTCAGAGGAAACACTGTACAACATGCGCCCGGCCTGCCACAAGGAGTCACTAGAGCGCGTTGGGACAAGGACATCCCGGCTGGCCAAACCCTCCTCTAACCCGGACGACGCTGGGCCAATTGTGCACCGCCTCATGGGTCTCCTGGTCGCGGCCGGCTGCGACACAGGTGGGATCAAATCCAAATCTTTAGTGATAGACTGCTGCGACACTCGGGAGGCCCAATATTGTAATTCTAACTAGTAGAGCATTACAGGCTAGATACCGAACTCTAACGAGCCAGTGTAACGGGAGTAAAAAACCTGTTGTTTACCCTGTTAGCCACTGATAAAGATACAGCACCTCCCTTAACATACCGGTAGGTGTCCAGTGAAACTGACAGTTGGACATTTACTATACTATGATAAAAGACGAGAGAGCGACCTCAACAGCGTTGAAGACGTTAACAAAAAGTGTCTTGTGTTGGCAGCTAGCCAAAACAAGGCACTGTGGGAAAGCAGAATTCAGGAAGTCGGAGATTCATTTCAGTTATATTGGAAACTGGGTACAACAACTTTAAAACCCACCTCTGGCTCAGAAAAATCTGAAGTGAAGATTAAATGGCTTTTAGATATGGGCCTATTGGGCGACTAAAACACTCGCTGTCATAGAAACATACCCAGAGCTGTGGTTCCCTGTCTCCCCCTGCTCCCCCAGTCCCCATGTCCAGAGGCTTGGCCAGGCATGGGAAGCCATGCATGTGATAATGAGAGGATGCTCTCTGGCACATTGTTAAGTAAAGGCCTCTATGCAAATGTTTGACTTACATAACTAGGCTATCTGGGGCGTCAGTGGCTTTCTATTCTCCCTCCTGGCTCTGCAGCAACCCTAGCAGCTACTGGTTAGCAGGTTAGCATACCGTGCGGCACCCATTCAGAAAAAGCAGTCAGTCATATAGAAACAGAGGTGGTGACCTGAAAAGGCCTTGTACAGTAGGGCTTTATGGGGGCCAAACCCATTGGTGAAGTTGAGAATTGGAGGCTAAGAGGGATCGAGAGAGAGATTGTCTGTTAGAGTGGAGGATACTGCCTTAATGTTGCTGGACCCCAGGGAGAGTAGCTGATGGGGATCCTTAATGAAATACAAATACTTAAATGGTGTGAACATCGTCTCACTCAACAAGAGGTAGACCTGAACATTCTCTTTTAGAGACAGTTTGTTAATGCTTTAGACGGGGTCATCTTTGAAATGGATTCAACATCATGTCAGTTACGTTCAGTACATTCAGGTACTTCCATCCCACGTGATACCAGGAAGAGGATGTGGTTTACACCAGTCTCGTGGTGGCCCAGTCACAGTTGATGTAGCAAGAAACAAACGATAGATCAGGATGTGGATGCGCTAAAGAGTAAGAACCTGTTTTCTGCCTTCAGATGACTCATACTGTTCAGATGTCTAAATTAAGAACTATCACCTAGGCCTTGTTCAGCTCCTTGGTTTCTGGGCTGAAGTTGTTGCTAACAAGATGGGTGGAAATTGATGTGAACAACAGGGCTTTTTGCTCTTTCTTTTGGGTGACGCTGTGGTGAAATCATAAAACAACTATGACTATAGGAGAGAAGTTACTTCAAGGCCTTAGCCATGATGTCACTGCCCTGCTAAGGTGGACGGGGGCGGCTATGCTCCATTTTGTTCCTCATTTATCAAGGGGAACACTTTAATATTTATTCCGCCAAGGGTGTCATAGGTTGTGTTGCTATGGTGGCAGATTTTCCAATTAGCTTGATGTTGTGTGGTAGGTTCAGAAAATGTCTATTATCCAACTGTGTACATTTACATTTTACATTTTAGTCATTTAGAATGTAATTTCTTATTAGCATTTTTTCATAAGGTAATGAAGTGAACCATCCTCTGTAGAGTAAATGTCACTAGTCATGAAAACACGTGAAAATAATACTTTTTGTTATATAAATGTAACAGTAACATTTGAAAGGACCATACAGTACAGTAACTGCCAAACACACAACAACAATGCTAAGCCTCATCCCCTGTATCATTATTTTAGCTTGGTCAGGTTAGAAAGTGTCTTTTAAAACCCTTAGCCTACAATTTCTGTGCCCGCGCAGAAATCTAATTAAACATAATACAACAATCCCCATCAAAACCTGTCTGTTTAAGCTAGAGATATCTGGGGGTTTTGCATGGGCTGCGTCTCAAGCCACCGTAACCGCCAATATCGCCCTTCCGCATCTGCGGTGAAAGGTGGCAGAGCTAGAGCGGTGTTTGATAGACCATGAGACATCCCGAAAATCGGTCTTCTCACGAAAACGTCTGTAGCGTCCGAACGGTTTGGCCTAAAAACTATTATGACCACTTTATTGACAGGTGAGACTCCCACGAACGCGATGGTGCTCTAGGACGCTCACAAGCCTCACAAGACTCGTCTGAAGGTCCCCGGTACCAGTTTAAGAAAATGAATGGAAGTATATATGGAGATAGATTAGTGCCTAAAATAAGGGGATAAATACATGTAAAAACAAATAAAATTGTTTCCTGATCTTTCTTATATCTCTCAGATATAGGACCGACACTTCAGAACAAACTTCCTTTTGATTTTTTTGGGGGACTATCTGTTCCATGTATTGAATCTGTTATTCAGATTCAATACATTCAATTCAATTCTATTGGCTAATAGCAGTAATGCCAAATTCAATGTTTCATCCAATTTTATATATATGTTTTATACCTTAAGGGGTCTTAAAATTCAAAATCAAATAGCTAAATAATCCTTGGCATGACCGTCTGTTGTCCAAGGTGACCTTGTGGTAAGCTGGTAACAACACTAAGCTGTTATAACAGCCAGGCAGGCAGTCACCTTCAAGCTCAGACGTTGCTCAACCTAGAACTTTACAACCGGTACCACTCATTCCCTCTAGTAGGTCCTTTATCAATTTCTTGTGGAGTTGAGCTTGCGAGGTGAACTTTCTCCCAGTACAGTGAACAGATTGGGGGCCATACAGTAGCTGCAAATACTAGCTCTCTTTCTAATTTCTCCACTTTCTCCTGAACTCTCTTTCCTCTCCTCCTCCCCCTCCTCTGTAGTATCTCTCTTGGCCTTGGTCTTATTTTTTCACTAATCTCTCCCTCCATTCTTTTACATCTCTCCTCTGTCCCACTCTCACCAACCGCATCAGGAGATGCAAAGTGGACCAGAATTGGCCTGTACGTTGCAGTTGACACATTATGGAATGGGTTTATGAGAATGTTCCCTTTTTAATGCCAACGGCTAAAGGAGCGGACTCGTGAGAAATAAGCCGTTTAAATCATGCCACATACTCGAGATGCCTTGCCTGACCAAATCAGTTCTGCATAGGTCCAATCTAACATCTTGTAATGCTGAAACTAAAACTGAAGGACTACAAGCTGGTCTGGAAGTGACTGTTTGTTTTTAGCCACCTGCCCGTGGCTTTCTCCTCGGTCAACTGACAGACCAGGACAGTTGACATTGACATAGTTGATACCCTGTTGCCTACCAGTCTAGCTCGCTCTTATTGCCTTCACCTATCACTTTTAAATCATATCAAATAATTATTTATCTTGGGGATTAAAAAAGTACAATGAGGAAAATAGTCTTGAGATCCATTGTTTTATGTATGTTATACTGTGGTCATGGGGGGGAACATCGCTTATGAAAAGGACATTTCTCTCTCGTCTACGGTCATAGTTCAATTACAGTGATAAAGTAGGTTGAGGTGTTCTCTGCCAGAACGCTGTGCTACATTCAACAGGTTCTAAATGCTTTACTTCATCTTCCTCTTCCCCTCTCTGCTCGGTCAAGTAACATCTCAATGGTTTGGGGACTGTAAATATAAATATAGGCAAACATCTCTGTTCCCAGGGCTAGGCAACCCTGTTCCTAAAGTGCAGCATATACTTATTTTAGTTCTAACCAGGCACCGCATCTGATTCTACCAATAACCTCATCAACTGTGCTAATTGATCAATATCGGTGACTGGCTAAAGATTTACAAGTTTGTACAGGTGCCTGTGGCAGTGACTCACCAGGACCAAGTTAGGTAACAGTTAGAAATGTGTATTGGCTGAGCCAAACTTATGGGCTTTCATTGCTCTATTTTTCAGAGGAGGAATTGAGGAAACTTAGAGAAGAAACCAATATAGAGACACTGAAACAGGAGCTGGAGAAAGAGAGATCGAAAAGGCTGGACTTGGAACAGAAACTGAACTTGGAAATTCTCAAAACGAGGTAAGAGGCATGTGCGCACGCTCCGCTGCTGGCTTCCATGTGCCGGTCCCTGTGTGTGCCGGTCCCTGTGTGTGCCGGTCCCTGTGTGTGCCGGTCCCAGAGTATGTGAGCGGAGCGTGCCCAATTTGACTGGAGCGAGATTCCCAAAGGCTGGAGCGTCGGCCTTCTCGCCCGCTCCAGTAGCGCTCACTTCACGAGCTCAGGGCACGCCGTCCCAGCATGCATTTGTAGTCTACTTGTGTGCTGCTATAGCCCCTTGCTTTAGCTACTGTCATGGAATTCGCTAAATATTTTCATAAAGAAACTGATAAAACACACAGGTGCAAAATCAAAGTGACTTACAAAGATGAGGACCAAGAGGAGGAGTGCGGTGATGTGTTGTCCACAACTAAAGAATCATTGTGGAATCTGAAAAGACACATATCCCGAAAGCATGATGGTGTACTTACTACGTACACATGCAAAAAAAAAAAGGGAACAAGGTGGGTAACTAATTAACAGATAATTGTGTCAATGTAGCAAAGTATTTATAAACAAAAAATCTGTTATCTTAAAAGTTTCCTTCATTTTTGTTCTATTATCTATACAATAGGCCATCATTGATTTTGGCCCAATAGGCCTGGCATATTCCTACTTTCAAGGAGCTTTGTGTTTTGATTGGGTTATTTTGCCTAAAAACCTTTAGGCCTACCTATAACAATAAATAAAGAATAATAAAAAACCACTATGCATCCCTGCCCAGCCTGGCAAGCGTGGCCAAAAGGGTGTTTAGCGTCCCCAGTGACTCTGCAAGCGTGGAGAGGATATTCTCCGCTGCTGGCCTGCTCTCCAGGCACCATCGCATGAGCCTGAAGCCACATACTCTGACCAAACTCGTGTTTCTAAAAATGAATTCAAAGGCTGAGCCTAATAAGGCATTTTTCATTTAATTTGTATTTCATTCTAAGTAGGTCACAGCCTATATGCACAATTTATAGACCATAATGATTTAATACAACAAAATGTTGTTTAAATGCTGAGCGCTTTATGTCCGTGTGTGTGTCGGTCCCTGTGTGTGTGTGTGTGTCGGTCCCTGTGTGTGTGTGTGTGTGTGTCGGTCCCTGTGTGTGTCGGTCCCTGTGTGTGTGTGTGTGTGTGTGTCGGTCCCTGTGTGTGTGTCGGTTCCTGTGTGTGTGTGTCGGTCCCTGTGTGTGTATGTGTGTGTGTGTGTGTCGGTCCCTGTGTGTGTGTGTGTGTGTGTGTGTGTGTCGGTCCCTGTGTGTGTCGGTCCCTGTGTGTGTCGGTCCCTGTTTGTGTGTCGGTCCCTGTTTGTGTGTCGGTCCCTGTTTGTGTGTCGGTCCCTGTGTCTTGTCGGTCCCTGTTCAAAAATAGAGCCTCTCCCTGGAGTTGGGTGTGGGAATTTGTCAAGAAGCCGAGCCAGGCTGCCAATAAGCAGTCATGCACGTAGTGACTCCCTCAATACCATAGCCTTTGTAACACTAAACCCAAAGGTCTCTAATGTGATATGTCTAACGCATTCAATATAAATCACATCTGTGTCTGTGAAGTCTCCATTTGCTTTATATGGAAAAATCTCTGTGCCAAAATCATTTTGAAGGCTAGAAAAAAACGTTAATGTCATCTTTCTTATTCCATCTCTTTTCCTTTGTGATAAGTGACACCAATATTTTATTAAGCATTTTGCGTTCACTTGTCTGGCACAATAATGTCTCAATAAGGTAATGTGTTTTTCTGAAGCCATGGTTAATGCTCTACCTCCTACTAATGCTTAGTCTCTCCTGTTCCTAGACCAGAAGATTCCGCTCCACAGCCACCCAGAGCAACACCTGCAGCTCCCACCGCCAACAGTACAGGTCAGCCAGAAACGGGGATAAAGATACGGGTTATGTGAATCATGACCGACCAGCTCATTCACAAATCTTTAGAATGTCTGTCATTACAGACTTGACACTGCGTATCCCAGAGGCTTCCAGCACCATAACACTCCACCTCGCTCACCATTCAAATTCACATGACCTGTCTAATAAGGGTTCGGAATGGAGGCTAGGCGCTGGAGACGAGTTGAAAGAGTGACTCGTCTCTTCTGCCTGTCTTTTGGGCTCTCTGAATCTCAGGGCTCGGCATCTCTGTGTGGGAGTTAGAGGTGAAGCTATGTGCTTTTCTTAGCCTCTGCTCGCTACCCATCAAAAACCAATCTCTCCCCTCCTCTTCCCTGGTGTGTGGGTTACTCACGTTTGTACATCACTCGCGTTGCAATGCGCACTTGCTTGTGTGTGTGTGTGTGTGTGTGTGTGTGTGTGTGTGCCACACGCAGCACAAACAGGAAGTTTGTAAGTGGGAGTGCTCCAGTGAAGGTGTGGGATGAATTTCATCCCTCTCTCTCTCTGTAGGGAATGTCACACATTTATATAAACGTGTATGAATGCGGCTGTGGAACATTGCCTTTCTACTCCCCTGTGACCTGAAATCCTGATTTTTATCTCACACCAGGGTTCTTCACTTAATTCAGTCAGCCTTGTTTTTAGATGAGGGTTTCTTTGTACTGCTAGTGGCTGCTTTAACTCCTCAAATGGGTATTGTCCCTCCCCCACAAGAAATAGGCTAGTATGGTTAATAAAATGCATTATGTAGGCCTAGTGCAAGCTGTAGCTTTTAAAAAATCTGTAGAGAATAAGATGTTTCACCGTATGGAGACTGTCTGGGGCTGCCCTATAAATCACATTTACCTGAAAGCCTCAACTCCAATGGTTGCTTACTTTTCTTGTCAGACAACGTATTCAGGTATTTGATAATCTCGGAAACCCAGAACAGAAATCTTGTGTAATTGCGTCAGATGCTTGATTAGGTTATGAGATAAGATAATAATGAGACTAGCAAAGTCTCCAGCCCCTTAAACGGAAACCCTCAGCCAAAGCATGGGTCAAATGTCCCATTTTATTAAATACTAAAGATGCGAATGACTGAAAAATTGGGATTTGTCCAAATGAACAGTGATTAAAAAAATCTGACTCGGAACAAAGTTCCTTGTTAGTCGCCGCATCCCATATTCGGTTGACAGACGCTACGATACCATCCTATGTTATGCACTTGTCTGTCCACAAGAGATTTAAGTATACTGAACAAAATGATAAACGCAACATGCGTCCCCTGTAGCTCAGTTGGTAGAGCTTGGCGCTTGCAACGCCAGGGTTGTGGGTTCGTTTCCCACGAGGGGCCAGTATGCCAAAAAAAAAAATCAACAATTTCAAAGATTTTACGACGTACACGTCGATCCAGAGCATCCAATACATGCTCAATGGGTTACATGTCTGGTGAGTATGCAGGCCATGGAAGAACTGGGACATTTTCAGCTTCCAGGAATGGTGTACAGATCCTTGCGACATGGGGCTGTGCATTATCATGCTGAAACATGAGGTGATGGCGGTGGATGAATGGCATGACAATGGGCATCAGCATCTCATCACAGTATCTCTGTGCGTTCAAATTGGCATCGATATAATGCTATTGTGTTCGTTGTCCGTAGCTTATGCCTACCTTACCCTAACCCCACCGCCACCATGGGCACTCTGTTCACAACGTTGACATCAGCAAATGGCTCACCCACACAACGCTATACACGTGGTCTGCAGTTGTGAGGCCAGTTGGACATACTGCCAAATTCTCTAAAACAATGTTAGAGGCTGCTTATGGTAGAGAAATGTACATTCAATTCTCTGGCAATAGCTCTGGTGGACATTCCTGCAGTCAGCATGCCTATTGCACGCTCCCCTCAAAACTTGAGACATCTGTGGCCTTTTATTGTCCCCAGCACAAGGTGCACCTGTGTAATGATCATGCTGTTTAATGAGCTTCTTGATATGCCACAACTGTCAGGTGGATGGATTACCTTGGCAAAGGAGAAATGCTCACTAACAGGGATGTAAACACATTTGTGTACAAAATCCGCAGAAAAAGCACAAAAAGCTTTTTTCTTTCAATCTTTTATTTCAGCTCGTGAAACATGGGACCAACACTTTACATGTTGCGTTTATACACTGCTCAAAAAAATTAAGGGAACACTAAAATAACACATCCTAGATCTGAATGAATGAAATAATCTTATTAAATACTTTTTTCTTTACATAGTTGAATGTGCTGACAACAAAATCACACAAAAAATTATCAATGGAAATCAAATGTATCAACCCATGGAGGTCTGGATTTGGAGTCACACTCAAAATTAAAGTGGAAAACCACACTACAGGCTGATCCAACTTTGATGTAATGTCCTTAAAACAAGTCAAAATGAGGCTCAGTAGTGTGTGTGGCCTCCACGTGCCTGTATGACCTCCCTACAACGCCTGGGCATGCTCCTGATGAGGTGGCGGATGGTCTCCTGAGGGATCTCCTCCCAGACCTGGACTAAAGCATCCGCCAACTCCTGGACAGTCTGTGGTGCAACGTGGCGTTGGTGGATGGAGCGAGACATGATGTCCCAGATGTGCTTAATTGGATTCAGGTCTGGGGAACGGGCGGGCCAGTCCATAGCATCAATGCCTTCCTCTTGCAGGAACTGCTGACACACTCCAGCCACGTGAGGTCTAGCATTGTCTTGCATTAGGAGGAACCCAGGGCCAACCGCACCAGCATATGGTCTCACAAGGGGTCTGAGGATCTCATCTCGGTACCTAATGGCAGTCAGGCTACCTCTGGCGAGCACATGGAGGGCTGTGCGGCCCCCCAAAGAAATGCCACCCCACACCATGACTGACCCACCGCCAAACCGGTCATGCTGGAGGATGTTGCAGGCAGCAGAACGTTCTCCACGGCGTCTCCAGACTCTGTCACGTCTGTCACATGTGCTCAGTGTGAACCTGCTTTCATCTGTGAAGAGCACAGGGCGCCAGTGGCGAATTTGCCAATCTTGGTGTTCTCTGACAAATGCCAAACGTCCTGCACGGTGTTGGGCTGTAAGCACAACCCCCACCTGTGGACGTCGGGCCCTCATACCACCCTCATGGAGTCTGTTTCTGACCGTTTGAGCAGACACATGCACATTTGTGGCCTGCTGGAGGTCATTTTGCAGGGCTCTGGCAGTGCTCCTCCTGCTCCTCCTTGCACAAAGGCGGAGGTAGCGGTCCTGCTGCTGGGTTGTTGCCCTCCTACGGCCTCCTCCACGTCTCCTGATGTACTGGCCTGTCTCCTGGTAGCGCCTCCATGCTCTGGACACTACGCCGACAGACACAGCAAACCTTCTTGCCACAGCTCGCATTGATGTGCCATCCTGGATAAGCTGCACTACCTGAGCCACTTGTGTGGGTTGTAGACTCCGATTTTATGGTACTCGTGTGATGTGTCTTGGGGAATAAGCAGTGTTGTCTATTTTAATTGGGTGTGATGTCGGGCTGCTATTTGTTTGAATGAGGTGTCTGGTATAGAGCTGTTAGTTAATTGGTTCCAGAGACGTGCCCTAGTGATAATACAGCATGTGGTGAGTGAGAGAGAAAGGTGTTTTGGATACACTTTGATCCAGATGAAGAAATACTGTTGCTAACTTAGGCCTGACCAAAAAAACACAGTAGTGTGCTAACTTAGGCCTGACCAAAATAACACAGTAGTGTGCTAACTTAGGCCTGACCAAAATAACACAGTAGTGTGATAACTTAGGCCTGACCAAAATAACACAGTAGTGTGATAACTTAGGCCTGACCAAAAAAACACAGTAGTGTGCTAACTTAGGCCTGACCAAAAAAACACAGTAGTGTGATAACTTAGGCCTGACCAAAATAACACAGTAGTGTGATAACTTAGGCCTGACCAAAATAACACAGTAGTGTGATAACTTAGGCCTGACCAAAATAATACTTACAGTAGTGTTGTGCTTACAACATTTCATACTACTACAAGCAAAAGTCGTGTAATGTTGAGTTAAATGTTGAGTTGGTCAAATGTATTTCCATTTCAAATAACAGGGTTATTTCCTACAGTATAGGCAGCGGTCACCAACACTAGTCCTGGAAAGGATGTGCAGGCTTTTGTTGCAACCCAGCTCTAACAGACCTGATTCAACAAAACAAAGTCTAACGATATCCCATCCGTTCCTCTGCCCCTGCAGACAAGCAGAAGGAGACCATGTACTCGCGGCTGCAGACATGGCTGTACAACCGGTTTGGAGCGTACATCGAGGACTTCCGCTTCCAGCCGGAGGTGAACACGGTGGAGCCAGATGAGCCGTTAAGCGCTAAGAGGTGAGAACTGCCGCCATAACCACTACGACCTCAGACAACCAATGCTTTCCCTTTGAGAAATGATGTACTTTAGATTCTGACTTCATAATTTCCTCTGTAATTGCTCCCCTCGGCCTCTCCCCTCTCGTTCGATAAAAGTGGCCGACCAGCCCGCCACTGTAGTCATCAGGTTAACCGGCTCAGAGGACAGAGTACATGCTGCTTAGAGAAGGGTAATGAAACTGATGGCTTTGTAATGGGCCTAGAGTCTGTCAGCGTGCTATACATCAGCACCCACCATAAAGTAGCCTGTCATGATGGGAAATACTGTCCTCATGAGCTCACCCTGATGTCTGATTGGCTTTTTATTATAACCTACAGCCAATCCCAGGGCTTTCAGCACAGCAGAGGTTGTAACCATGGTGTTATGGAAGTGGGAGGATTGTCTGACCCCTGGTGGTAGGTTGAGTGTGTTGCAGCTGGCCTTTTGTCATTCTCAGCTTGTTAGGACTGATTAAGGATCAGCTCTCCCTGCTCCAGTTCATACAGTGACCTTTTTGAGTGGAACTGCACCAACTGGCTATGGATCAGTTTTTAGGGCTCCGATTCTTTCTCCGATTCTCAGTCCTCTCCTGAATGACGCAGACTGGAGTCATGGGGACTCTGAATACAAGTACAATAGACAGAGGGGAGAGCAGGAGAGAAAGAGAACACTCAGTGTTCACCATGCCTGTGGAGTCATGGGTAGCCTGACTCAAACTGTCCTGGCTGTAACTTTATCCAAGCACATAAGAGAGGGTGGAGAGGAGAAGAGAAGGAAGGAGCATTCACTGTGCGGCGGTTGAAATGGCCTTGATGTTAGTTTTGGCGGCTGAAAGAGATGTGGAGATGGGATAGAGAGGCAGACAAAAAGACCTTGTCAGACAAGAGATTCTTCCAGGCACCACATACTTTCTCATGAAGGATGCCTAAATGCAGCAAGATCATGTGTACTCTTCCTCCACCAAAACATATCTAAACTCAGCAAAAAAAGAAATGTCCTCTCACTGTCAACTGCGTTTATTTTCAGCAAACTTAATGTAAATATTTGTATGAACATAACAAGATTCAACAACTGAGACATAAACTGAACAAGTTCCACAGACATGTGACTAACAGAAATGGAATAATGTGTCCCTGAACAAAGAGGGGGTCAAAATCAAAAGTAACAGTCAGTATCTGGTGTGGCCACCAGCTGTATTAAGTACATGCAGTGCATCTCCTCCTCATGGACTGCACCAGATTTGCCAGTTCTTGCTGTGAGATGTTACCCCGCTCTTCCACCAAGGCACCTGCAAGTTCCCTGACATTTCTGGGGGGAATGGCCCTATGCCTCACCCTCCGATCCAACAGGTCCCAGACGTGCTCAATGGAATTGAGATCTGAGCTCTTCGCTGGCCATGGCAGAACAATGACATTCCTGTCTTGCAGGAAATCACGAACAGAACGAGCAATATGGCTGGTGGCATTGTCATGCTGGAGGGTCATGTCAGGATGAGCCTGCAGGAAGGGTACCACATGGGGGAGGAGGATGTCTTCCCTGTAACGCACAGCGTTGAGATTCCCTGCAATGACAACAAGCTCAGTCCGATGATGCTGTGACACACCGCCCCAGACCATGACGGACCCTCCACCTCCAAATTGATCCCGCTCCAGAGTACAGGCCTCGGTATAACGCTCATTCCTTTGACGATAAACGAATCTGACGATCAATGTAAAATCACCCCTGGTGAGACAAAACCGCGACTCGTCAGTGAAGAGCACTTTTTGCAAGTCCTGTCTGGTCCAGCAACGGTGGGTTTGTGCCCATAGGCGACGTTGTTGCCGGTGATGTCTGGTGAGGACCTGCCTTACAACATGTCTACAAGCCCTCAGTCCAGCCTCTCTCAGCCTATTGTGGACAGTCTGAGCACTGATGGAGGGATTGTGCGTTCCTGGTGTAAGTCGGGCAGTTGTTGTTGCCATCCTGTACCTGTACCGCAGGTGTGATGTTCGGATGTACCGATCCTGTGCAGGTGTTGTTACACGTGGTCTGCCACTGCGAGGACGATCAGCTGTCCGTCCTGTCTCCCTGTAGCGCTGTCTTAGGGGTCTCACAGTATGGACATTGCAATTTATTGCCCTGGCCACATCTGCAGTCCTCGTGCCTCCTTGCAGCATTCCTAAGGCACGTTCACGCAGATGAGCAGGGGCCCTGGGCATCTTTCTTTTGGTGTTTTTCAGAGTCAGTAGAAAGGCCTCTTTAGTGTCCTAAGTTTTCATAACTGTGACCTTAATTGCCTACCGTCTGTAAGCAGTTAGTGTCTTAACGACCGTTCCACAGGTGCATGTTCATTAATTGTTTATGGTTCATTGAACAAGCATGGGAAACAGTGTTTAAACCCTTTTACAATGAAGATCTGTGAAGTATGAAGAATTTTTTTTTTTAATAATGTATGCACTCACTAACTGTAAGTCGCTCTGGATAAGAGTGTCTGCTAAATGACTAAAATGTAAATGTAAGTAATTAGGATTTTTACGAATTATCTTTGAAAGACAGGGTCCTGAAAAAGGGACATTTTATTTTTTTGATGAGTTTAGTTCTGTTTGTGCGTTTGTCTTACATAATCTTGTTTATGCTTTTGTCATGCTGAGTTCTAATTGAATAAAACTCATTTTCTCTTGTCCCATGTCCTCAGATTGACTGAAAACATGAGACGACTCAGTAAGTACTGTGCATTTAGTGGACAAGATGTACCAATCACACTCAATGTCAGGGGTATCTTGATGAATATCATATTCTGAAATATCTTCATAATCAGAATATGAAAATTCCAATGACAGATGTTTGTAGTAATAAATTATGATTTTGTCTCAAAGTCCTTGATAGTGGTTTGTTAATGGTGAATACTTTCTATTCCTCTGTAGAGCGAGGTGCCAAACCTGTCACTAACTTCAAGAAGAACCTTTTTGCCTTATCCAGCTGGCACTCTGTGTATACGTCAACCTTTGCCTTCATTGTGAGTGTGTACACACACACACACACGCGTGTACTATCACAGCATATGAAAGATCCCAGGAATGAAGATCAATATCTCTATCTCTCCCCCTGTATACATAGCAACATCTATATTTGTTTATAGATTTACATTAAAATATCTCTTTATTGGCATCTGCATGTGTAACAGTATATAATATGTATTGCATAGTAACGAGATGTTCCATACTTGGTATGAGTATAGACGAGATGGTAGATTGAAATAATAGATTGTGTGACCTGTTCTCCCCTCCCCCACTCCTCTTTCTTTTCCACAGATCTATATGAATGCAGCGTGGCACGGTTGGGCCATCCCCTTGTTTCTCTTCCTAGCCATTCTCAGGCTCTCCTTGAATTACCTCATTTCCAGGTAGATTACCTCATTTCCAGGTAGATTACCTCATTGCAACGTGCATCGCCTATTGTTAGTTGTTCCATTTGAACATGGACAATCTGCTTGGACATGGACAATGTGCTTGGACATGGACAATCTGCTTGTGAAATGAGTCAAACTTGTCTCTCTCCGCTTTCTTCTCAGAGGTTGGAGGATCCAGTGGAGTATTGTGCCGGAGGTCTCTGAACCTGTGGTAAGATGTGTATGATGTAACCTCTTTTGGGATTTCCCTTTACCTAAGAAAGGTTAAAAAAAAAACTACCCCCTTCCACAAGCCCTTACGCCTTCAGTGTTTGCCAATTTGGGGGCACTGGGTGTTACCATAACGCTTTTTGCTTTGGGGGTGAATAGTTTGGGATGTAACATTCTTTCTTCTTTTCCCAGGAACCACCAAAGGAGGATCTGACCGTTTCAGAGAAGTTCCAGTTAGTTCTTGATGTCGCTCAAAAAGCACAGGTGAGCTGTGATCATGTGATGTGATCATGTCTTCACCTTTGATTTAGAAAGTGCGAGAGATGTCACGATGACATCTACTTTGCGATGTGAGGTGTTGCTCTCTAAAGTTGATGTGCTGTTTTCACAAGAAATGTTTGTTCTTCACAGAATCTATTTGGAAAGATGGCAGATGTCCTGGAGAAAATAAAGAAGTGAGTGACGTGTGTGTGCCGGCACCTGTGTGTGTGTGTTTCCAGTGTATTTAAGGTTGTTAACCAACGTGTGTGTTTCAGCCTGTTCATGTGGGTGCATCCTGAGATCACTCAGAAGCTCTACATCGGTCTGTGGGTGGCCTTCATCTGCTCCTGTCTCCTACCCTACAAACTCATGGGCTTCATGATGGGTAGGTACAAGATGTAAAACCATGACCTGAGATCAGAACAGCCTTCATGGTTATTATCTGACCCTGCTGGTCATCTATGAACACTTGAATGTCTTGAAGAACGATCTGGCCTTAATGGCCATGTACTCTTATACAGTAATCTCCAACCGGTACAGCCAGAAGAGGGCTGGCCACTCCTCAGAGCCTGGTTCCTCTCTAGGTTTCTTCCTAGGTTCCTTCCTTTCCAGGGAGTTTTTCCCTCTGTAAATACATTTGATTGATTGATTGATTGATCAGTATAGGGGCGACTCCCCACTACACCTACCCAGTGATGGCCCCAAGCACTGAAATTAGAAAAAGACGTCGATATACCAGATGAAAAAAGAGAAATGGAGAGATCCTCTTGATCCATGGAAGTGGATCTCCTCTCATCCCTTTCCTTGTGCCACCTCTGCAGGGCTGTATGCAGGGATCAAGTTCTTCATCATCGACTTCCTGTTTCGGAGCTGTCCCAAGCTAAGGGACAAGTATGACACGCCCCACATCATGTGGACCAGCCTGCCCACAGACCCCCAGCTGAAGGAGCGCGGCGGCGCTACACTGTCCAGACGGGTATGTCTCAAACTCTGTACTATTGTATGTAATACATTTGTGTCTGCGTTGTGTACACTGAGCATACCAAACATTAGGAACACTTTCCTAATATTGAGTTGTCCTTTGGGTGGTGGAATATTCTTGATACACTCCGGAGACTGTGGAGCGTGAAAAACCCAGCAATGTTGCAGTTCTTGACATAAACCGGTGCGCCTTGCACCTACTACCATACCCCGTTCAAAGGTATCTTTTGTCTTGCCCATTCACCCTCTGAATGGCACACATACACAATCCATGTCTCAATTGTTTCAAGGCTTAAAAATCCTTCTTTAACCTGTCTCCTCCACTTCATCTACACTGATTGAAGTGGATTTAACAAGTGACATCAATAAGGGATCATAGCTTTCACCTGGAATCACCTGGTCAGTCTATGTCATGGAAAGAGCAGGTGTTCTTAAAGTTTTGTATACTCAGTTTATATGTGCAAGTCTTTTGTACATAGGTACGTATACATACCAGTGGAGGCTGCTGAGGGGAGGACGGCTCATAATAATGGCTGGAACGGAGCAAATGGAATGGCATCAAACCATGTGTTTGACGTATTTGATACCGTTCCACCTATCCCGCTCCAGTCAGTACCACGAGCCCGTCCTCACCAATTAAGGTGCCACCAACCTCCTGTGATACATAAACACTTCATATTGATGTGTGTCATTGTCGCAGTTCCTCCCTATTAACGTGGGCGTTCACAGCAGCTAGGACTGTGGGAACCCTCGTGTCAGTGTCTGATCTCCTGAGTTTTCTGTTTCTCCCTCTCAGCTGTCTGGGTATGAAAAGGTAGGGCTACCTAGTGTGCACTTTGGTTTTTGAGTGCCTGTGTGTACGCCACCATCACCTGTGTGTGTCATTAGAGCTGCATTCCAAATTGACCCCTTGCCCCTTTGGAATTCAGTAGTAGAGCCATGATAACTGTGAGTGTCTGTGTGAAGGATCAAAATGTGCCCCGTAGTTTAAACATATGCATCTACCACAGTGCTGTTAAAAGTATTATTTGGCGTGTTTAACCAAAGTTGAATTCTTAAGAGTTTACCATAATGGTGTTTTGAATGTACACGTTTGATCCATTCTCAGACACGATCAGAAGGAACCCTATATTCAAATTGTGTGTGTTTGTGTGTGTTGAGGAAGTAACTGGTAGAAACTGTTCATATATGTTCTGGAAAGATAGTGGTTTATAAATAGTATTTGTAGTTTGTGCCAAAAGTGTGGTTGCTAGAGCGATGTCTATCATAACTACTCTCCCATAAAATCACATACAATTATTAAAGGTTGTTTTATGTTGTTATAATACTTATCAATAGTTATGTGTGTTTTCTGGAGAATATTCCTACAAATGATCAGCCAAAACCCGTCTGACTATCTTTGTATTTTATGATGCGTTTCATTCTTTACACTGAAAGATTGTTATGGTCCCGTATTAGTTCATCGCTTCATGCCTTGCATGATTCACACCACAACCCTATCATTCACATCCCCATAAGCAAGGTATCCAACGCTCTCCACAAGCACCCCAGCTTCCCAAACAACTGCTCACCTGAGTAAGCTTTGGGTCACCTGCGGTGAAATGCTCTGAGTGATGCCGAGGTCCAAGCCAAGCCGCTGGTTTGAGCGAGTCTGCTATAATACACATACGCTGCTTGGGTTTAGCTAATTCCCTTCCCACACTCTGTTCCTGGTCTAACATGCTTCCCTCTCTCCTCCCTCCGTCCTTCCCTCTCTCCTCCCTCCGTCCTTCCCTCTCTCCTCCCTCCGTCCTTCCCTCTCTCCTCCCTCCGTCCTTCCCTCTCTCCTCTGTCCTTTCCTCTGTCCTTCCCTCTCTCCTCCGTCCTTCCCTCTCTCCTCCGTCCTTCCCTCTCTCCTCCCTCCGTCCTTCCCTCTCTCCTCTCCTCCGTCCTTCCCTCTCTCCTCCCTCCGTCCTTCCCTCTCTCCTCCCTCTGTCCTTCCCTCTCTCCTCCCTCTGTCCTTCCCTCTCTCCTCCCTCTGTCCTTCCCTCTCTCCTCCCTCCGTCCTTCCCTCTCTCCTCCCTCCGTCCTTCCCTCTCTCCTCCCTCCGTCCTTCCCTCTCTCCTCCCTCCGTCCTTCCCTCTCTCCTCCCTCCGCCTTCCCTCTCTCCTCCCTCCGTCTTTCCCTCTCTCCGTCCTTCCCTCTCTCCTCTGTCCTTTCCTCCGTCCTTCCCTCTCTCCTCCGTCCTTCCCTCTCTCCTCCGTCCTTCCCTCTCTCCTCCGTCCTTCCCTCTCTCCTCCCTCCGTCCTTCCCTCTCTCCTCCCTCCGTCCTTCCCTCTCTCCTCCCTCCGTCCTTCCCTCTCTCCTCCCTCCGTTCTTCCCGCTCTCCTTCGTCCTTCCCGCTCTCCTCCGTCCTTCCCTCTCTCCTCCCTCCGTGTTTCCCTCTCTCCTCCCTCCGTGTTTCCCTCTCTCCTCCCTCCGTCCTTCCCTCTCTCCTCCCTCCGTCCTTCCCTCTCTCCTCCCTCCGTCCTTCCCTCTCTCCTCCCTCCGTCCTTCCCTCTCTCCTCCCTCCGTCCTTCCCTCTCTCCTCGCTCCGTCCTTCCCTCTCTCCTCCCTCCGTCCTTCCCTCTCTCCTCCCTCCGTCCTTCCCTCTCTCCTCCCTCCGTCCTTCTCTCCGTCCTTCCCTCTCTCCGTCCTTCCCTCTCTCCGTCCTTCCCTCTCTCCGTCCTTCCCTCTCTCCGTCCTTCCCTCTCTCCTCCCTCCGTCCTTCCCTCTCTCCTCCCTCCGTGTTTCCCTCTCTCCTCCCTCTGTCCTTCCCTCTCTCCTCCCTCTGTCCTTCCCTCTCTCCTCCCTCTGTCCTTCCCTCTCTCCTCCCTCTGTCCTTCCCTCTCTCCTCCCTCTGTCCTTCCCTCTCTCCTCCCTCCGTCCTTCCCTCTCTCCTCCCTCCATCCTTCTCTCTCCTCCCTCCGTCCTTCTCTCTCCTCCCTCCGTCCTTCTCTCTCCTCCCTCCGTCCTTCCCTCTCTCCTCCCTCCGTCTTTCCCTCTCTCCTCCCTCCGTCTTTCCCTCTCTCCTCCTCCGTCCTTCCCTCTCTCCTCCTCCGTCCTTCCCTCTCTCCTCCCTCCGTCTTTCCCTCTCTCCTGCTGTGTTTTTCCCCCGTTTCTCTTTTAGATCCAACCAGTGGTAGCTCGTGGGAGTCTAGGGACAGCCCTAGCATGCGGTGTCAGTCTAGAGGAACAGACTGGCAGGGTCTACAATACTAAGAAGGGTTCTTTCCACGAGGTCTTCAATCTGTCTGAGAATGAGCGCCCCCTAGCAGGTTGGTAGAGCACTGCAGAATAAACCTCAGCAGCGACAGCTACGCTGTACCTGGTTAGCTTCCTCCCCTATTACATGTTGACCCTGTTTCCATAGTTGATGATGAACTTAGTGTTTATTTATTGTGTTATGTTGGTGCAGTGCAAGCGGTGAAACCAGGAGTATTGACTGTGTGTTTGCGGAGTGGCAGACTAATGTGTGTGTGTGTGTGTCGATTGGTTTTGTTTGCAGTGTGTGAGAATGGCTGGCGATGCTGCTTGATCAACAGGGACAGGAAGAGTCCCACTGACTACATCCGTAATGGGGTGCTCTTTGTCACTGAAAAGTAAGCCATCTACTGCCAACACCTAGCTGTCACATGTAGAAATCACACTTGGCACCCTGTTGTGTTTTTTGTATTAGTTTGTGTGTTCAGGTATTGGCCTACTTCTCCATGCTTATTAAGTGTATTTCTATCCATCCCCAGTTACCTTTGCTTTGAAAGCTCAAGCTCGAGGTCAAACTCCTCTAAAAAGAATAAAGTAATCAAACTGATTGACATCACTGATATTCAGAAGGTGAGTGTCTCCATCTTCACTTCACCTTCTGTCCAATGTCTCAATTCACTGGTTTCTAAAAATGTACTTCTGCAGTAGAATGTAAAGGTTGTGGGCCTCCGAGTGGCGGAGCGGTCTAAGGCACTGCATCGCAGTGCTAGAGGCATTACTACAGACCCGGGTTCATTCCCGGGCTGTGCCTCAACCGGCCGTGACCGGGAGTCCCATAGAACGGCGCACAATTGGCCCAGCGTCGTCCGGGTTAGGGGAGGGTTTGGCCGGTGGGGTTTACTTGGCTCATCGCACCCTAGCGACTCCTTGTGGCGGGCCAGGTGCCTGCAGGCTGACCCCGGTCGCCAGTTGAACGGTGTTTCCTCCGACACATTGGTGCGGCTGGCGAGTGTTAAGGAGCGCGGTTAGGCGGGTCATGTTTTAGAGGACGCATGACTCCACCTTCACCTCTCCTGAGCCCGTTGGGGAGTTGCAGCGATGAGACAAGATCGAAATTGGGGAGAAAAAGGGGGGTAAATTACACCCAAAAAAAAGGAATGTGAAGGTTGTTTATCTGTGGGGTTTTTGTCCCACAGTACAAAGTCTTGTCTGTACTGCCTGGGTCTGGAATGGGAATCTCCATAGCTACACCGTCCACCCAGAAGGTAGGAACACTTATGGACAGTCTATTTTAGACTGTTTGTTTTCTCTCTATTTAGGTCTGGTAGTGTTGGTCAATATACTGTTAATAAATTGATCTGTGTCAAAAGATGATTTTCCACCCTCCATCTTTCCTCTCGGATTGTCACTCTCTCTCTCTCGCGCTCTCTCGCTCTCTCTCTTAGCCGTTGGTGTTTGGTGCCATGATCCACAGGGACGAGGCCTTTGATGCCATCTTCACACAGTACATGAAGACAGTGGCCATGACCACAGGCACCAACCCTGAGACCTAACAAACCAAGATGGCTGCCTTCACCAGGGACTTCCTTTACTGACACAGAGACATAGCTATGTAGTACACAGAGAGCCACCACTGCTATTGGCCATTTAGTACATATGAAAATATGTTAAGCTAGTGTCCATGCCAAGGTGGTGGATTTCTCCACCAAGCCAGGGATCCTTGGCACATAGATTAGCATGTGAATATGGTATCCACTTGATCTGAGGCCTGGTCCATCACTATAGAGCCCAAGGTCTTTCTATCCTCTTGCTGATGACTCCAGCTTCTCAACTAAGGAACTACGACTCCTGGATCCGCCCACCATTGCTGCCTCCTGCCTCCTATTGGTTGGGTCGAGGCTGTTGTGTCTAGGGATAGAGACACACTTGGTTCTTGTTTAGCTGTTTCTCTGTACTGGGGTAAGAGGTTTTCAACTCTGTCTTTGGATGTCACTGTGTTTGTGTGTGTCACAGGAGGTTGGTGGCACATTAACTGGGGAGAAAAGGCTTGTGGTAATGACTGGAGTGGAATCAGTGGAATGGTAACAAACACATGGTTTCCAGGTGTTAGATGCCATTCCATTTGCTTCGTTCCGGACATTATTATGAGCTGTTCTCCCCTCAGCAGCCTCCTGTGGGGGGTGTGTGTGTGTGTGTGTGTGTGTGTGGGTGGGTGGGGTGGGGGGGGGGGGATACATTTGTTGTCAACACTGTTGTGCTGTTTCAGAAGGAGGCTGGATCTCCTTGCCTGTCTGACAGGACTGTCTGACACTCCCATAGTGTTTATCGCACGCACATTGGTGCCCATTGCTCCACTTAATGCTTTCTGCTTCTGCCTTCAATAGGATTGATTTTGATTGATTGATATAGATATCACTGGTGGCCTTGCACAGGTCCTAGGCTACATGGCATTTTGTAAATGTCAGTTAACAAGTGCACGCCTTGTTATGTTAAAAAATAGTGCTCACGTTTATGAAAACCTTAAGCCTTCATGTGCCCCAGTTAATGATATTTTAGTATAATTTCAACAATAGCCTTTAGCCTTTATTTTGAGGGATGTTACAGGAATAATGTAATGATGGGCAGCCAAAAGCCTGGGGAATACTGGAGCTATTGTAGTGAATAACCTTCTCACACACATTTGTGTCTTGTCAAAGGAATGGTATGGATTTACATGTGCATGTTTAGGAGTCATGATGCATTCAGAAGCACCACATAAACATGACATAGTCAACACAGTCTTTCTGGAGCCTTAGAGTGTATTTATTATGTAGATCAGTATGTGATTTATAATATGTGACATTCTACATATACCTAATTGGTTTAGTAAAACTATGTAGGTTTTATGGAGTGTTTTGGAATGTTTTGCGAGAACTTTATGGGACAGATTACATGTAAAGCAATACCAAAACAAGCTATCTCCAAAAAGCAGAAGCCTTTTCTACACTGCCTTGTTCAACCACTCTCAATTAAGCCTTATCTAATTTTCTCACAGATGTAGGCCAGGATTCAAACCAATGCAGCAATGTACGTTTTGCTTTCCACTGATTCTGAGGTGCAACTTCACGGAAATTGGCAATTGGATCACGAAACCACACGTTCTTAAAATTTTTATTTTTTATTTTTAATCCAACACGGCATACAAATTCTACAAGTCAAGTGCAGTGCAATATCGGTAATTTGTGCTAGTTTGAATCCCAAACAGAAATGTCGGTAATAACATTTCCTTTTGGGATTTGACACCAAAGGGTAGAGGGGTTTGAAGTAAACGCTTAACTATGTTCTAGCTGAACACATACAGTACTAGTGAATCTATCTAACAGGACATTTCTGTTTGATGCCTTTAGTCTACAAGTTTAATTAGTCGTATGTACGGGATACACATGGTAATCACCGTCCAAAGAAATGCTTAATTGCAGGTTCCTTCTCTACAATGTAACAACAAATATAAATAATAAAAAATAAGAATACGAATATAAAGTAAATGGCCCAGTAGAATAGTATAGACATTTAAGTATAATACAGGAAGGCACAATTTATAGTCCAATATTTACACATGTTTTGGAGAAGGGGGGATTGGGGGGCAAGCGTTTAAATTGTGCAGTACACCAGGGGTGTCAATTAGGTCTTCAACGAGGTCCGGGGGCCGCAATGTATTTTTAAGATATTTCCTCGCTCTCAAAATGTGCTAAAATTAAACCTCTATCGTTTTGGGAATTTTCTATGCTCCCTGAAGGTCTGGCTTTCATTTCAGTGATTTTTATTAGCGAGTTGGATACAGTATGTAGGTCCATTATAATTTCTACACAGTTTCGATTTGGTTTTAGTAATGTAAAAGTATATTGAATTTGTCATCCCCCCCGTCCCAAATATCTGCAAAAAAAAGGTTTTACTCAAACCAGCCATGGGGCGTATGTATGACACCCTTGGTCTACATCAAGTAACTTAGGTCTTTCACTCTCCAAGCCCATCTAGGCAAGTTAAATATACTTAAAGGCCCAATGCAGCCATTTTTAAATCAATATCAGGGTAACAATTAAGTATCTTACTGTAATAGATTTCCATTAGAATGGGCAAAAATAGCTTTTTAGCAACAAACTTTCTCAAGCAGGAATTTTGCTATGACTGCCTGGGAGTGGTCTGAGTTTGATTTGTTTTCAATTAAAATGGTAAAAAGTAAACCAAAATAGCTTCTAAGAGCAATTTCTCAAGCAAGAATATTGCTAGACTGTCTGGGAGTGGTCTGTGGGGAGGGCAAAACTGAAAACTAGCTGTTATTGTCAGAGGTTTGGAACTCTGTTATTGGTCTTTTAATCAATTTACCATGGAAAGACGACACTCCCGCCCATGCAAACCTGCTGATTAGAAGGTCCTGTGTAGATTGTATTTTCAACCAGCAACTTTCAGGAAATGACACATTTTTTCAGACTTTAACAGTGTTAGTTTCATCAGCTGTTGTACAATATGATATAAAACAGAAAAAAACAGAATGTTGACTGCACTGGGCCTTTTAAGAAGCATAGAATGTACAGGTTGTATTTTTTGTTGTTGGCCAAAATGTTTATTTTACTGCTTCTCATTTTGTTTCGCCCAATAACTGTAATGTTTACAGAGGTTCAGTTCTAAACGCCACTGGTTTAGGCCAGTTTGATTCCTATCACTGTAATGTTTACAGAGGTTCAGTTCTAAACTCCACTGCTTTATGCCAGTTTGATTCCTATAACTGTAATGTTTACAGAGGTTCAGTTCTAAACTCCACTGCTTTATGCCAGTTTGATTCCTATAACTAATGTTTAGAGGTTCGCTTATAAACTCCACTGCTTTAGGCCAATTTGATTCCTTGAGACTGAGGGCATGAAGACTGGGTCGGTAAGTCTTGTGATGGAGAACGTCTGTATGCTGATAACCCTGAGTGGTCACATCTCTAAAGTCACCTTTTTTTGCTCATATGCAGATGTTGTTTAGTAAAGTATTCATTTTTTAAAAATTTCTATCTTCCTGTCACATCTGCCTTATGCTTTATGACTTCTAAAAATGAAAAAACGCCACCCGCTGGAGAGGACAGATTTTGGGCCCAGTTATCCCACGCTTCTCCTCTTCCTCTGATATCATCCAGTATTTCTCTTTGGCAGTAGCAAGCAGGTGTTTATGCTAATTAGGCCAATCAAAGACTCACCCTGGGTTTAGCGACACTCTTTGCAAGAGGAGGGTGAATTGAAAGGTGTCATTTCGTGGAGTCATGTTGCTTCCAAATCTGTGTGAATCACCACTGTCTGTCTGAACAATGTCAGTTTATGGCATGGCTGTCAACTGGAAGATGGAAAAGTCATCATTATAGTTCTGTGTGTCCCAAACCATCAAAAAGGTGTTGTAAAAAAGCCCTTGTTGACTCCTCTTCATCAATTGTTAACTCAGTATGATGGCAATGGCTTCACCAAGTCCTCTGGTAGGTTAGGTGCAGTTTCTGCCACATTGCAATGCTTACCTACCATGTCCTTTACAGTGGTTCAGGAGGATTAATGTGAGCCTGTATACATTTTCAGAGGAGGATGGACATTGTCTCTCTAGTTCTGTATCAGAGGTGCAGAGATTGTTTAAACCACTCGAAAGGCTTGCCCACTGCAGTACTAATGTTAACCAAGTATTTATTTTTCTTAATACTTCCCAATCAGTTTAACTGTCTAGGAAAGATTACTGGTTAGTTGTGAATACTTCTTTGTAATTGCTGTGTCCACTGACAAATGATTTTATATATGAAATTATGTAATATACAAATCCCTCAAGTTTTTAAAGAAAATTGTTTACTGTAAAATGTTATGTACATTATTTAAGTAAACCAATTGAAAGTAATGATTGTTGGGTATTTTCTTAAGTTTCTCAGTAACTTTTTCACACTTCAAAGTTGGCTATGTGTTGCTTATTCATTTGTTTAGCAGTGTGATTGGGGTTGCTCCCCTTAATCAAAGGAGACATATCCTACTACACTGAGAAAGTTTGAGAAGCACTGGGACAAGACTAGGGCTGTTGCAGTGACCATATTATCCGTAAAATTCCACGTGACTATTGAGTCACGGTTATCTTCTTTTATGCACTCTGGACATGCCTTTTGTAGTAGGTCCACCTAACTTGCTAACTACCATCAGGTCCTAATGGCCTGGTACTCAGGGCTCTATTGTCCCTCTAACCACTCTGACATCAATGCAAATGCAATCGAAAATCACATCAAACACTTGTCATCAAAACAGAATATCTCACCACCATCCATTTCCATCTCCTCCTTTCTCCTTTATTCCTGTCTTGAGCGCACAGACGTGCTGTCAACAGTTTAGTGAAATATGTTACGTTGCGAAAACAAGTTACTATTGATGTTCCCGAAAAGATTTCACTTGGTTTCCCAAATTATGCACCGGGTAGCTGCAGGAACAAGGTTGGAGAGCCCATAGCATACAGAGTTTGGCCGGAATATCACCTGTCGGGCAGCAAGAGCATGCTCCACAAACAGTGGTTGACGCCTGGAGTGAAATAAGTGTTTTTATATTCATTTATCAACTGCTCATATTAAGCACATGATCCGCTCTGAAACCGAAGTAACCTACAAAACGGACCGGCGGGAAAGCACGCGGACTCCATACAGATGACACGCATTTTATCCCCTGCCTCTATTCTTGCCCATTTGATAATGGCCCATTTCTAAATCGAAACTAGTTTTACATATTAGAAAGCGTGCATATAGCCTCGCTATTGTTATTTTACTATTGTTATTTTACTGCTGCTCTTTGTTACTTATTTTTCATATTTTTGGGGGGTATTCTTAAAACTGCATTGTTGGTTAAGTGCTTGTAAGTAAGCATTTAATAATAATAATAATATAATATGCCATTTGGCAGACGCTTTTATCCAAAGCGACTTACAGTCAAGTGTGCATACATTTTTACGTATGGGTGGTCCCGGGGATCGAACCCACTACCCTGGCGTTACAAGCGCCATGCTCTACCAATTGAGCTACAGAGGACCACAATTTCACTGTAAGGTCTACAGCTGTTGTATTCGGCTCATGTGAGAAATAAGATTTGATTTTATATTAGTAAAGACGATATTAAATTGAGAATAGTCTGTTTGGTGAAAATATGATCACCTGAAGAGAGAATATCTGTGCAGCCTGAGGCAAGGAACAGAGCACAAGCTTTTTTTTTTGCTACTTTCTCAAATTATCAATAGCCTATAGTCGCACCATGCAGCCCATATATGTTTTGATTTCTAAGACATTCTAAGGTTTGCATCATTCACAACTAAAGTTGCCAAATAACTAGTAATAACATATACAGTGCATTTGGAAAGTATTCAGACCCCTTGACTTTTTTATGTTACTTTACAGCCTTCTTCTAAAATCGATTTAAATATTTTTTTTCCCCTCATCAATCTACACACAAACCCCATCATGACAAAGTCAAAACAGCATTTAGAAATGTTTCCAAATGTATTAAAAATAAACATAAGTATTCAGACCCTTTGCTATGATACTTGAAATTGAGATCAGGAGCGTCCTGTTTTCATTGATCATGCTTGATGTTTCTACAACTTTGATTGGAGTCCACCTGTGGTAAATTCAATTGATTGGACATGATTTGGAAAGGCACACACCTGTCTATACAAGGTCCCACAGTTGACAGTGCACGTCAGAGAAAAAACCAAGCCAGGAGGTCGAAGGAATTGTCTGTAGAGCTCTGAGACAGGATTGTGTCGAGGCACAGATCTGGGGAAGGGCACCAAAAAATGTCTGCAGCATTGAAGGCCCCCAAGACCACAGTGGCCTCTATCATTGTTAAATGGAAGAAGTTTGGAACCAATAAGACTCTTCCTAGAGCTGGCCACACTGAGCAATCGGGGGAGAAGGGCATTGGTCAGGGAGGTGACCAAGAACCCGATGGTCACTCTGATAGAGCTCCAGTTCCTCTGTGGAGATGGGAGAACCTTCCAGAAGGACAACCACCTCTGCAGCACTCCACCAATCAGGCCTTTATGGTAGAGTGGCCAGACGGAAGCCACTCATCAGTAAAAAGCACGTGACAGGCCGCTTGGAGTTTGCCAAAAGGCACCTAAAGACTCTCAGACCATGAGAAACAAGATTGAACTCTTTGGCCCGTGTCGTGGCTGAACGACGACATGGATAACATACAGCTGGTGGGATATACGCTACATCGGCAGGATAGAATGGCTGACTCTGGTAAGACAAGGGGTGGCGGTCTGTGTATATTTGTAAACAACAGCTGGTGCATAAAATCCAATACTAAGGCAGTCTCTTAAGTTTTGCTCGCCTGAGGTAGAGTATCTCATGATAAGCTGTAGACCACACTATTTACCAAGAGAGTTTTCATCTATATTTTTCGTAGCTGTCTATTTACCACCACAAACCGATGCAGGCACCAAGATTGCACTCAATGAGCTGTATAAGGCCATAAGTAAACAGGAAAATGCTCATCCAGAGGCAGCGCTCCTAGTGGCCGGGGACTTTAATGCAGGGAAACTTAAATCCGTTCTACCTAATTTCTACCAGCATTTTAAATGTGCAACCAGAGGGGAAAAAAACTCTAGACCACCTTTACTCCACACACAGAGACACGTACAAAGCTCTCCCTCGCCCTCCATTTGGCAAATCTGACCATAACTCTATCCTCCTGATTCCTGCTTATAAGCAAAAACTAAAGCAGGAGCACCAGTGACTCGGTTAATAAGGAAGTGGTCAGATGATGCAGACGCTAAGCTACAGGACTGTTTTGCTAGCACAGACTGGAATATGTTCCGGGATTTATCCGATAGCATTGAGGAGTACACCACATAAGTCCCTGGCTTCATCAATAAGTGCATCGAGGACGTCGTCCCCACAGTGTCCGTACGTACATACCCCAACCAGAAGCCATGGATTACAGGCAACATCCGCACTGAGCTAAAGGGTAGAGCTGCCGCTTTCAAGGAGCGGGACTCTAACCCGGACGCTTATAAGAAATCCCGCTATGCCCTTCGACGAACCATCAAACAGGCAAAGAGTCAATACAGAACTAAGATTGAATCGTACTACACCGGCTCTGACGCTCGTCGGATGTGGCAGGGCTTGAAAACGATTACAGACTACAAAGGGAAGCACAGCCGTGAGCTGCCCAGTGACACAAGCCTACCAGACGAGCTAAATCACTTCTATGCTCGCTTCGAGGCAAGCAACACTGAAGCATGCATGAGAGCATCAGCCGTTCCAGATGACTATGTGATCAAGCTCTCTGTAGCAGACTTAAAACTTTTAAGCAGGTCAACATTCATCAAGCCGTAGGGCAAAACGGATTCCAGGACATGTACTTCGAGCATGCGCTGACCAACTGGCAAGTGTCTTCACTGACATTTTCAACATGTCCCTGACTGAGTCTGTAATACCAAAATGTTTCAAGCAGACCACCATAGTCCCTGTACCCAAGAACACTAAGATAACCTGCCTAAATGACTACTGACCCGTAGCACTCACGTCTGTAGCCATGAAGTGCTTTGAAAGGCTGGTCATGGCTCACATCAACTCCATTATCCCAGAAACCCTAGACCTACTCCAATTTGCATACCGCCCCAACAGATCCACAGATGATGCAATCTCTATTGCACTCCACACTACCCTTTCCCACCTGGACAAGAGGAACACCTATGTGAGAATGCTATTCATTGACTACAGCTCAGCGTTTAACACCATAGTGCCCTCAAAGCTCATCACTAAGCTAAGGACCCTGGGACTAAACACCTCCCTCTGCAACTGGATCCTGGACTTCCTGACGGGCTGCCCCTGGTGGTAAGGGTAGGTAACAACACAACTGCCACGCTGATCCTCAACACGGGGGCCCTCAGGTGTGCGTGCTCAGTCCCCTCCTGTACTCCCTGTTCACCCATGACTGCATGGCCAGGCATGACTCCAACACCATCATTAAGTTTGCCGACAACACAACAGTGGTAGGCCTGATCACCATCAACGATGAGACAGCCTATAGGGAGGAGGTCAGAGACCTGGCCATGTGGTGCCAGGATAACAACCCCTCCCTCAACGTGATCAAGACAAAGGAGATGATCGTGGACTACAGGGAAAAAAAAGAGGACTGAGCACGCCCCCATTCTCATCGGCGGGGCTGTAGTGGAACAGGTTGAGAGCTTCAAATTCCTTGGTGTCCACATCACCAACAAACTATCATGGTCCAAACACACCAAGACAGTCGTGAAGAGGGCACAACAAAGCCTATTCCCCCTCAGGAGACTGAAAATATTTGACAAGGGTCCTCAGATCCTCAAAGTTATACAGCTGCACCATCGAGAGCATCCTGACTGGTTGCATCACCGTCTGGTATGGCAACTGCTCGGCCTCTGACCGCAAGGCACCACAGAGGGTAGTGCGTACAGCCCAGTACATCACTGGGGCCAAGCTTCCTGCCATCCAGGACCTCTATACCAGGCGGTGTCAGAGGAAGGCCATAAAAATGATCAAAGACTCCAGCCACCCTAGTCATAGACTGTTCTCTCTGCTACCGCACGGCAAGCGGTACCAGAGCGCCAAGTCTAGGTCCAAAAGGCTTCTTAACAGCTTCTACCCCCAAGCCATAAGACTCCTGAACAGCTAATCATGGCTACCTGGACTATTTGTATTGCCCCCCCACCCCAACCCCCTCTTTTACGCTGCTGCTCTGTTTATTATTTATGCATAGTCACTTTAACTCTACCCACATGTACATATTACCTGAATTACCTCGACTAACCGGTTCCCCCGCACATTGACTCTGTACCGGTACCCCCTGTATATAACCTCCCTACTGTTATTTTATTTTACTGCTGCTCTTTATTTTTTATTTTAATTTTTTTATATATATATATTTTTAACTGCATTGTTGGTTAAGGGCTTGTAAGTAAGCATTTCACTGTAATGTCTACACCTGTTGTATTCAGTGCATGTGGCATATAACATTTGATTTGATTTGAATGCCAAGTCTGGAGGAAAACTGGCACCATCCCTACAGTGAAGCATGGTGGTGGCAGCATCATGTTGTGGGATGTTTTTCAGCAGCAGGGACTGGGAGACTAGTCAGGATCGAGGGAAAGATGAACGGAGCAAAGTACAGAGAGATCCTTGATGAAAACCTGCTCCAGAGCGCTCAAGACCTCAGAATGGGGCGAAGGTTCACCTTCCAACAAGACGATGACCCTAAGCACACAGCCAAGACAAAGCAGGAGTGGCTTCGGGACAAGTCTCTGAATGTCCTTCAGCGGCCCAGCCAGAGCCTGGACTTGAACCCGATCGAACATCTCTGGAGAGACCTGAAAATAGCTGTGCAGCGACGCTCCCCATCCAACCTGACAGAGCTTGAGAGGATCTGCAGAGAGGAATGGGAGAAGCTCCCCAAATACAGGTGTGCCAAGCTTGTAGCGTCCAAAGGTGCTTCAACAAAGTACTGAGTGAAGGGTCTGAATACTTATGTAAATGTGATATTTCAGTTGTAAAATTTTTATACATTTGTAAAAAAAAACTGTTTTTGCTTTGTCATTATGGGGTATTGTTTGTAGATTGAGGGGGAAAAAAACAATTTCATTTTAGAAAAAGGCTAACGTAACAAAATGTGGAAAAGTCAAGGGGTCTGAATACTTTCTGTATGCACTGTACATATAAAGTGGGTGAAAAAGTATTTAAACATTATTAAAGTGACCAGTGTTCAATGACTATGTACATAGGGCAGCAGTCTCTGAGGTGCAGGGTAGAGTACCGGGTGTTGACGCCAAGTTTATTTTGATATGATGGTTATTTTTTCAATATTTGCGCATAAAGGCATTTTCACCGTCATTTCTCGCCTAATTAATTTTACAGACACAAAAAGTTCCCACCATGTCAAATGAACAAATTGTCTATCAGAAGTTAAAATTGTACCGTCAGTTCATGTTTCCATCAGCCTGGTCTTTACTTTATTCTCACATCAGAATTAGACGTTCCTACGTTTCTCAAAAGTCATATTTATGAGTTGTTGCAAACGTCACATTTCTAAGTGTTTAAGGTTAAGATTTGGCATTAACTCCGAATTTTTAAGGTTAGGGTAAAGTTTAGACATTAACTCCAAATGGTTAAGGTTAGGGTAAAGTTTAGACATTAACTCTGAATGGTTAAGGTATGGGTTAAGGTTTGGGATCGGCTAAAAACAAAAATCTCAAAAACAGCTTTCTATTGCTGGATTTGAGCTTGCGACCTTTGGAATCAGAGGCAGATGCTTACCCTAGCAAAACCGAAACATACTTGAAGGTAATTGCACTCACTGTTGCCCCTAGTGGTCAGTTTCCACGTCATCTCCCGACGTCCTCAGACATGGAATACTGACTTGTATCACGGGTGACATGGCTGCTTTTTTTCATGCATCAGGTAATTAATCTGCATGAAATGGTTGGATGGAAACATATTATACTATTGAATAATGCAACCAAACCATATTACACTCTTGAATACTACAACAATTCACAAGCATGTGCAGACAAAGGATGTATTTTCTTGCCACTCATTACATCTTAGCTTCAAGGCAAAAGCACAGCGTTGCTAACAGCATATCTTCATCAAGTAACGTTAGCCTATAAAAAATGAAAGATTAGATGCTCTATTCAGTCTGCATCGTGGAAGTTCAACTTTAGTAATTGAAATTCAGCTTTAGTGAATGAGACTGCATTCACGGTAAACGCTGCATATGTCGGCTCAATCGAAAATTACCTTTACATTTCTATATCTACAGATTGAATAGAGCCATAACTCTTTCATACAATATAAAAGTACAGTAGACCTACCTTACTACATTACAACAAACCGGGCTTCATTTTTATCAATATCATGCAAATCATTGTGGTAAAAGCAAATTGGGTCTAAAAACGTGGGTGTAAGTGAATTCACTGCGGAGTTGCAAGGAGCTGTTTTATATGGAAGCTCAAATGTAACCTACTGATAACAACCACAGCTGCAGGTAGCCTGGAGAAGCCAATGCATCTGATCCCGTCTGGGCCTGGCCAGGGGAAACGTAACGTCATACTTTTATAGCCTAAGCTATGTAAAAACTCAGCAAAAAAAGAAACATACTCTCACTGTCAACTGCGTTTATTTTCAGCAAACTTAACGTGTAAATATTTGTATGAACATAACAAGATTCAACAACTGAGACATAAACTGAACAAGTTCCACAGACATGTGACTAACAGAAATGGAATAATGTGTCGCTGAACAAAGGGAGGGTCAAAATCAAAAGTAACAGTCAGTATCTGGTGTGGCCACCAGCTGCATTAAGTACTGCAGTGCATCTCCTCCTCATGGACTGCACCAGATATGCCAGTTCTTGCTGTGAGATGTTACCCCACTCTTCCACCAAGGCACCTGCAAGTTCCCGGACATTTCTGGGGGAAATGGCCCTAACACTCACCCTCTGATCCAACAGGTCCCAGACGTGCTCAATGGGATTGAGATCCGGGCTCTTCGCTGGCCATGGCAGAACAATGACATTCCTGTCTTGCAGGAAATCACGCACAGAACGAGCAGAATGGCTGGTGACATTGTCATGCTGGAGGGTCATGTCAGGATGAGCCTGCAGGAAGGGTACCACATGAGGGAGGAGAATGTCTTCCCTGTAACGCCCAGTGTTGAGATTGCCTGCAATGACAACAAGCTCAGTCCGATGATGCTGTGACATACCGCCCCAGACCATGACGGACCCTCATGCCTCCTTGCAGCATGCCTAAGGCACGTTCACGCAGATGAGCAGGGACCCTGGGCATCTTTATGTTGGTGTTTTTCAGAGTCAGTAGAAAGGCCTCTTTAGTGTCCTAAGTTTTCATAACTGTGACCTTTAATTGCCTACCGTCTGTAAACTGTTAGTGTCTTAACGACCGTTCCACAGGTGCATGTTCATTAATTGTTTATGGTTCATTGAACAAGCATGGGAAACAGTGTTTAAACCCTTTACAATGAAGATCTGTGATGTTATTTGGATTTTTACAAATTATCTTTGAAAGACAGGGTCCTGAAAAAGGGACGTTTCTTTTTTTTTGCTGAGTTTATTTATAGCTTAAAATAGGCCCATTTGATTTGTGTTCTGAGAAAATGTGAATGTGATCAAATTTGGTTTATATTCAAACTTCGGTTGGCTAGGCTACCTAGGCCTTTTTAATCCAAAAGTATAGACCGGAATTAATCAATCAACACAATAGTTGTTTAGTTTTAAAATATAATTCATATGAACAAGTACAAGGTTGCTGCAGTTTGACAGGGTTTTAATGTTTTCATCCTCCCTAGGGCCAGGAGTTTTTCAAGAGTAAAAAACTAACATATGACTGATTTAGAAAAAAAATCTGTTCCAATCATAGCCCATATAAAACCGTTCTTTACAGCTGGTTTATTACTATGTCATACACTACAACTAGGGTCCGGAGTTGGTTACATTAGCCTACTACCAGAACAGAAAAAACTCTGGGCCCCAGGAAAACAACCCCCCCCTCACACTCTGGGACCTGTGGTGCCACCTCTGAAATCACAACACAATGTTACAAATATTAGGAAAATGTCTACATTTCAGCTGTTTCAAAAACATTGCTCTGCTATTACCATTTATACTGTAGGAGTGTTGGCTCAATGTTTACACTGCCCTGCTTCAAGGGGGGAAACTGTCAGGCGAGTGTCATGCGCTATCTCCGGAGGTAGTGGTCGAAACGTAGCACGTACTCAAGTTTACATTTGAGTAATATGTGTAACCGACGGTATTTTTACAAAAAGGGAAGTAAGTGTGAAGAGGCCATTGTGCTTGCTTAAGCCGCGTTCACGTGCTAGTCGGAACTAGGAAGCTCAGAATTTTCCAACTTGCTAACCTAGGCGGACGAGTCAGATCCCGAGTTTCCCACTTGGGAGGTACCATAATCAACCAATAGGAAGCTCTACTCAAATAACGTAAGTTCATTTTAACTCAGAGGTTCCTAGTTCCAACTAGCACGTGAACACAGCAATCTCCTGCCCTTATCCAATTCAAGGGGCAATGGTTCCGGTCTACAGTCATGGTCAAAAGTTTTGAGAACACAAATATTAATTTTCACAAAGTCTGCTTACTCAGTTTTTATGATGGCAATTTGCATATACTCCAGAACGTTATGAAGAGTGATCAGATGAATTGCAATTAATTGCAAAGTCCCTCTTTGCCATGAAAATGAACTTAATCCCCAAAAAACATTTCCACTGCATTTCAGCCCTGCCACAAAAGGACTGTCACGATCGTCTGGGTAAGGAGTAGACCAATACGCAGCGTGTTGAGCGAACATGATTGACTTTATTATACTAACGCACAAAAACCAAAACAATAGACGACTCGTGAAGTCCACAGTAACAATGACCGTAAAGGAACAAAAACCCACAAACACACAGTGAAACACAGGCAGTTAAGTATGGCTCCCAATCAGAGACAACCAGCCGACAGCTGACACTCGTTGCCTCTGATTGGGAGTCACACAGGCAAACATAGACATAGAACAACTTAGAATACCCAACATAGAAAATGAACACATAGAATGAACACACCCTGGCTCAACATATAGAGTCCCAGAGCCAGGGTGTGACAAGGACCAGCTGATATGTCAGTGATTCTCTCGTTAACACAGGTGAGAGTGTTGACGAGGACAAGGCTGGAGATCACTCTGTCATGCTGATTGAGTTAGAATAAGACTTGAAGCTTTAAAAGGAGGGTGGTGCTTGAAATCATTGTTCTTCCTCTGTTAACCATGGTTATCTGCAAGGAAACACGTGCCGTCATCATTGCTTTGCACAAAAACGGCTTCACAGGCAAGGATATTGCTGCTAGTAAGATTGCACCTAACCATTTATCGGATCATCAAGAACTTCAAGGAGAGAGGTTCAATTGTTGTGAAGAAGGCTTCAGGGCGCCCAAGAATGTCCAGCAAGTGCCAGGACCGTCTCCTAAAGTTGATTCAGCTGCGGGATCGGGGCACCACCAGTGCAGATCTTGCTCAGGAATGGCAGCAGGCAGGTGTGAATGCATCTGCACGCACAGTGAGGCGAAGACTTTTGGAGGATGGTCTGGTGTCAAGAAGGGCAGCGAGGAAGCCACTTCTCTCCAGGAAAAACATCAGGGACAGACTGATATTCTGCAAAAGGTACAGGGATTGGACTGCTGAGGACTGGGGTAAAGTCATTTTCTCTGATGAATCCCCTTTCCGATTGTTCGGGGCATCCGGAAAAAAGCTTGTCCGGAGAAGACAAGGTGAGCGCTACCATCAGTCCTGTGTCATGCCAACAGTAAAGCATCCTGAGACCATTCATGTGTGGGGTTGCTTCTCAGCCAAGGGAGTGGGCTCACTCACAATTTTGCCTAAGAACACAGCAATGAATAAAGAATGGTACCAACACATCCTCCGAGAGCAACTTCTCCCAACCATCCAATAACAGTTTGGTGACAAACAATGCCTTTTCCAGCATTATGGAGCACCTTGCCATAAGGCAAAAGTGATAACTAAGTGGCTCGGGGAACAAAACATCGACATTTTGGGTCCATGGCCAGGAAACTCCCCAGACCTTAATCCCATTGAGAACTTGTGGTCAACTCTCAAGAGGTGGGTGGACAAACAAAAACCCACAAATTCTGACAAACTCCAAGCTTGATTATACAAGAATGGGCTGCCATCAGTCAGGATGTGGCCCAGAAGTTAATTAACAGCATGCCAGGGCGGATTGCAGAGGTCTTGAAAAAGAAGGGTCAACACACTCTTTACATAAACTTAATGTAATTGTCAATAAAAGCCTTTGACACTTATGGAATGCTTGTAATTATACTTTAGTATACCATAGTAACATCTGACAAAAATATCTAAAAACACTGAAGCAGCAAACTTTGTGAAGACCAATACTTGTGTCATTCTTAAAACTTATGATCACGACTGTAGAAGCATGGTTTCGACTTCTCCTACAGTTTTGCTTCGGTATTGCAGTTTAACTGACGCCCGGCCCTGAACGACAATTTCCATACATGGCCACATAGAGAAGTCAAATTTGAAAAGTCCTAATAAGACACTTTAGTCATCACCTTTGTGCACAAAACATCCATTGAATTATTTAAATAATCAGGCCTATTTTCTTTTCTTCACCACTCACAGCCGAAGATATTAACTATTTATATTCATCAAATATCTGCCATGTTTCTGGATGACGTGATGACGTCGTCGCTGCTCGCGCTGCTTTCTGTGCGCTGCTCCCTGTGTGCACTGAGTGCTAGTGGTCATGGGATGTTGGTCCATATAAACCGAATGCAACCCGGATATAGAAAAGGTACATGAATAGGTGTATGCGAAAGTGAGTAGATAACCTTGAAAACAACGGTCAGACATGTTGGACGCAGTCTCCAGTTCTTATTATACAGTACCTCAGTTCTCCAATTGCATTTTATTGCATTGCATTGGAGTCATTCCAAGTCCCTTTTGATTACCTGAGGGAAATGCACCGATGCTCTGATGCTGCCCCAAAGCTCTGTCTAAACATAAAACGCCTCTCTTGCAATATGGTTTTGGAAACATTTCATATTGGAAATAATAATAATAATAATTTAAAAAGATTAAATTACTACACACCTTTATAGGGTTAGTGTTCCCACATGGCCATATTTCCATGTTACAGTGCTTGTTTATGGAAGACAGAGGCAACCACCTGTTCTAATTAGCTTGTGACACTACAAACTTGTTGGATGCATTTGCAGATTATTTTGTGCCCAATAGAAATGAATGGTCAATTAATGTGTTGTGTAATCTTGAGTCACTTTTATTGTAAATAAGAATAGAATATGTTTCTAAACACTTCTAAATTAATGTGGATGCTACCATGATTACGGATAATCATGAATGAACCGTGAATAATGATTAGTGAGAAAGGTAGGCATAAATATCATACCCCACCAAAGATGTTAACCTCCCGTTATATCATACCCCACCAAAGATGTTAACCTCCCGTTATATCATACCCCACCAAAGATGTTAACCTCCTGTTATATCATACCCCACCAAAGATGTTAACCTCCCGTTATATCATACCCCACCAAAGATGTTAACCTCCCGTTATATCATACCCCACCAAAGATGTTAACCTCCCGTTATATCATACCCCACCAAAGATGTTAACCTCCTGTTATATCATACCCCACCAAAGATGTTAACCTCCCGTTATATCATACCCCACCAAAGATGTTAACCTCCTGTTATATCATACCCCACCAAAGATGTTAACCTCCCGTTATATCATACCCCACCAAAGATGTTAACCTCCTGTTATATCATACCCCACCAAAGATGTTAACCTCCCGTTATATCATACCCCACCAAAGATGTTAACCTCCTGTTATATCATACCCCACCAAAGATGTTAACCTCCTGTTATATCATACCCCACCAAAGATGTTAACCTCCCGTTATATCATACCCCACCAAAGATGTTAACCTCCTGTTATATCATACCCCACCAAAGATGTTAACCTCCTGTTATATCATACCCCACCAAAGATGTTAACCTCCTGTTATATCATACCCCACCAAAGATGTTAACCTCCTGTTATATCATACCCCACCAAAGATGTTAACCTCCTGTTATATCATACCCCACCAAAGATGTTAACCTCCCGTTATATCATACCCCACCAAAGATGTTAACCTCCCGTTATATCATACCCCACCAAAGATGTTAACCTCCCGTTATATCATACCCCACCAAAGATGTTAACCTCCTGTTATATCATACCCCACCAAAGATGTTAACCTCCCGTTATTGGTAATGGGGTATGATGATGGTACCTATATAACTTTCTCACTCATCATTATTCACGATTCATTAAGGATTATCCATAATCATGGTAGCATCCACATTAATGTAGACGTTTTCAGAAACATATTCTAGCCTATTATTATTTCCAAAAGGACACAATACCATTCAATACCATTATTTACCATTCATTTCCTTTGGGCACAACATAATCTGAAACACAACCAAATCAAGTAGTCATAAACTTGATGTAGTCGTTGTGTGCTAGGAATATGGGACCAAATACAAAACCTTTGACTACTTTAATACACATAAGTGAATTTGTGCAAATACTTTTGGTCCACTAAAATGGGGGGACTATGTACAAAAAGTGCTGTAATTTCTTAACGATTCACCTGATACGGATGAAAATACCCTCAAATTAAAGACGACAATCTGCACTTTAACATCATAGTCATTGTATCCCTGTATATAGCGTCTTACTTTCTCCTGTTCTTCTTATTCCTTATTTTTGTTTGTGTGTTTTTGTTCTACCTTATGTTATTTTTAGTGCTACATTGATATTGATTACTGTATTGTTGGGTTTATAGCTTGCAATAAAGGCATATCATTGTACTTGTACACATGACATTGAAAACTTGAAACTATCATTTAAAATACAAAGTGCTGGAGTACAGAGCCATAAATATATAATGTGTCGCTGTCCAAATAGTTTTGGAACTCACTGTATAAGGCACTTGGACGGTAAAGAAGTAGGCTAACAGTACATCTCTGATCCAACTAGTTCTGCTGTCAAGTCGGGGTTACCATCCAACTAGCTATCCAATTTCATCAGAATTAGCTGTATTGAACTCCTTCAACTTCTGTTTAGCTTGAATTTATTATTTTAGTTGTTTTAATTAATTTGTTCTCCGTTGGATTGCACAGTTATTATTTCATAAATAACTATTTAGCGTAGGAGCACAATAATTCAGTGCCATTTCAGGTCAATTTATCAACACAAATAGCCTCCGTTTGTTTAACTTCAGTTAAACTTCAGTTTGGTGTTTATGTTTGGACAGTGAGGACAAACCCAGCCTGCCTCTCTCCTTCCACACTGAGCCCAAACCAGAGTCACTGGGTCCTGATGGTGACAGTGGAGCCCAGTGTGCAGTGCAGGATCCAGAGATGGCATCAGTGAAGCTGGAAGACTGCAGTCAAACACTGGGGATGAATGTCAACATTAAAGACGAAGAGGAGGAGAAAGATGTTGGGTGAGAGAGAGGGTCGACCTCCATAATCAATGTTCTTTACCTTTCAGTAATGACTCCATTGTTCTCTCTTTTGTGTCTTCCATGTGCTAATTTTAGAATTACTGATCAGACCACAAAGATAGGCCTATGTCAATCAACAATTAAAACTAGGAGTGTGTACTTTTATTGCTGTCATCTAGAGCTGAATCAAGCACACCCAAATTATCTTCACAAAATGTGCCTTATCTAGTTTTACAATTGTTTTTATTTACCTTTGTCATCTACATTCATTGATAAATGAGCTGATTGGCTCTTACGTCATTCACACAGGAAAGAGTCCTGACCCAGTCGAGACATTCTCTACATCTGGAGAGCAATAGCAGGAAGATCACAAAGCTAACCGGTCTCACAACTGCCCACATTGTGGGAAGATTTGTCCATTTCCATCAAAGCTTAAAAAACATTTAAGAACACACACTGGAGAGAAGCTTTACAATTGCTCTGACTGTGGGCAGAGTTTCTCTCAATTAGGTAACTTAAATTGTCATCAGCGGATACACACTTGAAATACATTTAGATCCTGCTCTGACTGTGGAAAATGCCATACAACATCAAGTCATCTGACAGTTTATCAGATAATTCACACTGGAGAGAAGCCTTACTCCTGCTCTGACTGTGGGATATCCTTCACAAGATCTGATATTGTAACAGTTCATTAGAGTGCACACTGGAGAGAAACCTTACTCCTGCTCTGACTGTGGGATGTTCTTCACAAGATCTGATCTTGTAACAGTTCATCAAAGAGTGCACACAGGAGAGAAATCTTACTCCTGCTCTGACAACTGGGTAACATCACCAGATAATGACACTGGAGAGGAACCTCATCAGTGCTCTGCTCTCAGACCTCCAAAGATTAAAATCACACCATCACTAAATTCTCACTTCATAGAAGCAGTTGTTAAATTAAATTGGATTATATACGTTTAAATGTTTTTTATTTAACCTTTATTGTATCAGGGAGTCATACTGAGACCAAGGTCTCTTTTACAGATGAGCCCTGAATTACATAAATTACAGATAATACACATATCAAAATATAAACACAAAATGCAAGCAGAAAGAAAAACACGGTCATAAAAAACTAACACATTCATCAGTAATTAGGTCCTCAATCAGCTTTCTGAATTGCCCTAGAGGCACCAGAACATCCAATTTAACAACATTTTGAAGACTGTTCCACAAATAAGGTGCAAGAAAATTAAAAGTTGATTTACCAAACTCAGAGACCAAAGGAAGTTAAGAGTTGCACACTACTTTAATCTCATTGTTGCTCTTTTTTTATTTATTTATTTTTATTTCACCTTTATTTAACCAGGTAAGCCAGTTGAGAACAAGTTCTCATTTACAACTGCGACCTGGCCAAGATAAAGCAAAGCAGTCCGATTAACATTTACATTTACATTTACGTCATTTAGCAGACGCTCTTATCCAGAGCGACTTACAATAAAAACAACAGAGTTACATATGGGGTAAAACAAAACAAAGTCAAAAATACAACAGAAAATATATATACAGTGTGTGCAAATGTAGCAAGTTATGGAGGTAAGGCAATAAATAGGCTATAGTGCAAAATAATTACAATTAGTATTAACACTGGAATGATAGATGTGCAAGAGATGATGTGCAAATAGAGATACTGGGGTGCAAATGAGCAAAATAAATAACAATATGGGGATGAGGTAGTTGGGTGAGCTAATTTCAGATGGGCTGTGTACAGGTGCAGTGATCGGTAAGGTGCTCTGACAACTGATGCATAAAGTTAGTGAGGGAGATAAGAGTCTCCAGCTTCAGAGATTTTTGCAATTTGTTCCAGTCATTGGCAGCAGAGAACTGGAAGGAATGGCGGCCAAAGGAGGTGTTGGCTTTGGGGATGACCAGTGAGATATACTTGCTGGAGCGCATACTACGGGTGGGTGTTGCTATGGTGACCAATGAGCTAAGATCAGGCAGGGATTTGCCTAGCAGTGATTTATAGATGGCCTGGAGCCAGTGGGTTTGGCGATGAATATGTAGTGAGGACCAGCCAACAAGAGCGTACAGGTCACAGTGGTGGGTAGTATATGGGGCTTTGGTGACAAAACGGATGGCACTGTGATAGACTACATCCAATTTGCTGAGTAGAGTGTTGGAGGCTATTTTGTAAATGACATCGCCGAAGTCAAGGATCGGTAGGATAGTCAGTTTTATGAGGGCATATTTGGCAGCATGAGTGAAGGAGGCTTTGTTGCGAAATAGGAAGCCGATTCTAGATTTAACTTTGGATTGGAGATTCTTAATGTGAGTCTGGAAGGAGAGTTTACAGTCTAACCAGACACCTAGGAATTTGTAGTTGTCCACATACTCTATGTCAGACCCGTCGAGAGTAGTGATTCTAGTCGGGTGGGCGGGTGCCAGCAGCGTTCGATTGAAGAGCATGCATTTAGTTTTACTAGTGTTTAAGAGCAGTTGGAGGCTACTGAAGGAGTGTTGTATGGCATTGAAGCTCGTTTGGAGGTTTGTTAACACAGTGTCCAATGAAGGGCCAGATGTACACAAAATGGTGTCGTCTGCGTAGAGGTGGATCTGAGAGTCACCAGCAGCAAGAGCGACATCATTGATATACACGGAGAAAAGAGTCGGCCCAAGAATTGAACCCTGTGGCACCCCCATAGAGACTGCTATAGGTCCAGACAACAGGCCCTCCAATTTGACACATTGAACTCTATCTGAGAAGTAGTTGGTGAACCAGGCGAGGCAGTCATTTGAGAAACCAAGGCTATTTAGTCTGCCAATAAGAATGCGGTGGTTGACAGAGTCGAAAGCCTTGGCCAGGTCGATGAAGACGGCTGCACAGTACTGTCTTTTATCAATCGCGGTTATAATATCGTTTAGGACCTTGAGCGTGGCTGAGGTGCACCCATGACCAGCTCGGAAACTGGATTGCATAGCGGAGAAGGTACTGTGGGATTCGAAATGGTCGGTGATCTGTTTGTTAACTTGGCTTTCAAAAACTTTCGAAAGGCAGGGCAGGATGGATATAGGTCTGTAACAGTTTGGATCTAGAGTGTCACCCCCTTTGAAGAGGGGGATGACCGCGGCAGCTTTCCAATCTCTGGGGATCTCAGACGTTACGAAAGAGAGGTTGAACAGGCTAGTAATAGGGGTTGTGACAATTTCGGCGGCTAGTTTTAGAAAGAAAGGGTCCAGATTGTCTAGCCCAGATGATTTGTAGGGGTCCAGATTTTGCAGCTCTTTCAGAACATCAGCTGTCTGAATTTGTGTGAAGGAGAAGCGGGGAGGGGGGCATGGGCAAGTTGCAGCGGAGGGTGCAGAGCTGGTGGCCGGGGTAGTGGTGTCCAGGTGGAAAGCATGGCCAGCCATAGCAAAATGCTTCTTGAAATTCTCGATTATTGTAGATTTATCGGTGGTGATAGTGTTTCCTAGCCTCAGTGCAGTGGGAAGCTGGGAGGAGGTGCTCTTATTCTCCATGGACTTTACAGTGTCCCAAAACGTTTTGGAGTTAGTGCTACAGGATGCAAATTTCTGTTTGAAAAAGTTAGCCTTTGCTTTCCTAACTGCTTGTGTATATTGGTTCCTGACTTCCCTGAAAAGTTGCATATCGCGGGGGCTATTTGATGCTAATGCAGTATGCCACAGGATGTTTTTGTGCTGGTCAAGGGCAGTCAAGTCTGAGGAGAACCAAGAGCTATATCTGTTCTTAGTTCTGTATTTTTTGAATGGGGCATGTTTATTTAAGATTGAGAGGAAATTATTTTTAAAGAACAACCAGGCATCCTCTACTGACGGAATGAGAACTATATCCATCCAGGATACCCGGGCTAGGTCAATTAGGAAGGCCTGCTCTCTAAAGTGTTTTAGGGAGCATTTGACAGTGATGAGGGGTGGTCGTTTGACCGCGGACCCGTTACGGACGCAGGCAATAAGGCAGTGATAGCTGAGATCCTGGTTGAAGACAGCGGAGGTGTATTTAGAGGGTAAGTTAGTCAGGATGATATCTATGAGGGTACCCATGTTTACGGATTTAGGGTTGTACCTGGTAGGTTCGTTGATAATTTGTGTGAGATTGAGGGCATCTAGTTTGGATTGTAGGATGGCCGGGGTGTTAAACATATCCCAATTGAGGTCATCAAGCAGTACGAACTCTGAGGATAAATGGGGGGCAATCAATTCACATATGGTGTCCAGGGCACAGCTGGGGGCTGAGGGGGGACTGTAGCAAGCGGCAACAGTGAGAGACTTATTTCTGGAAAGGTGGATTTTTAGAAGTAGAAGCTCAAACTGTTTGGGCACAGACCTAGATAGTATGATAGAGCTCTGCAGGCTATCTCTACAGTAGATTGCAACTCCACCCCCTTTGGCAGTTCTATCTAGACGGAAAATGTTGTAGTTGGGGATGGAAATTTCAGAATTTTTGGTGGCCTTCCTAAGCCAGGATTCAGACACTGCTAGAACATCAGGGTTGGCGGAGTGTGCTAACGCAGTGAATAACTCAAACTTAGGAAGTAGACTTCTGATGTTAACGTGCAGAAAACCAAGGCTTTTACGGTAACAGAAGTCAACAAATGATAGCTCCTGGGGAGTAGGAGTGATACTGGGGGCTGCAGGGCCTGGGTTAGCTGCTCACAGTGAGGGAACAGCATAGAATGGGAGACTATTCTACTCCTAGTGAGTAAAACTGATAGTAATGACATTAGGCTAACGTCTTATTTAGTCAGGTTGTATACTTATTGTAAAAGTTTTTTGCCGTCTTTTTACCGACCCAAAAAAAACGATCTTTATTGTTTTCAGGTTGTACAAGATTCAATTGGAACTCAAGATATGTCATGTTGAAAAGCCAAAACAATTAAGACTTTGTGAGTTCACTGTTAGTATGTTCGTTCGTCACATGCGATATCTCCGACAGCACTGACCTGATTTTGACAAAACTTGGGTGAATGATGTGTCTTGCCATAGGGATCCAGCATTTGTAAAATTACACTAATTGAAAATGCAAACTTTTAAAGGTCACGCCCCTAACTCCATTTTACCTAAAGTCATGACATTTGGAACATAGGTACCGCTCCTCACAAGGAACACATTTGGTACATAGGTACCTCTCCTCACAAGGAACACATTTGGTACATAGGTACCTCTCCTCACAAGGAACACATTTGGTACATAGGTACCTCTCCTCACAAGGAACACATTTGGTACATAGGTACCTCTCCTCACAAGGAACACATTTGGAACATAGGTACCTCTCCTCACAAGGAACACATTTGGTACATAGGTACCGCTCCTCACAAGGAACACATTTGGTACATAGGTACCTCTCCTCACAAGGAACACATTTGGAACATAGGTAACTCTCCTCACAAGGAACACATTTGGTACATAGGTACCGCTCCTCACAAGGAACACATTTGGTACATAGGTACTGCTCCTCACAAGGAACACATTTGCCTCAGGGACCCATAAGGTCCGCCATTATAGTTTTTCCGCCATTTACAATTTTGTGAAAAACACTTAAAACGCTACTCCTCTGTCACCGAATGACCGATCTACACTAAACTTGATATGTGGAATCTATGGACAAAGGTCTCTCAATTAAATATTTTCCAGACTAGTACTTAAAACAACATGGCCGCTATTGACCAATAAACATTCACATGGGTGTGGTCTGGAACATAAATGCATATAAATCAGTCAAGGATATTTGTATTGTAACAATATTTGGTACACATGTTGCAAACCCTGTCAAGACTCAACGTATGCCAGATCATTCATTTTGACCACACGGTGGCGCTATAATGGGCACATGTTTATATCTCGATCTGTTTGACTCAGAGTGATGACATTTGACACACGCTCAGGGATATGAGTCTAGCTAACCCACGTGATATCTCAGACACCACTGGCCCGATTTTGATGACACTTGGGTGAATGATGGGTCTTGCCATAAAGATCTGTCATTTACAAAATTACACTGATTTTCAGCATCAACGTTTGTTTTAAGTAGCTATTTTTTTAAGTGGCCATGGTACATACAGTACAATGGAAGAGGGCGTGGCATGAACAGACATGTAGGCCTAGTTGTTTTTATTTCCTTCAAGTTTCTCAGTAACTTGGTATCACTGCTCAATGTTTGCTGTGTGTTGCTTATTCATTTCTGATTTACACTCCCTACCGAAACCACTTGGTGTCACTAGATCATAAGATTCAGAGCTATGCAAAGGATGGTCTCCAACCATTGTAGTCTTCACAATACTATATAACGTTTACAATTTGCCCTCGTTCCGAGAATTGTTTTCTGAATGGCTTATAAATAACAGTATCATAATTAATATTTTCACCCATACGTATAAAGTGATTATGTAAAGAGCAAACAATAGAAACAGATTTTAAAGTACAATGATGCTGTTCGGAAACAAACTGTGCTGATGAGTTTTGTATGTTGAAATGTCTGGCTTATTCCCCAAGCTGCTCCTCTTGTTTAGAGGCAGTAGGAAAGCTCTGCATTTTTCTCTGCATGAATAAACCATCTGGCTCCCTCCAGTACTGAGAAGTGTAATCACTTACAGCTCTGGAAGCACAGGGCTGTTTACTACACCTTTGTCAAATTGGTAGTAAATTGTCAGGTTGCACCTTGTAAGAGCCAGGTGTAGGTATGGTTGCATTCCTCAGTGGGAGGGCATGCTTGAAAGTCTACATCACAGTGGGTTTATGTAGTATGACTTCTGTGAAGCAGTTATGTAGTGCTTATGAAGCCTTTATGAATGGTGGTTTGTTTATAGAGGGGCCCACATTGATAAGGAAAGTGGCTCATCTTGTCACTATGCTTCTCCTCCCTCTCAGCATGGCCGCAGTTCAACATACGGCGACGCAACAGACAGTTCACACACAGGTTTTCACAGCGACATTACATACCAACAACCCTTATCTCGCACCCCATAATTAGCTCCATGTCCACTTATTTTGCTCATGTTTGAATTTGCCTTTCATGTGAGGAGAATATTAATGTCACATATGTAATGCGGTGGCCAAGCTGGTCTCTCGGCTGTATTGCTGCAGCAGCCAGCCAGCGTGGTTTAAGGGAACGTCCCAGTGGTGTTAAAAGTTGACATTTCAGAGCCAATTATGCCTGAAATCATCCTCTGGTTTCCCAGCTGTTCCTGCTAATTGCAGTGTAATAAATTCCTAAAGTTCAGGTCACTCAGACAAACACTACAATGCTCCCTGGTAAAGCGGATACAGGACCGTTAATACCAAGGTTTGGCTCACTTGTTGAGTGATAATTGGGGTTAAGGGTCCTGTCCAGTAAACATTGTGATAAAAAAATTAGCGATGTCGCTAACGCTCAATGTGAAAAGGTCTTAATCACATGGTTCAAAGATATTATCTTGTCTCTGGTGGTGTCAACAGCTGGACCCAGACTAAATAGCCTGACATCATTGTGCAATCGACTCTGTCCAAAAATATTTACCCTTTACCATCCCATTCGAGCCATTACAATAAGCCAGTCCTCATATAGCTCCTCCCACCAGCCTCCACTGGTCTATGTCTAAAATAAAGAGACTGGGAGCCAAATACTTGCTTTGGTATCTCCATTCCATTTTCACTGGTAAGTTGTGCAATTCCCATTTGTGTGTCTCTAAGCGTTGCACCATGGAACCAATCTTGGGCCATTTTCATTTGGCCCAAAGGCCTTCTCTGCCACTACGTATCCCTGGACACTAAATAAACACATCTCCTGTTGGGGTGTGATTGCCTTCATGGTGGCTCTTGGGATGCCTGTCTCAGTAATGGGCTCCTATTCTGTTTGGGGGATGACTTTGAATATGGGCTGACCTGCATCCATCAGTCTGCTCTGTCATCACGGCCCTTTTCCATTTGAAAGTTTCTCTTTTGGGTTCTATCCTGCACCGCACCGCAAAACTATGTCTGCTCTCTGTCACTTCCCAGAGGTGAACTACATCAGCAGATGCTGGATGTAATCATAGCCAGGGATGGCACCCTGTTTGCAGCAGTATTTCCATTTGCCTCTGCTCTTCACTATTTGTAGAATGCATGCCCGTGCTGGAGTAGCGATAGCTCCTCTCATCCTTGTGGGGCCCTGCCTCATACTGAACGCTATTGTTTTGGGGTGGTTTTCTCGCAATTCTGCTTCTACTTGCAAACAGAGATTACTCTGGACATATTTAGGTTTGGAACAATTTGTGTGTGCAGGTGTACTGTTATGTCACGTTCTGTTGTACCTAGAGAGGGAACCTGTTCCTCTGAGAGGAAGCCTGCAGCTTCCAATCTATATCATTACTGCCCTCTGCTAAGCTGCTCAACTGTGAATGAGAGAACCTGAGGACAGGACAGTCACTGCATTGTTTGGTTAAATGCCATTCACTGCAGTGCTTTCAAAGGGTACCAAATTACCATATTGTATCTACAGGTTGTTATGTTTGTTCCTTTGAATAATGACAAACCGGGGGGTAGGTTGAACTACTTTTAATAAACTGATACTTTAGCTAGCAATCTCCTTGTGTAGCCATGCAAGGCATTCTTCAACTTCCCCCCCCTCGCATAGCCTGCTGGGTAACGTAGTCTTCATGTTATTAACGCATAACAACACACAGGTTACTGCCAAAATAATGGAAACACTTGAGTAAATGAGGGATACAAAGTATATTGAAAGCAGGCGCTTCCCAATTGAAAACTTAAGGGAGATACTGGAGCAGTGCCTGAGTCAACCATTTCCACCACCATCAATAAAATACCAAATGATGGAATTTCTCATGTTAGAATGTAGTCACATCCCTACAATAGAGTTCCAGACATTTGTAGAATCTATGCCAAGGTGCATTGAAGCTATTCTGGCTTGTGGTGACCCAACGCCCTATTAAAGGTCCAATGTAGCCATTTTTATCTCAATATCAAATCATTTCTGGGTAAGAATTAAGTACCTTACTTACCTTCATGTTATTAACACATAACAACATCTTCCTTCCTTTGAAAGAAAACAACTTTTTCTCTGTAACTAAACATGTCACATCACATTTGTTTACTCAACCTGCATAACATGCAATTTTCAATAACACACATTTCTTTCAAAAAAAATTCTTCTCAACTAAATGCAGTCTCTGTCCAACAATACTCTATTGTGGCTCTATTTATTTTCACATAAACAAAAACATCCAATCCAGGTGCCCCTTTTTTTTCATATATATATATATATTTTTGGCAATTCTCAATAAGCCTTTCAGGGGCTCTGACAGTCCTTTTTGGTCATTCTGCTGAAGTGCTTCCTGAAGCAGTTGGACAGCGTTCATTGTCAGTCAGGGTGTTCTGACTGAATTGTCCATTGGTAAAGGCATTTGACACTTCAGCAGTATCCTCCTGATGATCCTCAGTCCCTTGAGTCCCTTAGACCCACTCTGTTTCGTCTCTGTTGTGATCCATGCTCCATTTCAAAACAAATCACATTTTATTGGCCACATGCGCCGAATACAACAGGTGTAGACATTACAGTGAAATGCTTACTTACAGCCCTTAACCAACAATGCATTTATTTTTTCATAAAAAAGTAAAATAAAACAACAACAACAAAAAAGTGTTGAGGGGAAAAAAAGAGCAGAGGTAAAATAAAATAACAGTACGGAGGCTATATATACAGGGGGGGGTACCGGTGCAGAGTCAATGTTCGGGGGCACCGGCTAGTTGAGGTAGTTGAGGTAATATGTACATGTGGGTAGAGTTAAAGCAACTATGCATAAATAATCAACAGAGTAGCAGCAGCGTAAAAAGATGGGGTGGGGGTGGGGGGGCAGTGCAAATAGTCTGGGTAGCCATGATTAGCTGTTCAGGAGTCTTATGGCTTGGGGGTAGGAGCTGTTGAGAAGTCCCCCGGAACTAGACTTGGCACTCCGGTACCGCTTGCCGTGCGGTAGCAGAGAGAACAGTCTATGAGTAGGGTGGCCGGAGTCCCCGACAACTTTGAGGGCCTTCCTCTGACACCGCCTGGTATAGAGGTCCTGGATGGCAGGAAGCTTGGCCCCAGTGATGTACTGGGCCGTACGCACTACCCTCTGTAGTGCCTTGCGGTCGGAGGCCGAGCAGTTGCCATACCAGGCGGTGATGCAACCAGTCAGGATGCTCTCGATGGTGCAGCTGTAGAATTTATTGAGGATCTGAGGACCCATGCCAAATCTTTTCAGTCTCCTGAGGGGGAATAGGCTTTGTTGTGCCCTCTTCACGACTGTCTTGGTCTGTTTGCACCATGAGAGTTCGTTGGTGATGTGGACACCAAGGAACTTGAAGCTCTCAACCTGTTCCACTACAACCCTGTTGATGAGAATGGGGGCGTGCTCAGTCCTCTTTTTTTTCCTGTAGTCCACAATCATCTCCTTTGTCTTGGTCACGTTGAGGGAGAGGTTGTTATCCTGGCACCACACGGCCAGGTCTCTGACCTCCTCCCTATAGGCTGTCTCATCGTTGTCGGTGATCAGGCCTACCACTGTTGTGTCGTCGGCAAACTTAATGATGGTGTTGGAGTCATGCCTGGCCATGCAGTCATGGGTGAACCGGGAGTACAGGAGGGGACTGAGCACGCACCCCTGAGGGGCCCCCGTGTTGAGGATCAGTGTGGCAGATGTGTTGTTACCTACCCTTACCACCTGGGGGCGGCCCGTCAGGAAGTCCAGGATCCAGTTGCAGAGGGAGGTGTTTAGTCCCAGGATCCTTAGCTTAGTGATGAGCTTTGAGGGCACTATGGTGTTGAATGCTGAGCTGTAGTCAATGAATAGCATTCTCATGTAGGTGTTCCTCTTGTCCAGGTGGGAAAGGGCAGTGTGGAGTGCAATAGAGATTGCATCATCTGTGGATCTGTGGGGCGGTATGCAAATTGGAGTGGGTCTAGGGTTTCTGGGATAATGGTGTTGATGTGAGCCATGACCAGCCTTTCAAAGCACTTCATGGCTACAGACGTCAGTGCTACGGGTCGGTAGTCATTTAGGCAGGTTATCTTAGTGTCCTTGGGCACGGGGACTATGGTGGTCTGCTTGAAACATGTTGGTATTACAGACTCAGTCAGGGACATGTTGAAAATGTCAGTGAAGACACTTGCCAGTTGGTCAGCACATGCTTGGAGTACATGTCCTGGATCTCATAGGATCGCGTGCAACTTCTCTCTGCACACACTCTTGCTGCACCCTTGCTGCATCCAGGTTCCTATGGTGATGTCTCGGAGTCGTACATGATCACCAGGTTTCAGTTCAGGTAAGTGTCTTGCACTTTTGTTGTGTCGCTGTTTTTGTTTGTCTTTCTGTTTTTCCTTTGTGAGTTTGACGTTGTGAGCACCTCTGGGTGTTAGCAAGTCCTCATGGATGGCTAGGTTGGTTCTGATGCGTCGTCCCATCAACATTTGTGCAGGTGTTAGTCCGTTCTGCAGCGGTGCGCTGCGGTAGATCATCAGACTTTTTAGGAAGTTCTCCTTTCCATTTTTTGCCTTTTTCATCAGACCTTTGACTATTTTGACTGAACTTTCTGCTAAGCCATTGGACCTTGGGTAGTTGGGGCTGGAGGTGTTGTGTCGGAATCCCCAGTCATTAGTGAACGATCGGAATTCAGAACTTGAGAACTGCAGGCCATTGTCCGAGTACAGTTCAGACGCAACCCCATGTCTTGCGAAGACTGATTTCAGGTAGGTGATTACAGCTTTGCTGGAGGTAGTTGGCAGTGTTGGTACTTCAGGGTAGTTTGAGTAGTAGTCGGTAACAACAATGTGACTTTTGCCATTGCAGTCAAAAAGGTCAACTCCAACTTTGTAGTAGGGTCGGTTGGGTACTGGATGAGGCATTAGCGGTTCTGCTTGCTGCTTTGGCCTGTAGGTCAAACACAGTTCACATGAAGCAGTGGTCTGGCTGATTTCCTGGTTCATTCTTGGCCAGTACATTACTTCTCGTGCTAGTCGTTTGCATTTTTCCTCACCAAAGTGGCCCTCGTGTATTTTCTGTAGCATTTCTTTGCGTAGTGTCATGGGAATGACAATCTTGTTGCCTTTGAACACTATGTCATCCACAACAGTGAGCTTTGGACAGTTGTTTTTCTGTGCAGGCCATCCTATCAGTATTGTTTCTTTCAACTCTGTCATTGTTTGGTCAACTGCTGTCACTCTTTTGATCTGCGCCATTCTCTCAGAAGACACAGGAAGTGATGCTACAATCATGTCAACGTAGGCCTGAATCTCAGTGTTTTTCTGTGTGTCGGCGCTCTCTTTCTTGTCGACTGCTCGAGAAAGAGTGTCGGCAGCGAACATGAACTTTCCCGGGGTGTAGATCATCTTCACATCATACTTTTGCAGTCTGATCAACATTCTCTGGATTCTCATTGGACAATCATTAAGTGGCTTAGACATGATTGACACCAGTGGTTTGTGGTCGGTTTCTACTTGGAAGGCTTGTCCGTAGACGTATTGGTGAAACCTTTTGCACGCGTATGTACTCGCCAGTAGTTCTTTCTGTGTAGCTCAGTGTAGCTCAGTTGGTAGAGCATGGTGTTTGCAACGTCAGGGTTGTGGGTTCGATTCCCACGGGGGGCCAGTATGAAAATGTATGCACTCACTAACTGTAAGTCGCTCTGGATAAGAGCGTCTGCTAAATGACTAAAATGTAAAATGTATTTGTGCATACCTTGTTTCTGCACCTGTCAAGGCTCTGGACGCATAAGCGACAGGTTGCCATGTGTCGTCATGCTGTTGCAAAAGAACTGCTCCCAGGTCAAACTGTGATGCATCTGCAGAAATCCTTGTGCTTTTCTCTGGATCATAGAACCTGAGCACTGGCTCTTCCGTGATTGCCTTCTTTAGGTTTTTGAAGCAGTTTTCCTGCTCATGGACCATTCCCATTCATTTTTCTGTTCCAGAAGACATCTGAGTGGAGCAAACTGTGCTGACAGTTGAGGTATGAACTTTGCAAGGTAGGTGATCATGCCCATAAAGCGTCTCACGTCGTCCTTGTTCTTCGGCGCTCCATGTTGTTGATGGCTGATGTTTTCCTCGGGTCTGGTTTGACTCCATCCTCTGAAAGTACGTCTCCCACGAAGGTAAGTGTTTTCACACCAAACTCGCATTTGTCCTTGTTTAGTTTCAGGTTGACTTTCCATGTCAGGTCCAGCACTTGTCTCACTCGCGTGTCGTGTTCTTCTTTTGTGGACCCCCAGACGATAATGTCGTCCATCATGGTCTCTACTCCTGGAATGTGCTCGAAGATTATGTGAATTGTCTTGTGGTAGACCTCTGGCGCTGAGAGAATCCCATATGGTAGACAAAGAATTATGTACCTGCCCTCAGGTGTGTTGAATGTGCATAGCCTTGAGCTTGCATCATCTAGCTTCATTTGCCAGAATCCTGATGAGGCATCAAGCTTACTGAACCACTTTGCTCCAGCAAACTGCGACATTATCTCTTCTCTGGTTGGCAACTTGAAATGCTCTCGCTTGATAGCTTTGTTGAGATCTCTCGGGTCTAGACATATCCTGAGATCGCCGTTCTTTTTCACCACAATAACCAGTGAGCTTACCCAATCTGTAGGTTCATCCATTTTTGTGATGATGTCCATCTTTTCCATGCGTCCGAGTTCCTCCTTGAGCTTTTCCCTCAGTGCAAATGGAACTTTTCTGGAGTAATTTTGTCATCAGTACATATTTTGTGTTCTCCAGGTAAACATCCGAGACCCTCAAACACGTCCTCGTACTCAGCCAGTAGCGATTCTTGGTCATTTTCAGTCTGTGATGTCACTACATACTCTTTTCACCAAATTGAGCTTTTCACATGCACTGATTCCGAGAATAGGCTGTACACTCTTTTCCACGATCAGCAGCTGTGCTTTGAACTGTTTTCCTTTGTGCTGTAAAGTTACTATGCAGTCAAGAGGAATGAAACAAGGTTGTCCACTATCGGCATATCTATTTATTATTGCCATCGAGATGTTAGCTATTAAAATCAGATCCAACAATAATATCAAGGGATTAGAAATCCAGGGCTTAAAAACAAAGGTGCTGATGATTCAAGTTTTCTTTTAAATCCACAACTTGAATCCCTCCACAGCCTCATAGAGGATCTAGATACATTTTCTAACCTCTCTGGATTACAACCAAATTATGATAAATGTACTATATTACGTATTGGATCACAAAAAAAATACAATCTTTACATTACCATGTAGTTTACCAATAAAATGGTCTGATGGTGAGCTGGATATACTCAGAATACATATCCCAAATGAAATAAATGATCTCACTCCAATAAATGTTAATAGAAAGTTAGCAAAAATAGATAAGATCTTGCTACCATGGAAAGGTAAATACCTGTCAATTTGTGGAAAATTCACCCTGATTAACTCTTTAGTATTATCCCAGTTTACCTATTTGCTTATGGTCTTGCCTACGCCTAGCGAACAGTTTTTTTAATTATATGAGAAAAAAATATTCAATTTTATTTGGAACGGCAAGCCAGACAAAATTAAAACGGGCCTATTTATATAATGAATATGAATTCGGAGGAGTGAAATTATTAAATATTAAAGCATTAGACCTATCACTAAAAGCTTCAGTCATTCATTTAACATACAAAAGTTATACTTAAATCCGAACTGGTTCTCTAGCAAATTAGTAAGATTGTCTCACCCAATGTTCAATAATGGCCTTTTTCCCTTTATTCAGATTACAACCTCTCACTTTAAATTATTTGAAAAGGAAATAATCTCCCAAATATCACTATTTCTAAAACAAGCCATAGAAAGTTTGTTGCATTTTCAATTTAATCCTCCAGAAACTACATAACAAATAATGCAACAAATATTGTGGTTAAAATCAAATATACTAATTGATAAAAAAAACTTTATTTTTTGACCAAAAAAAAAGAAAAGAAAAGGTATAATCTTCGTAAATGATATTTTCGGTAGACTGGTGAGTTATGTCACACATGCAGCTACCAAAAACATATGGAAATGTCTGCTCTACCCAAAATTACAACCAAAAAATTGCAGCATTACCGCCCCGTGTAGCTCAGTTGGTAGAGCATGGCGCTTGCAACGCCAGGGTTGTGGGTTCGATTCCCACTGGGGGCCAGTATGAAAAAAAAAATAATAATAATAATAACGTCTGCTAAATGCCTAAAATGGAAAAGGAAAGTGGAAGGGGGAAAAAGTAAGGAACTTGTCTGTCGGCCTTGCAATAAAGAATATAATTGGTTAAAGAAAATTGTGATAAATAAAAAAGTATACCAGTTTCATTTAAGGACCAAAAGATTGACAGCCGTCCCATATAGATTGCAAAATAGTTTGGAAGAGATTTTTGACGTACTGATTCCATGGCATAGTGTTTATGAATTGATACGCAAAAACGACGCCGGATTCAAAACTTAGAAATTTTCAATTTAAATTATTATATAAAATTCTTGCTACCAATAGAATGTTATTTATATGAGGGATACAATCTTCCCAGCTCTGCAGATTTTGCTGCGGAGAGACAGAATCATTAGATCATTTGATTTGGTACTGTCCATTTGTAGCTTGTTTTTGGACACAGGTCCAGGAATGGCTAAAGGATTGCAATATTTACCTTGAGCTAACCCTGCAGATAGCACTACTGGGTGATCTGAAAAGTCATAGTCAATGGATCAATAATATAATAATAATTTTAGCAAAAATATTTATTTTCAATTTACGATCTGTAGAAACAATGAGAATAGAAAGGTTCAGAACTTTTGTAAAACATCACAGTACAGTTGAAAAAGATATGGCAAATAGAAATCCAATATGGATGGTCTCATCCCTGCTCAGCTCTTTAGCTTGTGCTCTGGTGGTTTCAGCTGCTCCACACATATTCACTGCTTTATCCAAAGTTAAATCTTGCTCATGCAGCAATCTCTTCTTGAGTCCATTCTCAAGTATGCCACAGACTATCCTGTCTTTCACTAGTGAGTCTTTCAGATTTTCAAATTCACTCGTTTTGCTCAGTGTGTTCAGCTCAGCCAAGTACTGGTCAAAACGGACTGTTTCTGATCATGAGAGAAAAACGTGTATCTCTCAAACGTGACGTTCTGGCTTGGTACAAAGTACTCCTCAAATTTAGCCATGAGCGCAGTCAATGTCAAATTTGCCTTGTCTAGCTGAAAGCTATTGAAAATGTCTAATGCATCCTCTCCAATAACATGCAGAAGAATGGAAGCTTTCAATTTGTCATCATCTCCCCCTACCCCACTGGCTGCTAGGTAGATATTGAATCTCTGCTTGAAAAACGTTTCCAATTGTCCGCTAGATTGCCTGTTAACTGCATAGGAGTAGGAGGACTAAGCCTATCCATGACGGGAAACAGGTACAGTTTCAATCTCTTACTTCGGTAGGTTCCTCATCAACTCACTCGTCAACAGATCCCAGTGCAGCCTCGCTCTCGCTGCTGTCACTCTCGCTGCTGCGGCTCGTTGGCATCGCTCTTGCAAGCTAGCATCTTCGACTACTCACGTCACTTGACTTGTGGTAGAATGTTTAATTTTCGTCGCGGAAATTTGCAGAGTTACTCCTTTCTTTTATCTGTCTCGTCATAGCGACTACCAATCTGACACCATGTTATGTTTGTTCCTTTGAATAATGACAAACCGGGGCGTAGGTTGAACTACTTTGAATAAACTGATACTTTAGCTAGCAATCTCCTTGTGTAGCCATGCAAGGCATACTTCCCCCCCCTCGCATAGCCTGCTGGGTAACGTAGTCTTCATGTTATTAACGCATAACAACACACAGGTAACTGCCAAAATAATGGAAACACTTGAGTAAATGAGGGATACAAAGTATATTGAAAGCAGGTGCTTCCCAATTGAAAACTTAAGGGAGATACTGGAGCAGTGCCTGAGTCAACCATTTCCACCACCATCAACAAAATACCAAATGATGGAATTTCTCATGTTAGAATGTTGTCACATCCCTACAATAGAGTTCCAGACATTTGTAGAATCTATGCGAAGGTGCATTGAAGCTATTCTGGCTTGTGGTGACCCAACGCCCTATTAAAGGTCCAATGTAGCCATTTTTCTCTCAATATCAAATCATTTCTGGGTAAGAATTAAGTACCTTACTGTGATTTGTTTTTAATTAAAATGGTAAAAAATTAACCAAAATAGCTAGACTTGGCACTCCTGTACCACTTGCCGTGCAGTAGCAGAGAGAACAGTCAATGACTAGGATGGCTGGAGTCTTTAGGCAATTTTTAGGGCCTTCCTCTGACACCGCCTGGTATAGAGTTCCTGAATGGCAGGAACTTGGCCCCAGTGATGTACTGGGCCGTATGCGCTACCCTCTGTAGTGCCTTGTGGTCGGATGCCGAGCAGATGCCATACCAGTCAGTATGCTCTCGGTGGTGCAGCTGTATAACTTTTTGAGGATTTTAGGACCCATGCCAAATCTATTCAGTCTCCTGAGGGGGAATAAGCGTTGTCATGCCCTCTTCATGACTGTCTTGGTGTGTTTGGACCATGATTGTTTGTTGGTGATGTGGACACCAGCTCTCGACCTGCTGAACTACATCCCCGTCGTGAGAATGGGGGCGTGCTCGGCCCTCCTTTTCCTGTAGTCCACGATCATCTCCTTTGTCTTGATCACGTTGAGGGAGAGGTTGTTGTCCTGGCACCACACTGCCAGGTCTTTGACCTCCAACCTATAGGCTGTCTCATTGTTTTTTTTGGTGATCAGGCCTACCACCGTTGTGTCGTCGGCAAGCTTAATAATGGTGTTGGAGTCGTCCTTGGCCACGCAGTCGTGGGTGAACAGGGAGTACAGGAGGGGACTAAGTACGCACCCCTGAGGGGCCCCCATGTTGAGGGTCAGCGTGTTGTTGCCTACCCTTACCACCTGGGGGTGGTCCGTCAGGAAGTCCAGGATCCAGTTGCAGAGGGAGGTGTTTAGTCCCAGGATCCTTAGCTTAGCGATGAGCTTTGGGGCACTATGGTGTTGAACGATGAGCTGTAGTCATTGAACAGCATTTTCACGTAGGTGATCTTTTTGTCCAGGTGGGAAAGGGCAGTGTGGAGTGCAATAAAGATTGCGTCATCTGTGGATCTGTTGGGGCGGTATTCGAATTGGAGTGGGTTTAGGGTTTATAGGATGATGGTGTTGATGTGAGCCAAGACTTTCAAAGCATTTCATGGCTACAGACGTGAGTGCTACAGGTCAGTAGTCATTTATGCAGGTTACCTTGGTGTTCTTGGGCACAGGGACTATGGTGGTCTGCTTGAAACATGTAGGTATTACAGACTCAGTCAGGGAGAGGTTGTAAATGTCAGTGAAGATACTTGCCAGTTGGTCAGCACATGCTCTGAGTACACGTCATGGTAATCCATCTGGCCCTGCGGCCTTGTGAATGTTGACCTGTTTAAAGGTCTTACTCACATCGGCTACGGAGAGTGTGATCACACAGTCGTCCAGAACAGCTGGTCCTCTCATGCATGTTTCAGTGTTGCTTGCCTCGAAGCGAGCATAGAAGTCATTTAGCTCGTCTGGTAGGCTCGTGTCACTGGGCAGCTTGCTGCTGGGCTTCACTTTGTAGACCAAAATTCCATTCCACCAAATTTTTCAAATGGCTCTTAAACTAAAAGGGCATTATCATAATTTTCACAATTTCACAGTTTTATTCCAACATTATAGTGTGGAAATATACTACATGACCAAAATCATGGGCATTAATATGGAGTTGGTCCCCATTTTGCTGCTATAACAGCCACTCGTCTGGGAAGGCTTTCCACTAGATGTTGGAACATTACTGCAGGGACTTGCTTCCATTCAGCCACGAGCATTAGTGAGGTCAGGCATTGATGTTAAGCGATTAGACCTGGCTTGCAGTCGGCGTTCCAATTCATCCCAAAAGTGTTCGATGGGGTTGAGGGCAGGGCTCTGTGCAGGCCAGTCAAGTTCTTCTACATCGATCTCGACAAACTATTTCTGAATGGACCTCGCTTTGTGCACAGGGTCATTGTCATGCTGAAACAGGAAAGGACCTTCCCCAAACTGTTGCCACAAAGTTGGAAGCACAGAATTGTCTAGAATGTCATTGTATGCTGTAGCGTTAAGATTTCCCTTCACTGGAACACAGGGGCCTAGCCCAAACCATGAAAAACAGCCCCAGAACATTATTCCTCCACCACCAAACTTTACAGTTGGCACTATGCATTGGGGTAGGTAACGTTCTCCTGGCATCCGCCAAACCCAGATTATTTTGTCGGACTGCCAGATTGTGAAGCGTGATTCATCACTCCAGAGAATGCGTTTCCACTGCTTCAGAGTCCAATGGCGGCGAGCTTTACACCACTCCAGCCGACGCTTGGCATTGCGCATGGTGATCTTAGGCTTGTGTGCGGCTGCTCGGCCATGGAAACCCATTTCATGAAGCTCACGACGAACAGTTCTTGTGCTGACGTTGCTTCCAGAGGCCGTTTGGAACTCGGTAGTGAGTGTTGCAACCGAGGACAGACTATTTTTACGTGCTACGCGCTTCAGGACTCGGTGGTCCTGTTCTGTGAGCTTGTGTGGCCTACCACTTCACGGCTGAGCCATTATTGCTCCTAGATGTTTCCACTTCACAATAACAGCACTTACAGTTGATCGGGGTAGCTCTAGCATGGCAGAAATTAGACGAACTGACTTGTTGGAAAAAAAGGGGCATCCTATTAAGGTGTCACGTTGAAAGTCATTGAGCTCTTCAATGTTTGTCTATGGAGATTGCATGTCAGCAACTGGTGTGGCTGAAATAGCCAAATCTACTAATTTGAAGGGGTGTCCAAATACTTTTGTATATATAGTGTATATATAAAACACAGGAAAATCACACTTTTAACTGCACTGGGCTTTTAAGACACATTATGTTGGTGTTTCCTTTATTTTGGCAGTTACAGTGCCTTCAGAAAGTATTAACACCCCTTTACTTTTTTCACATTTTGTTGTTACAAAGTGGGATTAAAATGTATTGAATTGTCTTTTTTTTACGATCCACATAACATACTCTGTAATGTCAAAGTGGAAGAAATGTTTTAACATTTCTATAAAAAAATAACATGACAAATAAAACACATATGTCTTTGATTAGATAATTATTCAACCCCCTGAGTCAATACATGTTAATCACCTTTGGCAGCGATTACATCTGTGAGTCTTTCTGGGTAAGTCTCTAAGAGTTTTCCACACCTGGATTGTGCAACATTTGCCTATTTCTCTGGTGATCCTGTGTGGCTCAGTTGGTAGAGCATGGCGTTGCAATGCTAGGGTTTTGGGTTCAATTCCCATGGGAGACCAGTATAAAAATCAATGCACTCACTATTGTAAGTTGCTCTTGTTAAAAGCGTCTGAGAAATTACAAATGTAAATGTACTCTTTTCAAAATTCTTCAAGCTCTGTCAAATTGTTTGTTGATCATTGCTAGACAACCATTTTCAGGTCTTGCCATATATTTTCAAGCAGATTTAAGTCAAAACTGTAATTCGGCCACTCAGGAACATTCACTGTCTTCTTGGTAAGCAACTCCAGTGTAGATTTGGCCTTCTGATTTAGGTTATTGTCCTGCTGAAAGGTGAATTCATCTCCCAGTGTCTGGTGGAAAGCAGACTGAACCAGGTTTTCCTCCAGGATTTTGCCTGTGCTTAGCTCCATTCCTTATTTTATCCTGAAAAACTCCCCAGTCCTTAATGATTGCAAGCATACCCATAACATGATGCAGCCACCATGAAAATATTGAGAGTTGTACTCTGGTACTCAGTCATATGTTTTATTTGATTTGCCCCAAACATAACACTTTGTATTAAGGACAGAAAGTTAATTGCTTTGCCACATTTTTTGCAGTATTACTTAAGTGCCTTGTTGCAAATAGAATGCATACAGACTTCCTTGTTTTCACTCTGTCAATTAGGTTAGTGTTGTGGAATAACTACAATGTTGTTGGTCCATCCTCAGTTTTCTCCTATTACCGCTATTCAACTCTTAACTGTTTTAAAGTCACCAATGGCCTCATGCTGAAATCCCTGAGTGGTTTCCTTCCTCCCCGACAACTGAGTTAGGAAGGACCCCTGTATCTTTGTAGTGACTGGGTGTATTTGATACACCATCCAAAGGGCAATTAATACTGTAACTTAACCATGCTCAAAGGGATATTTAATGTCTGCTTTTTTTGTATACCCATCAACCAATAGGTGCCCTTTGCGAGGCATTGGAAAACCTTTCTGGTCTTTGTGGTTGAATCTGTGTTTGAAATTCACTGCTCAATTGAAGGACCAATAATCCACAGATGACTCAACAGATAATTGGGACACAGATATGAGGTAGTCATTCAAAATGCATGTTAAACACTATTATTGCAACTGAGTCCATGCAACTTATGTGACTTGTTAAGCAAATGTATTCTCCTGAACTTATTTAGGCATGCCATAGTAAAGGGGTTGAATAGTTATTGACTCAAGACATTTCAGTTTTTCATTTTTTATTAATTTGTCAACATTTCGAAAAACATAATTCTACTTCTGTGATGAGCGTGATTAGAAGGAGTCAGGCGCAAGAGGGTAAATCACCGAATACAGAGTTTATTCCGTCGTACACAGTTGCGCTGGATAGCGACCACAAAATACAGGCACAGGGGAACAATCTACCCTGGCAATACAAGGTACGAGTAGCTCCACCGAGCTTCACTCAACTCACATAAAACAATCACCCACAAGGACAAGGGGGGCAGAGGGAACACTTATACACACACTAATGAGGGGATAAGAACCAGGTGTGTGTAATTGACAAGACAAGACAAATGGAATGATGATATATGGAGCGGCAGTGGCTAGTAGTCCAGTGTAGCTCAGTTGGTAGAGCATGGCGTTTGCAACGCCAGGGTTGTGGGTTCGTTTCACACGGGGGACCAGTATGAAAAAAATAATGTATGCACTCACTAACTGTAAGTCACTCTGGATAAGAGCGTCTGCTAAATGACTAAAATGTAGTAAGCCGGTGACGACGAACTCCGAAGCCTGCCCGAACAAGGAGGGGAGGCAGCCTCGGCAGAAGTCGTGACTACTTCGACATTATGGTGAATTGTATGTAGGCCAGTGACATTCGTTTTTTATAATTCAGGCTGTAACACAACAAAATGTGGAAAAAGTCAAGGGGTGTGAATACTTTCTGAAGGCCCTATATCTATATGTTGTACCTATGTTTGTTTTTCTAATGGTGAGATGAAAAGAATAGATGAGGAATCCACCTTTTCTAGTTGGAAAGACAAACTATTAATGGATGTCTGGAATCTAATTTTCATTTGCCAATAACTTTTCCATTTTTCTTTCTGCTAACAAGATGCTGGGATAAGCCCTTGAGTCTTTCAATGTAAAGTTGTGTGGGAAAACTGTCACATTGTCAATTCTAATTAGCTGGACACACATTGGGTATGTATGATCTGGGGCCCATGGGAGTTTGGGAGATTGTTTTTCATCGTGCTGGTTATCTGCTTTTGTTAATGATGTTGAGGTTAAACAGATGTTAAAGTGTGTGTGTGTGTGTGTGTGTGTGCATGCGCCTGCGGTCTGCTATATGAAGAACCCACTTAATATAGCCTTAATGTCTTCAAACGAGATGAGTGGAGCTTCCAAGCACATCGTTATCTTCAAGAAAAGTCATTAACATCAAGGTGATGTTATTTGTTTACTTGTCAAAGATAAATCATTTAAGATTCCCTCTTTCAAAATGTGATGTTTTATGATGGGCATTTCAGATTCATCTCCTTAAAGACGGAATCAGCTGAAGGGAAACAGTGGCACTGTCCGCCCCCACCGCCACTGTTATTGTTTTTGTTGACGAAGCAGAGGTGAGGAGCATTATGCAGCAAAAAATAAATAAAATGCAATACAATGATGTCCAAGGAGAAAGAAAAAAAGTTTGTTGTTTGCAGTAACTACTTTGTTGTTGTTACATCTCAAACGGACGTGGCAGTTTCCCCATTCAGGATTCCAGCTTTAATGTGAAATAAGTTACTGTTTTTTGTTTCTCTGTAATACTCGCCACCTAGCAGTTTTATGAAGTTGGCTTTAGCTAGCCAGCTAGATAGCTTCCCAACCTCATAACTAACTGCCAAGCCATTTCAGGCTATTAACCAAGTTAGAGTAGCTTGTCTAACTATCTTAGCTGGCATGTCTGCTGGCAAGGTTACTAGACTTTAGAATACTGATGCTAAAATATATTTAATTATTGGGTTATTATACTATACACCAGTTTGGCAGTTGTACTAAACTCCTAAAGGCATAAAAGTTCTTAAATAACCCATTTGCATCATTAAGTCAAATGACAAAAGAACAGGTAAAGAGGTATGCTTAGCCTATGCAGAAAAATAGACATTCTTTTTTTTTTTTTTTTTTTACATAGAATTAGGCATAATGATTATGGCTCTAGATTGCAGGAAAAAACTGTTTCAGGTCTTCGCAAAATGCAAAATTTTCAGAATATTCCGACCACCCTAATCCTCCCCCTCCATCCTCACGTATTCCGTGCACCCTCTAAAATAATGGGTGCATGACGCCCCTGTAGGTAAGCAGTCCTGCCATCATTGTGCAATAGACTCTGTCCAAAAATATTTACCCTCCCAAGGGTATAGCGATCTAAAATAAAGAGTCTGGTTGGAAAATAATTGTTTTGGTACCTGTATTCCATTTTCATTGGTAAGTTGTACAATTCCGTTGGGAAGAAATCTTGGAACATTTTCATTTGGCCCAAAGGCCTTCTCGGCCACCACTTCTCCCTGGACACTAAATAAACACATCTCCTGTTGGGGTGTGATTGCCTTCATGGTGGCTCTTGGGATGCCTGTCTCAGTAATGGGCTCCTATTCTGTTTGGGGGATGACTTTGAATATGGGCTGACCTGCATCCATCAGTCTGCTCTGTCATCACGGCCCTTTTCCATTTGAAAGTTTCTCTTTTGGGTTCTATCCTGCACCGCACTTCAAAACAATGTCCGTTCTCTGTCACTTCCCAGAGGTGAACTACATCAGCAGATGCTGGATGTAATCATAGCCAGGGATGGCACCCTGTTTGCAGCAGTCTTTCCATTTGCCTCTGCTCTTCACTATTTGTAGAATGCATGCCCGTGCTGGAGTAGCGATAGCTCCTCTCATCCTTGTGGGGCCCTGCCTCATACTGAACGCTATTGTTTTGGGGTGGTTTTCTCGCAATTCTGCTTCTACTTCAAACAGAGATTACTCTGGACATATTTAGGTTTGGAACAATTTGTGTGTGCAGGTGTACTGTTATGTCACGTTCTGTTGTACCTAGAGAGGGAACCTGCTCCTCTGAGAGGAAGCCTGCAGCTCCCAATCTATTTCATTACTGCCCTCTGCTAAGCTGCTCAACTGTGAATGAGTGAACCTGAGGACAGGACAGTCACTGCATTGTTTGGGTCAATGCCCTTCACCACAGGGCTTTCAAAGTGTTCCAAATTACCATATTGTACCTATATGTACCTATGTTTGTTTCTCTAATGTTGACATGAAGAGAATAGATGATGAATCCAACTTGTGTAGTTGGAAAGATAAACTATTCATGGATTTCTGGAATCTCATTTTCATTTGCCAAGAACTTTCCCAGTTTTTTTTCTGCTAACAAGATGCCAGGATAAACCCTTGAGTCTTTCAAGGCAGAGTTGTGTGGAAAGCTGTCACATTGTCAATTCTAATTAGATGGACACAATTCTTGGGTATGTATCATCTGGAGCCCATGGGAGTTTGGGAGATTGTTTTTCATAGTTCTGGTTTGCTGTGGAGTCGTTGTTTTTGTTTATGATGTTGAGGTTAAACTGATGTTGAAGTTAAGGTTGTGTGTGTGCATGAGTGCCTGCGGTCTGCCATATGAAGAACCCACTTACCGGTAATATAGCCTTAATATGTCTTCAAACGAGATGAGTGGAGCTTCCAAGCACATTGTTATTTCAAGAAAAGTAATTAACATCAAGGTGACATAGAGAAATACCCACAATTTAAGCTCTGATTCCCTCTTTCAAAATGTGATGCCTTGTGTTTTCTTATGATGGGCATTTGAGAAAATAACAATGTGTGTAAAATTAGCATTTCAGATTCCTTTTCTTAGTGAAATAAGTACATTTTTTAAGCTGAATCTGGGGGTTATCCGTTGAAAAAAACACAATCTCTTCTCACAGACATCTAGAAATTGGTGTGTCACCTTTCTATGTGACTTGATGAAATTCCTAAATCAATCATTAAAAAGGACTGGTTAGTTCGATGGAGTGAACGGAAAGTCAGTGAACTTTGGGGGGTCAGTTGGTTGAAGCTACACATTTCCAAGAGATGTTGTTTGAAACTCTCAGGGTTGTTGTCTGATGAAAACAGACATTGTGTTATAACCTCACGTTATAACCTCGTCCTCCTGTTCATA